>NC_137825.1:13748970-13778970 GCF_963921795.1 Nannobrachium achirus | reverse complement strand
TAGAGATGGGACGATATGAAAATATCATATTACAATTATTATGACATAAGAAATCACGATTTACGTATTATCGCGATAATCAAAATCCATTATCCTGGGGCGGAAAATTTGCAAAAATATAGCAGATCTACAAGCTCACAACGCGTTGCAATGCGACGCGTTGTGAACTTGTAGATCAAGACATTTGATAGAGAGTGAAAAAAATATCAAGTATGTATATTATAAGTACCTTTTATCAATTATAGAGGGTTTAAGTGGTACCAGATATGCAGCTCGGCAAATAAAAGTGAATTGATCCCAGTGCGTGACGGAGGACGATATCACAATCAATTAAAAATCTCCACGATACGATTATCGGGAGTGTTTTTTATCACGATAAACGATAATATCGCTTATAGTCCCATCCCTATCTGAGACACGGGGACAGATGGACGGATGGAGGGAGGCGATGAAACATCGTGTCCACAGTCACGCTACACTGGACGTTTTGTGCATGGCTTTCTTTCTGTGCATCTACCGTTTATTTATTTGTACTGCACTTTGAGTACCACTGTCCACCCCTGCAGATAGACTGCATGTCTGAAGTTGAAAGCAGCTCAACTTCATTGTAGCTTTGAAGCTGCTGTAGCTTTCAAAAATAAATGTAGCCAAAAAGCTACAGTGGGTCTTGCAGGGTTAAAGACTATTAACTAATACTCTGCGATCCCCGTCGAAACCGTTGATTTCCCGCTGTACCACGCTGCGATGCCCGTCGTTCCCGGAAATTTAATTAGCTTTAATCATTATGAAACGATTAAAAGTATGATCGCTGTATATGGCCGTTTCGGAGTCTTAGGCCCGCCCCCTAACTGTATCCGGTCGTATTTCCTGTTTAGACCGGATCTAGGTTTTCATATCCGGTCTGAGAGCCCATCGCAGCTGCCGTTGTAAACAGAGGAAGGAGCTGCACGGCCATATCTTCGTTTTTTATATTTGATAGTTGTTTGATTCTTGTGCCCGCCTGGCATATGATCCGCGCACATATCGTCTGCTATGTGCGCGAACGTGCCCACATTTTACCATAGCGCACAGCTGCTGTTTCCAACGTTTTCTTATGTAAATACTGGCGGATTCAGCAGGATACTGCCTGGCAACGGATTTGTCTATTCCAATGGATTATTTATTATTCGAAAGCTGTCATCTTGTCTACCGGTCTACTACATGAGTCGCGCACAAAATTGTTAATCATTGTACGGGTGTATATATACTGTTTCACTCCTTTCACTTGTACATATTTTGTCTTGATTGTATTGTATTGTATTGTATTGTATTGTATTGTATTGTATTGTGAACACTTCTGCTTTGGCAATGTAAACGTATGTTTTCTCATGCCAATATAGCCCTTTGAATTGAATTGAATTGAATTGAATTGAATTGAATTGAATTGAATTGAATTGAATTGAATTGTGTGCATGTGCGTCTCACCTGCTCAAACAGCGTCATAGCAAACTTCTGGTGTGGAATGCAGTGTTTGGCTGTACAGATGTCCTCTCTGCTCTCTGCACTGATATGGAAGTGGATCCTCATCAGCAGGTTCTCCTGAAGACACACACACACACACACACACACACACACACACACACACACACACACACACACACACACACACACACACACACACACACACACACACACACACACACACACACACACACACACACAGGGATCAACGAGAGTGTGCACGTTATGTGTGTGCGTACAGTATGTCTGTCTGTCTGTGTGTGTGTGTGTGTGTGTGTGTGTGTGTGTGTGTGTGTGTGTGTGTGTGCTCTTGTTAATCTGATTGAGGGAACAGCATCTATATTTCATAGGAAGCGGCCCGATTCCCTGACTGAACACATTTACTAGCAATCGATCATACAGCGGCTCCCAGTCACGCACAGACACGTGCACGCTCGTAGGCGCGCGGGGAAAGTATGGACAGATATGGCAGAAAGAAAGGAGGGAGAAGGAGAAAGAAAGAAAGAAAGAAAGAAAGAAAGAAAGAAAGAAAGAAAGAAAGAAATGCAATAACTTATTCTGATTCTCAACATGACATGAAGTTAAAGTCACTGCTGAATATCTTCAATCAGTATATTACTGAATATCATCAGTATATGACTGAATATGAGTATCATCAGTATATGACTGAATATCATCAGCATCCACATGGACCATCCACCAATTACAACATCAGATGGCAACGCTCTGCGAGAGGTCAATGACTTCAAATACTTGGGTTCCTGGATGAACTCCACAGAACAGGACCTTAAGGTCAGGAAGGCACTAGCGTGGAGGGCCCTGAACGGTATGTCAAGAGTGTGGTGCTCGAATCTCCCCCGACACATAAAGCTGAGCCTATTCCACGCCACTGTGGAGTCTGTACTCCTGTATGGCTGCGAAAGCTGGACCCTGACACCCACCCTGCAGAAGTCCCTGGATGGGTGCTACACCAGAATGCTACGAGCTGTTCTGAATGTGGACCAGAACATCCACATTACCAACAAGGACCTGTACAGGCAACTGCAGAGGCTCAGCAATAAGGTAGCAGCTAGGAGGATGAAGCTGGCCGGCCACTGCCACAGACATCGGGAGCTCCCGGCCAGCAGGCTGGTCCTGTGGGAACCAACGCGCAGGCATCGATCGCGAAGACGTTCCGCGTTAACGTATGTGGACGTCCTGAAGAAGGATGCGGGAGCTGAAAGCTCTTCGGAGCTGGCCGGGTGTATGGAGAACCGGAAAGATTGGAGACTCCGATGGAAGCTCATCTGAGGACGACCGAGAGAGAGTATATGACTGAATATCATCAGTATATTACTGAATATCATCGGTATATTACTGAATATCATCAGTATATTGAATATCTTGAATACAAAGAGACAACTCTACATTGCAGTGTGTACCATGGGACTACCACAGCAGTGGCTCAGGGGTAGAGTGGTCGCTTGGTTGCCAGTTCGATCCCGGGCTCCCCCAGAGTTATTGTGGAAGAGTCCTTGATCAAGACTCTGAACCCCTAGTAGCTCCCGATGAGCAGGTTGGTGCCTTGCATGGTTCCCTCCGCCATCGGTGTATGAATGTGCGTGTGAATGGGTGAATGTAATGCACAATCTCTGTAAAGCACCTCATTCAGCATTTACCATTTTGAGTACTTACCACCTCACCTTATTCAAAATAAATGAAAGCAGTAAGCACTTCATTGTTCAATGTGTCCTGTCTTCCTCTCTCTCTCTCTCTCTCTCTCTCTCTCTCTCTCTCTCTCTCTCTCTCTCTCTCTCTGACTGATTGCACCATCCCTTGTTAGCTGGGAAGCAATTATCTGTATCGATGGTTCCCTACCGAGATAAACACAATCCATAGTCTTTAAGCGCACACATACACACACACACACACGCACACACACGCACACACGCGCAAGAACGCACGCGCAGGAACACACTGACCCTGGGCTCCGTCAGGTCATTTGTGTTGAACAAACCTTTTATAACGTTGGCTATTTGAAAACAGATGATTTACAGATCTGCTAATTTCAAAATATTTTTTCATGAATTCGATACATTTGAAATCTTGAAATGGGAAATTCTGCATAAGTACAAATAAATAATGAGTACTTTTACTTTAAGTACATTATGATGCCAATACTTTTGTACTTTTTACTCAAGTAAACTTTGAATGGTGGACCTGTACTCGTAACAGACTGTTTCTACAGCAGCGTATTGATACTTTTACTTCAGTAAAAAACGTGTGAGCTTGTAGATCAGGGTTCCCCAATTAGTTTTCCCCAAGGGCCGAATTATGTCTAGGGTACCAAGCCGAGGGCCACAACATTGCAGGGGACGACGGTGGCGTTCCCGCTACTCCAGCGACAGTTTTCGTTGTTGTCGGGTGAAAATCTTGTATGTCCAAAACCGTTCGTTTTGAATTTATCATTTAAAAAAATGATTTAAACTAGTGAAAACAGCCGATCTACAAGCACACAACGCCTCGCGGTGCGAGGCGTTGTGTGCTTGTAGATCTGCTCTTTTCACTACTTTTGTGCGACTGCCTTGTACGATTTGCGAAAGAACGTACAAATTTGGAGATACGAGATTTCCACCCGATAACGACGATATACTAGTGTTGTTGCTGCTCTTATACCACCATTATTACTGGGGTTGGTGTGGGCCAGACAGTAGCCCCCGCAAATGGCCCGCAGGCCGCCTATTGGGGAACCCTGTTGTAGATCGTCTCTTTTCAGCACTTGATGTCGCATACGATGAAGTATATCGTCGTTGTCGGGTGGAAACCTTGTATGTCCAAAACCGTTCGTTTTGTATTTATCATTTTAAAAATGATTTAAACTAGTGAAAATAGCCGATCTACAAGCACACAACGCCTCGTACCGAGACGCGTTGTGTGCTCGTAGATCTGCTATTTTCACTAGTTTTGTGCAACAGTCTCTAGTGATGAAGCAGAGCTTTAATTTGCGGAAGAAAAAAAAACATACGAATTTGAAACTTGGAGATACAAGGTTTCTGCCCGACAGTGGCGATGTACAACAGGCTTTTAGTGCACACCCACCTCCCTCCCCCACATCACTGTAGACGGTGATGGAAAACCAAAGCAATCTGGCACACGTATCCACTATAGTTTTGGTTTCCTTTTCCTTCAATAAATCGCTTCTTGATTGATGGTGCCGGTCCTTCTGTATACAGCACTGTACACAGTCAGGACCAGGGACGTGCAGAGAATGTTAGAGAGGCAGGGGCTGACATTTCTAAAAGGGCCTTTTGGTGAAAGTATCGAAAATCAGTGCTTTACACCACACTGAACTAAGCATAAACAAGTCAATACTGGAGACATAACAGGCGTAACAGCATGGATTTCTACACAGAGAGGGCAATTCATTCAACATAAGATGCTGCATTCAAGTTCAGGAGAGTTTGGACAAGGCAATTCTCTTGAATGCTGTCTTCAGGTATGCATTCATGGTCCAGAGAGGGCACTTTTTACAGACGGATAACAGGGCAGGGGCTCAAGCCCCCTTTGATGTCTATGTGTGCACATGCCTGGTCGGAACTTACAAATGATTACCAGACTGCAGTAGTGTTGATTGTGACTGCAACACTGGGTTTAGTTTTAGTCGTAGTCCTTTGAATAAAATTCGAATTAGTTTTAGTCACATTTGATTTCAGTCATCTGAAATGTGTTAGTGATAGTCTAGTTTTAGTCAACTAAGTATCATACTATTTATAGTTGGCTAAGTCTACAGTTAATTTAGCAGAATAAAATGTATCTTAGCAGGCTGCATGGCGAAAATAGCAGATCTACAAGCTCAAAAGCTGCGTTGTGAACTTGTAGATCTGCTATTTTCGGAATGTGACACCTGCTCGCAACCGAGCATTAAATATATAGTGCTTTTTATTCAAAGCGCTTTACATAGATTGTGCATCACTTTCACCAATTCACGCACACATTCACACACCGATGGCAGAGGAAACCGCAAAGGCTCAAGGCTCAATCTGCTCATCGGGAGCAACTAGGGGTTCAGAGTCTTGCTCAAGGACTCTTTGACACCAACTCTGGGGGAGCCCGGGATCGAACTGGAAACCACACGGCTCCCATCCGGCTGCTCTACCCCTGAGCCACTGCCGCCTCCACAGTTTTTATTTAGTTTTCGTCAGTGAAAAAAAGTAGTCGACAAACATTTTCCGTCATAGTTTTAGACCAGTGGTTCTCAACTCGGGGTCCCCAAATTATTTTGGGGGGTCCCGAGATGATTAAATTAATGTGCAACATGGTTTTCTCACTCAACAGAAAAAACAAACCAACATAAAATGTAAGTGTATAGAGGGTAATGCACATTTCTAAAGTCCCACACTCCTGCACTATCCCAAACTGCTGCCCTTCCATGGCTTCATCACATCCATACTCCACTACTGCAACAGCCTTCTATACGGTGCCACCTCCAAAGTACTCAAAAAACTTCAATACGTGCAAAACTCTGCAGCCCGCCTCCTCACCAAAACCCCATCAAGAGACCACATCACCCCGTTCTCCATAACCTCCATTGGCTCCCAGTAAAATACAGAATCGATTTCAAAATACTGATCACCACCTTCAAGGCCCTCAACAACCAGGCTCCCTGCTATCACTCTGACCTCGTCAAACGCCATGTTCCCTCCTTCCCGCCCCCTCAGGTCTGGAAATGCTAACCTCCTGGAATTTAACCATAAGGCAAAAAAAACACCCCTGGGGTGACAGGGCTTTCTCAGTCGCAGCCCCCACCCTTGACGTGTTCAAAGCCTCACTCAAAAAAACACCTTTTTTGACTTGCTTTCCCTACCTAACTCTACTCTCCCTCTCAGCTATTTTAATCTGTTTTGTGTCCCTGCTAATTTTCTTTTATAGCTTTTTGCCTTTTAATTATTGTCCTAATAAAGTTGTTTTTATTTGTTTTGTAAAGCGACTTTGAGTACCATTAAAAGCGCTATATAAGTTTGATGTATTATTATTATTATTATTATTATTATTATTATTGTTGTTATAAAGTGACAATTTAAGGACTTTTTAATACATCTAAAATGACAAATTAAACATTGGCCAAATTGTCAAACACAAGAGTAAGAGATTGTGAAAATAGCCGATCTATATGCTCACAACGCCTCGCAACTCAAGGCTATTTTCACAATAGAACTGTGTCATACAAAATGTATCGCCTCAACTCTTAGTGCTCATCAGGGTGGGAGGGGTCTCTGGTTCAAATATGATTATTTTGTGGGTCGAGGCCTGAAGAGGTTGAGAACCACTGCTTTAGACCAGGGGTTCCCAAACTTTTTTGTCTCAGGGCACCTCATACATATTTTTGAGCGGTGGTTACACCGTCTCCTATACGTGGCCGTGTGTGTATGCGTGCGTGTGTGCGTGTATGTATGTAGCCTGAAGTACCTTTTTTGACCACACATGTTAAGGGAGGGGCGCTGTTGTTCAGGCCAGGCCAGACACACACACACACACACACACACACACACACACACACACACACACACACACACACACACACAAACACACACACCCACCCCACACACACAGGCACCCCCCCCCCCCCCCCCCCCCCCACGACCACCGCTCAGTTCACACGGGTGTGATTTTTTTTTATCCGAGGCACCCCTACATTATAATGTTCACTCCCAGCACCTTATATTTATAGCATATCGTCGTTGTCGGGTGGACACCTTGTATGTCCAAAACCGTTCGTTTTATATTTATCATCTATAAAATGTACTAAACTAGTGAAAACAGCAGATCTACAAGCACACAAGGTTGTGTGCTTGTAGATCGGCTGTTTTCACTAGTTTTGTGCGACAGTCTTGTATGATGAAGCAGGGCTTTGCTTTACCAAAAGACGTACACATTTGAAACTCGGAGATACAAGGTTTCTGCCCCACAGTGACGATATTTTAGTGATTATGTTGCGAGGAAAACATTGAGATAATTGCCATTTTGGTTAGAACCGACTGAAAATAACTTTGTACTTCATGTTTAAAATGATACTAAATATTTTTTCAAGTGTCCAAATAAATTCCAAACATTATCAAATGATCTCGCGGCACCCCTGGACTGCCGTCGCGGCACCCCAGGGTTCCCCGTTCACCCATTTTGAAAACCCCTGCTTTAGACGACAAAATCAACCCTGGACTGCAGCAAAAAGAGGGCCGTGGGGTTCATTCATTTCCAACGGAGGATCCGTCCTGTCTGTCCTGTCCTGTGCTGTACCGTCCTGTACGGGACACAATGCAGCTCCCACTGACCTTAACGCTAACAACCGGCTCTCTCTTCCATCTGTTTGGCCGTGCGTGTGTGTGCACGTACACGTGCGTGGTTGCACGCACACGTGCGTGTGTGTGCACGCCAGGGACGTGCTGGGCCCCTGATTCAGCCCAGGAAAAAGAGTTGGAGAGGCCCTCCTTGCGCGTTATAGAGAGAGATCTCTCTCTATAGCGCTGCTGCTACTCAAAGATTTGCCATTTCAGATCATGACAAGTGACAAGCCAGCAGTGGGCCAATTACATGAGTTATATTTCGTCGTTGTCGGGTGGAAACCTTGTATGTCCAAAACCGTTTGTTTTGCATTTATCATTTTAAAAATGATTTAAACTAGTGAAAACAGCCGATCTACAAGCACACAACGCCGAGGCGTTGTGTGCTTGTAGATCTGCTGTTTTCACTACTTTTGTGCGATGGCCTTGTTGAAGCAGGGCTTTGCTTTGCGATCTGTAGATCTGCTGTTTTCACTACTTTTGTGCGATGGCCATGTTGAAGCAGGGCTTTGCTTTGCGGGAAAAAAAATCTAAAAATGTGAAACTTGGAGATACAAGGTTTCTGCCCGACAGTGACGATTTACTTTGTTGGCTGCCCAGCACCCAAAATGGAACGAAGGCCGACATTTTATTTTAATTTTTTTCCTAATGGCCGGCCTGGACCGGCCGGGAATGAGCCGGCCGTTCGGGAGTTGTCCCGCTTTTCCCAATGGCCAGCACGTCCCTGGTGCAAGCACACGTGCGTGTGTGTTTTCATCCATCCGTTACGTCAGAAACCTAGTCGCGTTCTATAACTCGCTCTCTCTAGCCGAATGGCTTCATCTCCTTCTGGTTCCTCGTGCCAACACAAATCTGAACTGAGGAAAAAAGACTGCTTTCAGCGTTATTATCGGTGCATCTGGTCCTTAACTTCTTCAGTGCCATATTTAAAGTGGGACCTCTTATATTGCCGGTTCGCCAACAAAGGGTTAAAAAAATAGTGTGCACGCTGGTGCACACATTCTTGCACAGATCATGCACTATGCATGTGCATGCTTTTCACAGCTTTCAAACAAAAAAATCCGCTTGGAAATCCGTTCAGGCATTCAGGAGAAGGCAGCCCTTATGTTTTCTTCAAATGTAAACAAACATGGCTGCCATGTTTGAAAGATGGGGTTGGTATGGGGGTTAAACATGCAATGTTGCGATCGCGATCATGGCTAGTACACTGTTGGAGGTCCAAAACTTTTTTTTTTTCAATTCTTTTTTTTTTTTTTA
The DNA here is from genome assembly GCF_963921795.1 of Nannobrachium achirus. Lineage (NCBI taxonomy): Eukaryota > Metazoa > Chordata > Actinopteri > Myctophiformes > Myctophidae > Nannobrachium > Nannobrachium achirus. The sequence continues at coordinate 13,769,896 of NC_137825.1, read as the reverse complement.
TTATTTAAAAAAAAAAAAGACGTCCAGAAGACGTCTGGCAGGGAGGTCCATAGTTAAAAAGACGTTTTTATTATAGAAAACGTCTTTTTTGGCAGGGTATGAGTTAAAGTGGCTAAATATGTATTTTTAGACACAATAAGCAGGCGATTTCTTTATTACTATTTAGAGTAACACTACTAGCCTAGTGCGACTTTATGGAAACCTAAAGGAAACGGGTACTAGTTTGAAGAAATACTGTGTAAGAAATATGAAAAAAAATTACTGAATAATCCAGCATTTTGCTAAGAGATATCTTGAATAGTTTAATTTATATGAATTTATTAGGGAATTCAATTTTCCCATTGACCCTAACTGGAAGATGCAAAAAAAAAACAAAAAAAAAACAACAACCCAAAGCTTGTCAAATCGACCGCCTTCATCGGGAATAGTGTGCTTCTATTTTGCTAAGAAACGTCTTGAATAGTTTCATTTTTATATGAATTCATTAGTGGATCCAATATTCCTCATTGACTTTAAGGGGAAGATGTGAAAAAGACGACACAAAGTTTGGCACACTCCTCCCACAGTTTTCATGGCACACACTCAAGCAGTGCATCCGTCTGTGAACAGGTAATCTCGGCAACGTTGGACCCATCAGTGTGAAACACACACACACACACACACCCCTACACCTTTATCTTGGTGGCCACAGAGACGCGTACGTCAGATTTGTGACATTTCATTATGACTGAAATGGCACAATTGTTTTCCGGGGAAATCTCGCTTTTGCGAACGCCCATCATTTCGACCGGAGGGTTAGCGACTCACTCCACGGAGGTTAAGGTTAGGGTGAGAGTTAGAGTCGGGTGTCGAAAAGATGAGATGCAGTAACAGCGACACGCTCCCTTGTTTTCCAAAGTTTGTGGGAGTGGCCTAATTTGCACAACAAGCCACAAATGCTATTTCATCGCCAGTTCCCACCTGATGTTGTGTGGGAGGCCAGACTGCTCCAGTCCGTACTCAATAACTGCTAGCTTGCTTAACGTCTTAAGACTGGGACTCATGTCCAAGATGTACGGTTTGTGTCCTTTAAAGAGGAAGAGACGGTCTCCCACCATGCAACAGAACATACAATGCGTTGGACATGGTCCTTTCCCCTTGGGCTCAACCTTCTTCCAGGAGGAGGTCTCTGGGTTGTATTTCCACAGATCATTAAAGGACTGGTTCCCGTTCCAGCTACAAAATATGTACAGCTCTCCATTGTAGGTAAAGGCTGAATGACAGATGATTCCTTCTAGAAGAAGCCGTGCAGGTGTGTTCAGCCAGCAGTTGGTCTCTGTGTCAAACACACTGATGTTGTTGTAGTTGTCCATATGCCCCACAGAGCCCCCAAATACAAACATCTTTGTCCCGATGACGGTGGCAGAGTGACGTCGTGAAGCAGATGGTGGAGTTCCTCTGCTGTTAATTAAAGACCAGACCATTGTGCTGGTGTCCAACTTGTAGATGTCATAGGTGTATCTAGACTGCCTGATCCATCCTCCATAGATAAACATAACCTTCTCCAACACACAGGCCGAGTGGTTCCTCCTCCCCTCTGGAACTTCCCCAGAAACCCTGGGTCTAAACCATCTATATTCATCAACATCAAATGCATAAAGCCCGTCGTAGTACGTTCCTCTACAGGATCCCCAGAAGAAGACCGTATCTTCTATGAGCACAGCTGTGTGTCTCCAGGGAACCAGCTCATGGTAAGGTTCTCCTCCAGGGGTCACTGGATGCATGTTCACCCAGCCTAAAGACACTGTGTTGAAGATGTGAACGACAATCGGCCGTCTCTTGTGGCTTTCAAAGAAGTACACCTTGTTCTTTGCCGCTATAGCAGCATGGTATTGCTTTCCCTTTGGACAAGCATCCTCCTCTTCCTCTCCCCCCAGATGATGTTTCCAGCGCAGCATCTCAGTAAAAAGTAAAAACCTGATTAAGAATTAAGGAGTGACTGACAACTGAGTCTGTAAACAGTATACAGAGATTGTGAGCCCGCTGCCACTCATATTGAAACAGTGGCACGAATGTGACGCAAACCCTGTCCAATCCATGAAGCCCGACGGCTTCATTTTTTGGCCAACCCCAAGCAGAGAAGCCAAAAAGGTGCTGGTTGGTTGCTTGCGATTCTACAAATCGTGTGTCTTTCCCTTCGCTGTCGATGCCCAAATATGGACTTCCACATGGCGGCGTACTGGCCTCTGCATATTTTAATTACGCACGCACAGAGACGCTAGCCTGGGTACCAGCCTGCTACGCTGCGTTCCGTGGATTTGTTTGGTCACTTCGCTTCTCAGTCTGGCCATGATTCTGTTGACTCGTATTTCCGAACATCACTTGTGACATAGGCGATGTCGTTGCTGATTGGATGTTGTTCCAACGAATCAGAGTAGGGTTAGGGTAGCTATGTCATCAGCCAGCCAATACACAGTGGTTAATAATTTAGATGCCTTCTGGCACAATTGACTGTACTTTATGAGCCACGGAAGCCATGATCTTGTCCATATTGTGGAAGTCCACTATGTTGTCATATCGATCAACATGTTTTCTTTCACACGGAAAAGAAAAACTAGACCAGGTCAACCTGGTTGTGCCAGACCCCCTGTCTGTCATCATCATTTATGACATCATGCCTTTTGTAGGCATGTCATCATCATGTCATCATCATATATACCCTTTATATAGAAAACCCGGACCGACATTTGCTTATGTAGGCCTACCCATTTCATGGGTCTGGCAAAAAGTACGGCGGCTGTCCATCACTTAGATACGGACTGGTGAAGAAAAGCGGGTTTTTTTATACGATCGGCGAGATTTGGAGAAGGAATGATTCTGAAATGATTCTGAAATTTCTGCAGAGCAATGCATTGAAGCCAACGGAGATTATCACTTCCTGATGACGTCATCACCCAAAGGATCACGGGAGATTGAGTTTTCTTTCACCCGCGGGTCCCAATGACCGTGCGTTTCTGTTATCTTACTATAAAACGATATCCTGACGGGAAAAGCACTCCGCGGCTGGGTTTGAAATCCTGACTTTTGGCATTTAATGTGTTAAGTAAAACAATTGAGTACTTTTCCTACCGCTGTAAACGAGGGTCTCCCTCGATGATCTGCAATGAGTAAGCATTTGACTTCTGTTTTGGCTACACACATACACACACACACCCCTACACCTTTATCTCTGTGGTCACATGACCACGAGAAGTGTGCGTCAAATTTGTGACATTTCATTACGACTGGCTACGATTGGTTTCCAAAGTGTGTGGGAGTGGCCTGTTTTGTGGGAGTGACCTGTTTTGTGGGAGTGGCCCATTTTGCACATACCACACGTGCTATTTCGTCATGGCTGCCAGTTCCCACCTAATGTTGTGTGGGAGTTCAGACTTCTCCAGACCGTACAGAATAACTGCCAGCTTGCATAACGTCTTAAGACTGGGTCTCATGTCTAAGATGTACAGGTCATAGGCGGGTGTGTCTCCGGGTTTGTGTCCTTTAAAGAGGAAGAGGCGGTCTCCCACCATGCAACAGAACATACCATACGTTGGACATGGGCCTTTCCCCTCTCTCTTCCAGGAGAAGGTCTCTGGGTTGTATTTCCACAGATCACTAAAGGACTGGTTCCGCCGGCCACCAAATATGTACAGCTCTCCATTGTAGGTAAAGGCTGAATGACACGTGCGTTCTTCTGGAAGAAGCAGTGCAGGTGTGTTCAGCCAGCAGTTGGTCTCTGTGTCAAACACACCGATGTAGACCATGTGGTTGAATAGCCCCATTACCCCCCCATAGCCCCCAAATACAAACATCTTTGTCCCGATGACAGTGGCAGAGTGACGTTGTATGGCTATGGTGAGACCTTCTGAAGCAGATGGTGGAGTTCCTCTGCTGTTAATTAAAGACCAGACCATTGTGCTGGTGTCCAACTTGTAGATGTCATCAGTGTATTCAGTCCGCTTGGTCGATCCTCCATAGATAAACATGACCTTCTGCAACTTACAGGCTGAGTGGTTCCTCCTCCCTTCTGGTGCTTTCCCATAAACCCTGGGTCTAGACCATCTGTGGGCATCAACATCTTTCTTTCTTTCTTTCTTTTTATTTATTTCGAACATCATACAATACAAAATCACAATAAAAACAATAGTAAACATATAATATAAAAACAATTTCCATCATCTCAAACAATAAAACATATGTGTTCGAAAGGGAGTAGGAAGAAGCTGATGCTTATAATATCCTACCCCTTCATATCAAAGGCATAAAGCACATTGTAGTACTTTCCTCCCCAGCACCCTCCCCAGAAGAAGACTGTATCTTCTATGAGCACAGCTGTGTGTCTCCAGCACCTGGAGGGAACCAGCTCATGGTAACCTTCTCCTCCAGGGGTCTCTGGAGGCATCTTCACCCAGCCTAAAGACACTGTGTTGAAGATGTGAACGACGATCTGTGGGCTCTTCCTATTTTTATAGTTGTTCTTGTAGCTTTCAAAAAGGTACACCTCGTGCCCTGCCGCTATAGCAGCATGGTATCGGTTTCCCTTTGGACAAGCGTCCTCCTTTTCCTCTCCTTCCAGATGCAGTGTCCAGCGCAGCATCTCAGTAAACAGTAGAAACCTGACGTTAAGAAGAAATGACTGACGATAGAGTCTGTAAACAGAATACAGAGCTTGTGAGTCCGCTGCCACTCATATTGAAACAGTGGCACGAATGTGACGCAAACCCTGTCCAATCCATGAAGCCTGACGGCTTGGTGTTGGCCAAACAGAGATGCCAAAAAGGTGCTTGGTTGGTTGCTTGCGATGCTACAAATCGCGCGTGTAAAAATCTTCGGAAAATAGCAGATGTCGCTCTACTGTAGAGCTGAAGAGGTTAATTTATGTTTTAATAAATCTACAAAGTAATTAGTAACTAAAGTTTTCAAATAAGTGTAGTGGGGTAAAAGTACAATATTTGGATCTGAGAGTGGTGGAGTGGTAGTGGAGTAGAAGTGAAAGCGTTGGAAATTGGCAATATAGTCTCGCGTTAGCCTGGCGTTGCTCATACTAATTCCACACTGCGTGTCGGATATTAGTCTGGACTCGGGAGCAGAATTTTCATTTCCAAGGGGTGGTTTAAAAAAATGTTAAGTTGACTTACTCTTAATTGCTCCCTCTGAACTTCAAAGGGCTTGTGAGCTGCTGTAATTGATTGAGCCATACAAGTGTCAATAGCTTGTTAGTCACTGAAAGCATCAAAGACTACAATCTGTTTGATGTCTGTAATAAGAGTGGAGGGGGGAATGTGTTTGAATACACACAGACTCGCCTGATTGGCTGAATGGTTTTGAACCAGGCCACCACCCACCATGTGCCCCAAGCCTACAGCCCTGATTGGCTCGCCCTTTCTGAGGGCTGGTGGAAAAAGCTTATTTAATGTGAGGGGCCAGACTACACAACACCACCACTACCAACAGGGGGTGGTGTTGTGCAGTCTGGTTTATTAACCAGGCTAGTCTCGCGTAGCCAGACAACTATTACACAATCTCCGAATGCTATATAGTCTGGAACACCTTTCATTTCATACACCTCCTGAACGGCGAGTGATGGAACCTGGCATTTCCGTTCAAGAAAATATATTTTAAAATGTATTTTCTGCTAAGCAGTAAGCTAAATATGCTTAGATGATTTTTATTTATATAATGATGAATGTGCGCAATGTGAGATGGAAACGGAAGTGAGGAGGAAGCTTCACTTCCGCTTTAACCGGTTACTCATCGTTATTCTTACGTTATTCCAGACTGTATGACGGGAGCGTTTGTTAATCGCGGAGTCAACAGTCTGGCCACGCAAGACTAGTTTGTTCCTGCAAAATAATGGAGATTCGGTTCCTGTTTCCTGTCCAGACAGGAAGCACTACCGTTTGGGCTCTTTGGCACCTTTGGATCAGCGATCCGATTTTGGATTGTTTTTAATTCAATCTAATAAAAGAAATCTCTGGGAAAACCTAAATGTACTAAGTTACTTTATACCACTGGTGTGAGTGTGCTTGTGCATGTGCATGTGGTAGGGATGGGAAAATATGAAAATTTCATATCACGATTATTGTGACAAAAGAAATTGCGATTTACAATATATCACAATAATCAAAATCCATTATCCTGGGGCCAAACATCTGCCAAAAAACAGCAGCTCTACAAGCTCACAACATTTTGACAGAGTGAAACAAATACTATATCAAGTACGTATATTATAAGTACCTTTAACCAGTTATAGAGGGTTTAAGTTGTACCGGATAATATGCAGCTCTTCAAATAAAAGGTGAATTGATCCCAGTGCATGACGGAGGACGATTTCACGTAGAATTTTATCTCCACGATACGATTATCATGAGTGTTTTTTTTATAGCGATACAGTTTACAGTTTAGGCATTTAGCAGACACTTTTAATCCAAAGCGACTTACAATAAGCAGGTAATACACATCACTATAATAAGCAAGAGGTAGACCACACCACACACCTAATCAGTGAAAAACTTCTAAAAACCCCAAAATGCTATCTAGCTTCATGTGTGGTCATCGAGGGAAGGGGGAGTGTTACAGTAGTGCTATGGCTTTAGGTGGAGTCTGAAGAGGTGAGTCTTCAGTCCACAGTGGAAGCGAGTGAGTGAGTCTGTAGTTCTAAGTGCGACAGGGATTTCATCCCACAGTTTGGGGGCCAGGAGGGCAAATTGTGGATTTTTGTCCTGGGGTTTTTAGCGAGGGTTCTGTCAGCGTCCCCGTGTTGGCTGATCTGAGTGAACGGGTGGCGATAAACGATAATATGGCTTATACGTCCCGTCCCTATAGTATAGCGTGTGGTTGGTGTGAACTTACGAAGCACTCGGCGGCGTCGTCCATGATGCCCAGCTGGAAGCGCTGCTCGTCCTGGAAGGTCTTGGCCAGCGCGCTGCGCAGCGCGTCCGACGGCAGCACGCGCTCACTGCTGAACTGGAACTGAGCAAAGATACTCTGGGAAGAGACACGCACGCACACACACACACACACACACACACACACACACACACACACACACACACACACACACACACATACACGGGGACGTGCAGAGAATGTTAGAGACGCAGGGTCTGAAATTTCTAAAAAGCAGACTATTTTCGGTACTTGATACCACATTAAACTAAGCATAATCAAGTGAATACTGGAGATGTGGCGTCACGGCATGGATTTCTACACAGAGAGGGCAATTCTTTCAACATAAGATGCTGCATTCAAGTTCAGGAGAGTTTGGACATTCTCTTGAACACTGCCTTCAGGTATGACATGGGAAGAGGGCATTTGCATTTCTTTCAGCATAGTAAAAACTGCATTCATGGTCTGGAGAGGGCACTTTTTACAGACGGATAAAAGGGCAGGGGCTCAAGCCCCCTTTGACGCACGCACGCACGCACACACACACACACACACACACACACACACATGCACACAAATGCTGACTACAGTATGAGTTCTTCTACTTCCAACTGTTACAGAATACAGTATAAACGCAGCTACTTTCATCCCGTGACGGTGTGACCACAGCATTTTGGTTCAAAACGGTAAAAAGAAAAAAACACACACACACGCACACAGACACCCGCGTTCATTTTGACAGCAAATCTTGATTTAGTTTCAGTAAGATAGATATAAGATATAAGTCGACCAAATCTACAGTTGATTTTGAGGACAACAATACATTTTTGGAGGGATATTTTTATGGCCTCGTAACGCCTGGTTTTACACTTGGTAGCATGCTGAAGATCCGATCTGCAAGCTCACAACACCGCAGCGCAACTAAACATAAAATGACTTGTCTTTTAGTTCTACTTGATCTCTTTTACACTAGTCCCTCCATGACATTTTATGGAGGTCCTTGACATAAAAAAAAGTCTGAGCACCACTGTGATAAGCAGTAGCAACGTATACAGTACGTTTTTCAGACTGGGGTTCAAAAGACATTTCGTAAAATCGTCCTCTGGGTTTTTAGCGGATTTAGACGCTCTCGTGCCGTGCCAACGTTCTCTTTTCAGACGATTAAAATTAAAACAAAAACGAAATCAAAAGTTCCTGTCAAAATCAACACTGGTTTAGGGTGGGGGGATGATGATAAATCTAAATAAATTGAAATTGATTACGCCCACTTCAGTGAAGATGCATTGGGTCATTTGGGAGATTTTTTGTATTGGGAGTTGGCACCTAGGATGCAATACACACCCCATCCCACCCAAAAAAAACTGACATGTTTTTTTCCCACTTTTACGGCGTCCGTGTCAGAATAGCCAGAATCAATTATTTTGTGTTATTTTTCATTTTAAAGAGAGATGAGGAATTATTTTCAAGATGCAGAGTTACTTTGAGGTGCAACAGTTCTTCTATTTATAGTGTTTATTAAATCCCAAATGGGTTTGAAAGTATTTATTCAACAGCATATAGGCAAACATTAAGAATAGCTTATGCATACCAGGCGGAATTGGCAGAAAATGACCCTTTTCGGTTATTTTTTAGATTTTCAAGGCGTGTGTTGTTATTTTCAAGATATAGAGTTACTTTTGGTGTCAAAAGTCTTGTATTGATACTGTAGTGTTTTGTCTGCAAATTCCCGATAGTCACGATAATTTCCCTATGTAGCTCACTGCCTTTCTTCTCTTACCTTTTAATGTGGTCGCGAGAATATCTGTTGTGCACGATCGGACTCCAACCATGAATCGTGCGTGTTTACGTTGTCCACAGCTTCGAAATAAATACAAAAAAGTGAGTGAATGGAACCATCCCATGGCTCGGAAAGATCTTTTGCCATGGTAATAGTGCACCGATCAAATGGGTCCATGAAGAAACCGTTCCGAGAGGTTTAGTTCCACTTTTTTAGTTCCGGTTTTTGATTTAAAAAAAGTATTTTAATTAAAGCTTATTAAATTCTCTGGATTATCGGGCCTGGCAGGGAGCTACATAGAAAGGGTTATTTTTGGCAGGGACTGTGTTAATCACGTCGTAAATAATTTTGAACTTGATGATTATCCCCCCTCCCTAACTTGTTCTTTGATCATCCTCTACGTCCTTACATAACAGGTGTACACTGAGTCACACAAACCGCCCTCCTCTGTTCCGTTTCTTTTCGTTCTTTAATCCATTCAGAACGGGTACACATTTTGTGTATCATTATTTTATGCTTTAACTATTGAAAAATAGCAGATATACAAGCTCACAGCGCGGCACCGAGTGCCGCGCTGCGAGCTTGTAGATCTGCTATTTTTGAAAAATCGTGAAAATTAGAATTTTGACACGATTCTAATAAGTGTCTTTTGAATCCTTCTAAGACGTTTTGAAAAACCCTATGTTTCTATGTCAGCAATCTGGCCAGCCATCATCAAAGAAAAGGTCCTTTTCACTTAACTGGAGCTCAGTTAAGTCTGTTCTTGAGAGACTACTATGTCAGTGGTTCTCAAACCTTTTCATGTGAAGGACCCCCAAAATGATATGTATTTGGCCACGGACCCCCATCTCAAAATATTTCGTTCCAGGGACCACCCAGAAGCAAAGTTTGAGTTACACACGTTCGCTTAAAAAAGACATATATTCGAAGATTTTCACACATTTTCACGACTTTTTCAAAAATAGCAGATCTACAAGCTCACAGCGCGGCACTCGGTGCCGCGCTGTGAGCTTGTAAATCTGCTATTTTTCACTGGTTAAAGCATTCAATAATTCTAGGCCCTAAATGGCTTAAAGCAGAGTAGCGAGACATTCAGTTTGACAGGGCCGGGAACAACATGACAAGGCACTTTTAAATCCCTGAGTTCTTTTTATATCCACTTTTCTTTTGTTGTTGTTGTCTGAAACAATTTGCCAGCGTTCTTCTTTTATCTGCTTTTTTTGGGATGCTTGAAGTCTTCATTTAGAGAGGTTTTTTTCCGTCGGGGGTTGGGCTGAACCAGGGGTGGCGAGGGGAGAGACAACAAGGGGAGATTTATTCTTCGGAGAAGCCGTTGTGTTTTTTTTTCATAGGGCCGTTGTTTACTTTAATTACTCGCGTGTCTTTGATCTCCGCTCACAGAGGGTACCGGCGTGCTTGCCGAGGCGAGATCCACGGTAAACAAAGTGGACCTGAATTAACCGATTCAGACCGGGAACGGAAATCTGTGTCACTTTGGATATGAACCACTTCTTCAACCAATATGTTATGCTTTAACTATTAGAACATAGCAGATATACAAGCTTCTAGATCTGCTGATTTTTTTAAAATCATGAACATTTGTGCAAGTCTTTGAATATGTTGACCCGATTCTATAATGTCGTCTAAATCCATCTAAGTTTTTTGAAATACGCATGTTTCTACATCAGTGGTTCTAAAACAAATTATGTCAAGGACCCCTAGAATTATAGGTCCCATCCTCTTTTACAGTACACTTTAAGACATAATAAGACATAATAAGACAGAATAAAGCCATAATAACAAATAATGTGTTGGTAATGGCTGAGACAGAATAGCAGAAAAGCGAATACATTATCTGGCACCGGCATCGCTGGTAACTGCCGCAGCAGCCACCACCACACGGACGGGCAGTTTACCGCTACGGGACCTGCTGGTCCGTGCGGCGGCCGCCGGTCCTACTGGCGGAACTGCTGGTCCTATCGCCGGCGATGCAGTGCGACTGCTGGTCGAACTAGCGGTCGTGCGGCAGTGTCTGCCGCTGCAGTTCCGCGGCAGGTGACGGTGCCAGAGAATGAATTCGCTCTTTCTACTATTCTGTCTTTGTTTCTGTCTAATGAAATATATTAGCTCTAATTACCAACACATTATTTCTTATTATGGCTTTATTCTGTCTTATTGTGTCTTATTATGTCTTAAAGTGTACTGTAAAAGAGGATGGGACCGAATTATATGTATTTGGCCACCGAGCCAAATCTTGAAATATTATGTATCAGGGACCCCCCCCCCCCCCCCCCCCAGAAGCAAATATTTGAGTTACAAATGTCCGCTTTAAAAAAAACATAAATTCAAAGACTTTTCAAAAATATTAGTTCTAAAAGCTCGCAGTGCCGCACTGTGAGCTTGTATGTCTGCTATTTTTGAATAGCCAAAGTATCAAAAATAATGGTTAAAGTGTGGTTCCCGGTCGTAATCGGTTAAAAAAAAAGAAAGAAAAAGCCTCCCGACTCGGCCTTGCTTGCAGCAGAGCCTCAATAACAGCCCTGCATGAATAATATATGGCATTTATAGTGCACTTTTACCGTACCAAAAAAAAAGACACAGATCGCTGAGTGCTTTGTCGGAGCAAAATAGAAACTAAATCAAAACACGCTGGTGTGTGTGTATATCTGCAGATAGCGCGCCGGTCCTCTGACATTGCTCCTTGCCACGCCGTCGTCCAACATTTATTTACACGGCGTTCTCATCCGTTATGAAATGAGATAAATACTTATAAGACGCCTCAGGGCGACAAGCGACCTCGCCCTTTATCTGGCCAATGATATGGTGACTCAGAACAGCCATGTTTATCCACACCGACACTTTTTTACGTAACATTTTGTCTCACAACAAAGTTTAGCCACCAGGCACGTGCACACATAGACATCAAAGGGGGCTTGAACCCCTGCCCCTTTATCCGTCTGTAAAAAGTGCCCTCTCCAGACCATGAAAGCAGTTTTTACTTTGGTGAAAGAAATGCAAATGCATTCAAGACAATTGCCTCGTCCAAACTCTCCTGAACTTGAATGCAGCATCTTATGTGCATCTCTCTGTTAGAAATCCATGCCATTACGCCACATCTCCAGAATTGGCTTAATTATGCTTAGTTCAGTGTGGTATCAAGCACTGAAAATAGCCGACCTCCAAGCTCACAATTACCCATATATGGAGACCGCTGGTACCCACATATGGTGCTGTGAGAGCCCAAACATGCTTACTCAGTTATTCATTATGTGAAAGTCCTATGATGTCTATGACATCTGACATCATACCCTTTTATGCCCATACATGGAGATCCCTGTCTGTAGAACCAGCCGTTAGTGTGGTACAGTATGTGGGCGATGTGGCCTCCATGTATGGGCATGAAGTCCTGTTAGATATGGGCTTAATATTGATGACATCAGGGGACTCCATATATGGGCATATGAAATGGATTCTGTTAGTGTGACATCACAGTGAAGCCAGAGCGTGATGTCAGAGCCCCCCAGAGGGGACGGTGTGGAGGTGTTGTCACATCCTATGGCCTCCGAAAGACATTAGAGGCACAAGCCTCTAGCTCGCCCTTGGGGGAGGCGGGGGGGAAAGCGTTGTCCAATTCATTCCCTATGGAAGTCACATGGGTTTTTACCTCTAGCATGCCTCGTGGCTTAAGGCAAGCTTGCCTTAATGCTAGAGGCACGCTATAGAGGCATGCTAGAGGCAATCTTCCATAGGGAAAGAATTGGACGCTGCCCTTCCCCCAGCCTCCCCCAAGGGCATGCTAGAGGCTTGTGCCTCTAATGTCTGAACGTGTCGCATTGCGATGCATTGTGAGCTTGTCGATCTGCTATTTTTTATTAAATGTTTCGCACCAAGATGATGGATTTTGGGGATATTTTTATTATGGTGATAATATCGTAAATCATTGTACATTTTATTTGGGTCAAAATAATCGTGACATTAAATTTTCATATCGTCTCATCCCAAGTGCAGAGTAACAATGGAAGATGCTCTAATCTCCTCAATAATGTCCTTTTGTATTGCTGGCCTTCATATTGAGCTCATCATATCCCGGTAGACGGTGGATCTCCAGTGTTGTGTGTCGGAGACGGAGGGGAGGAGACAGCTGCTGAAATGTAAACCTGGAGAGATAAACGCATGGCTGATGTTCTCGCAGACTGACTGCCCACGGATACAAACTGACCTAATTCTGAAATACCATCTCAGCTGGGCGGGGGAAAGACAAACTCAGCAAAGATTATTATTATTTTAGGAATAAAAAAAAGTAGAAAAACCCCACTGACACGAACATAATGCCAGAACACTGAGTTGACGACATTGTCGTTTTTGTCATTGTCGCAAATTGCAAATTGTGATTATAGGCCTGACACAATCTAACTATAGGTAACACTGATACCAAACAGTGTCACCACCATGGTAACAGCTGCATGCTGAAACCATGCCCACATTTGGAGATAACCGACATCACTGATACGTCTAAAAAATATCCTGCTATCCTACGAGCCGATACTTTCACCTTAGTGCACAACACAACCACGGCCAATGACTAGTTATTACATAATCTCCTGACCGCAACTGTTTGAGAAAATACCAGAACCCCAAAACACAGTTGCATCGGGAGTTTTGATTGAATAATTGATACGTTTATTGAAAATAAATTAACAGGATAGAAATACAAGAAAGCCCGTAAGCCCATAGCTCCATTGCGGTCCTATGGGTAAAGGGGGTAGAGAGCAACAATTCATTACAAAATATAAAACAAGGCCAAACAAATTGTGTTTCTTTGAGAGATGGGACGTTCTCGAACGAATCGAGTCGATTGAACGGCTCTTTGAAATGAACGATGAGATCTGGTCCTTTTTTGATGAGGGGGAGTAAATTCTTAACTTATGTAAAAGTATACTGCAATGTAGAAATAGTCTGCCACAAATAAAAGTTCGGAATTATAGTGCACTTGAGTAAAAGTACAACTTTACTCAAGTACATTTTCTTTTATACCAATTGCCTAAGCTGTAATCCTGGGCTCTGCTCTCCCTCTGCCAACCTGGGGAGGGCCCCGAACTGAGCTCATGCTTCCTTCAATGCATGAGGAGTGAGCAGGCCACTTCTTATCACCTAACAGGGGGGGGCGTTTCCCTGGTTGGACATTCAGTAGCACATGGAAGGAACACATTATTCCAACAACGTTCCGTTCCCCTCCACAACATTTGTCTATCAAAAAGGAAAAGCGGCATGGCGCTATCGTATATATATGTTGGAACATACTGTAAGATGTCAGAATACAGGGTAGCTGTAGGGTTTACAGTAAGCGGCTAACAGGGATGGCAGAGAATGTTAGAGAGGCAGGGGCTGACATTTCTAAAAGGGCCTTTTGGTGAAAATAGCCACTGCGACGCGTGGTGAGCTTGGAGGTCGGCTATTTTCAGTGCTTGATACCACACTGAACTAAGCATAATTAAGCCAATTCTGGAGATGTGGCGTGACGGCATGGATTTCTAACAGAGAGATGCACCTTAAGATGCTGCATTCAAGTTCAGCAGAGTTTGGACAAGGCAATTGTCTTGAATGCATTTGCATTTCTTTCACCATAGTATTAAAAACTGCATTCGTGGTCTGGTCTGGGTTCAAGCCCCCTTTGATGTCTATGTGTGCACGTGCCTGGTGGCTAAACATTGTTGTGAGACAAAATGTTACGTAAAAAAAACTGTCGGTGTGGCTGTTCTGAGACAGATATAGCGTGCATGCAGCGGGACCATACCACTATAGAGCAGCATTAATCTGAGTGTGAATGTGTGCTGCACGGAGGGGTAGCGATGAGAAAGGTAATGCGGTCGTTCCGACAAGGATGTGTGTGCTTCTGTGTGCGCGTGTGTGTGTGTGAGAGAGGGAGAGAGAGAGGGGAGAAAGGGATAGGGAAAGTGAAAGAGCACAAGCAAAAGAACGGTGTGACTGTGTGTGTGCGTGCGTGTGGGTGCGTGCACGTGTGTGTGTGTGTGTGTGTGTGTGTGTGTGTGTGTGTGTGTGTGTGTGTGTGTGTGTGTGTGTGTGTGTGTGTGTGTGCGTGTGTGTGTGCGTGCGCATGTGTTCTGGTGGCTGTGCTGACTGCAGCAATGCGCCAAGGAGAATGGAGGGGGAATATACCCTACAGAGAGAGAGAGAGAGAGAGAGAGAGGGAGGGAGGGAGGGAGGGAGGGAGGGAGAGATGAGGCATCGTGAGTAAGAGAGAGGGAGGCGCGCGTGTGTGTGTGTGTGTGTGTGTGTGTGTGTGTGTGTGTGTGTGTGTGTGTGTGTGTGTGTGTGTGTGTGTGTGTGTGTGTGTGTGTGTGTGTGTGTGTGTGTGTGCGCGCGCGAGAGTTCTGTGTGTGAGTATCTTTGCATGTGCGTGAAGGCAGTAACAATCCACACCAACTAGCACATTCATTCATCTCTCTCTCTCTCTCTCTCTCTCTCTCTCTCTCTCTCTCTCTCTCTCTCTCCTCCCTGGTATAGGACAGGAGGAGAGGAGCGAGGGGGTGTGAGGGGGAGGAGAGGGGAGGGGAGGGGAGGAGGGGAGAGAAGGGGGGGCTCTGCTGTTGAGAGAGATAAAGTGTTGCAGTGATTTCTGGAGGGATGACTGTAGGGAGACTATTGAATCTACAGTGTATGTGTGTGTGTGTGTGTGTGTGTGTGTGTGTGTGTGTGTGTGTGTGTGTGTGTGTGTGTGTGTGTGTGTACTACGGCACGACACCGCAGCCCGCCAGTTCCCACACTCATCACCAGCATCATCATCATCCACCTCTCCGTCTCACAGCATGCATTTATATACCATGAATTATCAGACATTAAATCGTTAAGCTTTGAATTCGCATTCGGTCGTTCTGAGCCCAGAGGCGCTGCTTCGTGACTCAGTTTGTGACGCCAACGCTCCGTTGCAGATGGGGCTGGCCCGACCGAATCGTGCCTTAATTTAGGAAACTAAAAGTCGAGTGTCCCTTTGTCACAGTGGTTCCAGAACGTTTTCATGTCAAGGACCCCCCCAAATTGATATGTATTTGGCCGTGGACCCCCTCACCTGAAGACGTTTTGTTTTAACCCCCCAAAAATATCACTTAGACCTTATAGACTACCTTTAAATGAACACTATCGATTTGATTGAGGAACGATGGACAGTTAGTAATGGTGAGATACTAGGAAAGAAGAAGCTATAGGGTTTGTTTTTCTGTAGTAAACAGATAGGGTGGGAGGGGGGCTTGGTGTCCTGCTTCATGTTTATGCTGTGATTTCTGCTGTGATGGGCTGGCGTGCAGAAAGAAACCTTCTACGTCCAAAGCCCCATTTCCACTGTAGGGTCGACCCAGAACTAGAACCAGAACGTTCCAGAATCAAGAACTTTCAAGAACCTGTGAAGTTCCGGGACCAAGTTCTGCTTTTGTTTCCACATAACCAGAACTAACCGGGGTCCGAGCAGCAGCGCTGCTGGCCCCGCCAGAACTCAAGTTTATTTCTACTTCAGGAGCAGGACCGAAAAAAAGTTCCAGGAACCTTGCCTGGAACCAGGCCGTACGCAATGGAAACAAAACCAGAACCAAATAAATTGCTTCAGGTTCTGGAAAATTCTGGTTCCACCTTGCAGTGGAAAGGGGGCTCATGTTTCAACTTTATATGTTTTTCTTGATGGCCTACTTCTCCATGCTAACCAACTCAGTGGCCTTGTGGTCAGAGCATCCGTCCTGAGATTGAGAGGTCGGGCTTTGATTTCCCAACCAGGTCATTACCAAAGACTCAGCATCAAGGGGATGGATTGGGAGGGCTGGGTAAGTCCCTGTGACAGACATACTAGCGTCTTGTCTAGGGCACTGGTTCTCAACCTTTTCAGGCTGCGACCCCCAAGATAACCATATTTTAACTGGGGATCCCCACACCCTGACGAGCACTAAGAGTTGAAGTTGAGGAATTACATTTTGTATGGTTCACGGTTCTATTGTAAAGATAGCAGATCTACATGCTCACAACGCATCGCGTTGTGAGGCGTTGTGAGCATGCATCAGCCCCTAATATTTGACAATTTGGCCAATGTTTAATGTGTTATTTTAGAGGTATTAAAAAGTCCTTAAATTGACAATTTAATGTTCAGATACCCTCTATGCTTAAACTTCATGTTGGTTTGTTTACTGTTGAGGGAGAAAACAATCGACCCACAGGTTGAGAACCACTCCGCTAAAAACTACTGCACTAAAGAAACAGAAGATATAGGCTCCTGCCCTATGTGCGATTTACAAGCTCAAAGATCAGATAGTTTGTCTATTTTCCTCCATCTTCTTCAAATATGCCCCGTTCCCTATATGGTCGTATACGGTTTTCCTCATCCAAGTAAGACATCATATTACAGGGGTGCAGGCACGACAAGCATGGACATCAAAGGGGGCTTGAGCCCCTGCCCTTTTATCCATCTGTAAAAAGTGCCCTCTCCAGACCATGAATGCAGTTTTTATTATGCTGAAAGAAATGCAAATGCCCTCTTTCCTTGCCATACCTGAAGGCAGCATTCAAGAGAATTGCCTTCAAACTCTCCTGAACTTGAATGCAGCATCTTATGTTGAACGAATTGCCCTCTCTGTGTAGAAATCCATGCCGTTACACCACATCTCCAATATTCACGTGATTATGCTTGGTTCAGCGTGGTATCAAGCAACGCGTTGTGAGCTTGGAGGTCTGCTATTTTCAATATTCTCACCAAAAGGCCCTTTTAGAAATGTCAGCCCCTGCCTCTCTAACATTCTCTGCACGTCGCTGCAGGGGTGTAGCTACAAAATGTTCTCCAGATTCTCAAGTAAAAGTGAAAGCTCTCGGGCCTCTAGGTGCGTCTGTGGGTTCTTTCTAAATCAATGAAAAGTATTACCAAGAGACTTGTGACTAATAACGCAGGAACACAGGTTGTGTTTAGTTTTTTCCTCCTCCCCTCCTCTCCTCCCCCGTCTGGATGTTAGATGTTTATTCAGCAGCCCTTTATCTCCGTGGCGGCAGAAAGACTTCCTCCTCCGCAACAGAGAGAGAAGAAGGAGCTTCCCCGCGAGGCGACGATTATGCTCTTTGATCACCGGTGACAATGGACACACAATGGATGGCTGATAGCACCGCAAGAGACAGAGCGATATGAACACTTTAACATGTCTGCCGCTCCCCGCTGCCTCAGTTCTCTCTCCCACGGATGACTAATGCTCACGTAACACACACACACGCACACACACACACACACGCACACGCGCGCGCACACACACACACACACACACACACACACACACACACACACACACAC
Source organism: Nannobrachium achirus (assembly GCF_963921795.1). Taxonomy (NCBI): domain Eukaryota; kingdom Metazoa; phylum Chordata; class Actinopteri; order Myctophiformes; family Myctophidae; genus Nannobrachium; species Nannobrachium achirus. The sequence goes on along the minus strand of NC_137825.1, from coordinate 13,751,882 downwards.
ACACACACACACACACACACACACACACACACACACACACACACACACACGTGTACTCGTATCTACTTGTGAGGACCCAAGTATAGTAGAAGTTGATAAATACACATTTTGTCATTTCAATGCTGCAATATAGAAGTACTCTGTTACAAGGAAGAGTCTGGAATTCAAAGTAAAAGTACAAAAGTACTTGCATCATCATGTATACCTGTAATCATTTAAATGTACTTAAAGTACCACAAGTAGAAAGTAGTCATTGTGCAGAATGTCCCATTTTAAGTATTCAAATGTATACAAATCTTTTTGAAAATAGAAGACACTTTGTGACTTTTCGGCTATAGGCCTACAGTCAAAAAATGCCAAAACATCGCTGCAAATCACTGTCCTTAAAACATTGTTGTTTGTTGTCCTCACAAGTATAATGCAAATGTATGTTTGTACGCGTGCGTGCATGCCCGTGTGTGTGTGTGTGTGTGTGTGTGTGTGTGTGTGTGTGTGTGTGTGTGTGTGTGTGTGTGTGTGTGTGTGTGTGTGCGCAGCAGACACAGCGTGGGTTCTGCTAACTCAGCGCATTCAGTCAAGCCAATTAATTACAGAGAGAGAACAGCATGTAGAACACACACATCGACGCTACAACACATCTCTATGTGCACGCACACACACACACACACATACGCACACACACACACACACACACACACACACACACACACACACACACACACACACACACACACACACACACACACACACACACACACGCAGACTCATGCAAACACACCACCACTACGCACACACAGTGCATTTCACACAACGCCTGCTGCCTACCTTTTAAAACTGAACACATATTCATCGTCGCAGTCGGGGCCGAAACCTCGTATCTACGTCTTTCCATGTATTTTTCTTTGGTTTGTTTTTGGTTTTATTGGAAATTAACGGGCCTATACTTGGTCACGCAAAAGCAGCGATCTACAAGATCACAAAGTGTCGCGCTGTGCTGTGGCGTGAGCTTGGGGATCGGCTTTTTTTGGTGCAATTTTAGAAAGATTTTGAAAGTGAACATTTAAAAGTGGTTACTTTAGTTCATTGCGACCGTAGGTCGCACTTACTACAGAAAGCTGCTCGAGGTGTCCGTCTGTCCGTCCGTCCGTCCGTCACACACGTCACACGTCACACTTTTGCCCTGCTCATATCTCCGCAACCGTTGCCCCGATCCATGCCAGATTTTGCACACACACTCCTTACCTGCCAAACTACAACCTCCAAGGACCCCCGGAGCACCAGGGACCCCCAGCTCCCTCGGGGACCCCCAAGTGTAAAAAATGAGCACATGTGCAAAAATTACCAAATGACCACCCCAACGGGGCTGCTCACGGGGCATTCCCGGGGAACACCCACTCCGGAGACCCCACCCCTCATTTCTCACATGGCCCTCTAGCGCCACCATGAGGCCGATTCAGATTTTGCCCTAAAATCACGAAAATCACTACACAGTATGTCTACACTCATGTCATCAACATGCTCAGGAAGATTTTGGAAAAACACATTTTTGCTCTATTTGTGGAGATAAGTGACCTACGGTCGCTTATCTCCCGATTAGGGAGTCTTACTGGTTATTAGTATCAACAAGAGCTATGTGTGACTATACATGAAAACGACTTTGGATCTATTTGGAACACGTTCTTTTTTACTTCTTTTTCTCATTTCCTAAGAGGTAACGTTAACAGTTTGTTGTGGACATGTGAGGATTCTCCGTGCGACACCAGAGAGGTTGTGCTGGTGGGTGAATGCTGCAGGGGAATGCCAGGGGCGTCGCACCAAATTCTGGGCCCTGGGTACAAGGATTCACTCACATCTTGTGCTTTAACTATTGGAAAAATAGCAGATATACAAGCTCACAGCAAGCTTGTAGATCTGCTATTTTTTTAAACTCGTGAACATTTGTGCAAGTCTTTAAATATTTCAAATCCTTCTATGTTTTTTTTTTTTGAAAAAACTATGTTTCTATGTAAGTGGTGCTCAAACCTTTTCATGTGAAGGACCCTCAAAATGATAATGTATTTGGCCACGGACCCCCATCTCAAAACATTTAGTTCCAGGGACCCCCCCAGAAGCAAAATCTGAGTTACAAATGATCGCTTAAAAAATACATATATTCAAAGATTTGCACAAATTTTCACGTCTTTTCAAAAATAGCATATCTACAAGCTTGCAGCGCGGCACCGTGAGCTTGTATATCTGCTATTTTTCAATAGCTAAAGTATAAAATAATTCCAGGCCCCTCCACCTTGGGCCCTAGTAACTCAGTCCCTCTTTTCCCCCCCCTTGTGACGCCCCTGTGCAGGGAGGGGGAGGGGGGGGGGGGGGGGGGGGGCTGAGAGGAGAGACACTGCCTTCATAACGCCTTGTCATCAACATAGAGCCCCGAAACGCTGCGCTGCAGCTTTGGCAAATAGATGATGCACAGCAATCCATGAAGTAGAAAACACATTCACAATTTATTTTCTTTCTTTTTTTCCGCTCGTGGAATCGCTCGTATAAGGTCTTATGAAGCACTATGAATCAGCAAACGAATAAATAAATAAATAAATATATCCCTTCAAAATCGAGAGGGTGGCAAAAAACGAACTAACAGACAAACAAAACACAATGCATCACGATGCACTGTAGAGCTGTAGATCAGCATTTCTTTGCCTATTTTTGAAAAAGACAATGTACCGTATATATATATCTCTGCTGTCGGGCCGAAAACAACAAAATGTTCATTTTCGGGAAAATGAGCTCAAGTGGAGTTAGGAGGTTTTGACCGAAGGGATTTTTACTACTTTTCATAGGTTCAATATTATTTTAACCAACACACAGACGTAAAGGGTGTTCAATAGCACATATTTATGAAAAAAAGAGAGGGCCAATCA
>NC_137825.1:13733970-13743970 GCF_963921795.1 Nannobrachium achirus | reverse complement strand
CGATCGAACCCAGTTCGATTCGTGCGTCTTGTTGCATGCGGTAAAAAAACTCATCGCTCCTTTTATGACTCCTTTTGGGATCCGCAGCGCCGATTCCGCACAGCATTGCACACCTAATCCAATGCGTTTTATTCATGCAGCAAACAAAAAAAACGCAACTGTCCTGTGTGCAAAGGGCTTAACTCTGGGGGAGCCTGGGATCGAACTGGGAACCTTCCCGTTCCCATCATCCAGCCGCTCTACCGGCCACTCCACGCCGGGATTCCCCCCCCCCCCCATAAAATATCAGGTATTATTGCGACCGTCAGGGAGCAGTTTACTATGAAAACCTCCACCGGCCGTCCGTCCGTCCGTCCGTCCGTCACACGTCACACGTCACACCTTTGTTTGTGTACGGTGTGATGTCATATATCTTCAGTATGACATCACACCACATGTGTACACAAACCTTTGTGTACGTTGCTGTGGCAACAGTCTGTTGTTGCTGGTCTGTTAGTGTACGTTAGCAACCACCTTAGCAACCATGGTTTTACCCTAGCAACCAACTGTTTACCCTAGCAACCAACTGTTTACCATAGCAACCATGTTTTTTTACCCTAGCAACCAACTGGGCATAAAAGGGATTCTGTTAGGGATCTCCATATATGGGCATAAAAGGGATTCTGTTAGGGATCTCCATATATGGGCATAAAAGGGATTCTGTTAGGGATCTCCATATATGGGCATAAAAGGGATTCTGTTAGCTGTTAGTGATCTCCATATATGGGCATAAAAGGGATGCTGTTAGGGATCTCCATATATGGGCATAAAAGGGATTCTGTTAGGGATCTCCATATATGGGCATGAAAGGGATTATGTTAGGGATCTCCATATATGGGCATAAAAGGGATTGTATCCCAGATGATGCCCTGTTAGGAGATCCACACTAACAGAATCCATATATGGTCCTACCGACAGCTGCTATAAGCCAACCCTGGCGATAAGGTCTGAGTCGAAGAAATGCTTCTTTCCTGGCAAGAATTGCCCCTTTATACTGTAGGGCTCGTTTGTGTATTGTATGACATCACGCCACATCATCGGCTGAGGACTGTGTGATGTCATCATATCTCCATATATGGAGACATAAGTTGCTCATGCCCAAATATGGGCTGGTGAGGTCAGACTTAGTGTGATGCGTAGGTTATCTCCATATATGGAGATTCAACTTCAATGAGTAACCATGGCAAACTGTCAACTGCCCGTATGTCTTGATAATTGGTAAAACAAACTTTTGGCCTATTTGTGGAGATAAGCGACCAACGGTCGCTTATCTCCCGATTAGGGAGTCTTACTGGTGATTACAGGTACACTAGGAGGAAGATTCTTTTTTCTTTTTTTACAGAATGTGTTATGTTTTGGCCACTCACACCTATTCGTCTGTCATTCAATGTTATATGAGTTACTTAAATGGTTTCCTGTGGAAAACAAATAATCTTTTCTAGGATCTCCTTTTAGTAGACCTTGTACCGTCATGAAACTGTACCTTTTCCTATGCAAACTTCTAATTAAGTCTTCAATCAATCAATTCATTAAGTATACCTGGTTTTCACCTTAGCACCACCCACCTGAAGCATGCCAGACCCACAGCTGTTATTGTATGATAATAAGTGGAGGGGATGGTTTTAGTGTGTGACTAAAGCGGTGTATTTCGATTGGGCCTTTTGACTCAGAGGCTTTCCGCTTTCACGAAGAAACCAAAAATACACAGAGAGGACATATTAGAAAATAGCTGATCTGCAATTTGCACTATATTTGAAATAGTACTTTTCTTCTCCTTCCTAGAAATGTAGTGGCGACAATAGTACAATATTTGTCTTTGAGATGCAGTGCAGTGAAAGTGCATAAGTATTCCAAAAAAAAAATACCAAGTATAAAGTACAGAATACTGAAAACATGTACTTAAGTACAGTAAAGGAAGTTGTTACTGTCCGCCACTCTAATTAGTGTGCACAAGTATAGTGAGAGAAGCTCTTAGAATATTAATTCACACCGCGCTGTAAGATAATATTGATACAAGACTGTCCCTTAGGCATGCACGCACACACACACACACACATGCACAGATTGCACACCCACGCATGCACGCACACACGCACGCACGCACTCATTATGCACAGACAAGTTCACCAGCCTTAGCGATACATAGGGTTCTGCAGTCAGTGGGTGAGTATAGCGTTGTTCCAACATGCCATCATTACTCTGACGTTGTGTTGGTTCGACTCTCCTCATAGACTAACACTATCTCTAACACACAGACAGACAGAATGACTCTCTTTCGCTCCATAACTGTACATACATTATGCAGCAAATCAGTTATGATGCTACAGTATGTGTAGATATTACCTCATGCACTGAATTTTGTGTGCACACGTGTGTGTGCGTGCGTGCGTGCGTGCGTGCGTGCGTGCGTGCGTGCGTGCGTGCGTGTGTGTGTGTGTGTCCGTCTAGAGAGACATTTCCCTTTTACCAACCATCTACAAAGTGTTCATGAAATGCATTCTTTGCCCGAATCCTCCCGTGGCTTGAGGATGAAAACATCTTATGTGCCTACATCCATGGGCAAGGCATGAATGAATGTGTTTTTTGTCTCAAAACAGGTATTGACGATTTTAAGCATGGGTCTAGGCAGTGTTTCTCAAATGAGGGTATACGAGGGTATTGCAGGGGGTACGTGAGAAAAAAATTGAAAATGGTAATATGTATTTCAGTGTTATGGCCAATGACAAAACATTGACAGACATTGTGTAAACCTGCTCATCTGTAAATTGTTAAAGCAAATTACATCAATACCCTGAATAGCACAAATGTTATTGAATAGAAAGCAAAGTTTATTTGCCATTATGCTGTCTTATTTTTGAACATATTGGCTTGGGAATTGGACTTTTGATGTCAATTTTTCTAAGCAAAATGCTGTAGTCAGGGAAAGGGGGTACTTGACTTCAGAAATCAATATAAGGGGATACTGCCACCAAAAGAGTTTGAGAACAACTGGTCTAGTGAATGCTAAGCAGTGTTTCTGGACTTCCGTGATGCATTTGGAACCCTAGTATAGCACATAATGTCATGATTCCAGCTCTTGAGGAAATCCATCTACCCAACCAAATGGACCCGTTAGGATTCATTTGGTTCCATTTGTCCACACACTGTCTAAAGTTACAGACTTGTAAGGGTCAATTTAGACCCCCATAAAGGACCCTAGAGAGTCCCTGAAATCCACTTTGAGAACCACTGATCTAAGAATCATGCAGTACCTGTTTGATATGGGGCGCTTGGTGATGATAGGGATGGAACGATATGAAAATGTCATGTCACAATTATTGTTACAAAAGAAATAGCGATTTACGATAAAATCCATTATCCTGGGAAGGAACATTTGCCAAAAAATAGCAGATCTACAAGCTCACAAGTTGTCGCAACGCGACACGTTGTAAGCTTGTAGATCGGCAATTTTATTGCAAAGACATTTGATAGAGAGTGAAAAAAAGACTGTAAGTACATTATAAGTACCTTTTACCAATTATAGAGGGTTTAAGTGGTACCAGATATGCAGCTCGGCAAATAAAAGGCGAATTGATCCTAGTGCATGAGGGAGGACGATATCACAATAAATTAAATCTCCACAATACGATTATCGTGAGTGTTTTTGAAACGGTGAAAGCCGCTTCCAGTGAGTGGCTTTGTGTGTCCCACGCCCATAGGCGATTTTAAGGGGTGTCCTAGGGTGCACGTGCACCCCCTGGCCGCCAGGCGGCCATTTTGATTTTTTTGATCATAATAAACACGCAATATGATTAAGAAGAAGAACATCTCAAATTCGCCTTTTTTGACCCTTTGAAGCACCCATAGCATGACTTCTAAACCAATCACAGCAAATGGGGGGCGGGAGGTAATAGGACTACTGGTTTCTCAACCAATCACAGTGACTGTCTGAACGTCTCTGACAGCACCGCTGAAAAACAAACGGCAGATGATGACACCTGCAGATTTATCTAAATAACAGAATTAAACAGTTGTTTCACAGTGGAATATGCTACCTGGGGTTAACTACAGACATCCATAGGACATGTGGATAGCTTTTACATTTACCATACGTGAACTAAAGTTTTCGGCGCTGCTCAAAGAGGCTGGATTACACGATGTGTTCTGTGCCTCCAAGGAATAACACTTTCTTCTGGGCACCTCAATATAACATTGGATATTTTCTTGTCATTTTCTTAAGGTAAGACATGGCTTTATCTGTTCACTGTGGAGTTAGCCAGCCTGTTTTCTTCTCCTCCGTGTGTGTGTGTGTGTGTGTGTGTGTGTGTGTGTGTGTGTGTGTGTGTGTGTGTGTGTGTGTGTGTGTGTGTGTGTGTGTGTGTGTGCGCGCGCGAGCGAGCGCGCATGCATGCTTGCTTCACTTGCTTGTAAATATTGGTAGCTGCTGGTTATGGATCTTTGGTGGTGTGGTTGTGCCACACCACCAATGTAAATGACTGCTTGATTGCTTGATGAATGATGATTAACTTGATGTTTGGCTTTATATGTCCTGGCTGTGCTGCCTCTGTCTGCAAAATAAGTAAATAAATCCTATAGACATATGCTCATGGTGTCTAGAAAAAGAAGCACCTGTTTTACACTTTTTTTGTTTATATTGTGTTACATTTGGGTACAAAATTACCTGCAGAAATCCGCTAAAACAACATTACAAAACCGCTAAGCGCGTGCGCGAGCGTCGTGCACGCGCGCGCGTGCACCCCCTGCTGGAAGAGGCTAGAATCGCCTATGCCCACGCCCATATACTGTAGTATGGTCATTTCAGTCCAGAATGAACAGGTTTTTTCAAAAACAAAATGTGTGTTTCATGTCCATATATGGTCATCCCAGTCCAGAATGAACAGGTTTTATCAACAACAAAATGTCTGTCACCTCATGTCCATATATGGTCATTCCAGTCCAGAATGAACAGGTTTTATCTGTCCCGTACGTCCAGAATATCAGTCCAGAATGAATAGGGTTTTTCAAAAACAAAATGTGTGTCCCATGTCCATATATGGTCATATCAGTCCAGAATGAACAGGTTTTATCTGTCCCGTCCGTCCGTCCGTCCGTCCGTCCGTCCGTCCGTCCGTCCGTCCGTCCGTCCGTCCGTCCGTCCATCCGTCCGTCCGTCCGTCCGTCCGTATGTGTGTAGTGTCCGTCCCGGTCTGATGATTGGATACTTTGAGGTTTGGTCAAGCTTCACATGACAATTCGGCCCTCCAGATAAAATCATTAATTCAATCAGAATATAAAGAATGTATAGATCACAGAGTTCATAACTCTAGAACACATAGAATAAAAGTTCACCGCTTCACTTCGAACCGAGGTTTGATTTTTATCATGATAAAGGATATTGGCTTATTGTCCCATCCCTATAATGCGTGGTGGGAGTGAGGGGAGGGGAGCTGAGCTTGACCCAACCATTCATTCATAGAGCAGTTTGGTCACGTAGGCAGTCGGTTTGAGGAGCTTCAAAGCCTTTCGCTTTAATCCAATCATTGTCAAGGTGAAAGTCCGGCTGTGATTTTCTAACATTGACGTTTCTTTTTCCCCTCAAATATTTATTCTCCTCAGATACTGCAGGTCATTGCATTTCACCTCAATGGGCCTCAACAGCAGCCAGACATGTTGGAAATAATTTTGGCCTTATCTTTACTTCCAATGATACTAATTAAGGCTCTGTTCCTTTTAGTGTTCAGTTTATTTATTCCAACCGTCAGGTTGCAGTTACAAAACCTCCACCGTTAGTCAGTCAGTCAGTCAGTCAGTCAGTCAGTCAGCAGTCAGTCAGTCAGTCAGTCACGTCACGTCACGTCACGTCACACTTTTGCCCTACTCATATCTCCGCCACCGTTGCCCCTATCCATGACAAACTTTGCACACACACTCCTTCACATGGCCCTCTTCTAGCGCCACCATGAGGCCGATTCTTGCAAAACACTTTTTTGGACACTGCTCCTACAGATTTTGCCCTAAAATCACGCAAAGCGGTACACATTATGTCTAGAGTCATGTCATTAACATGGATATGTCCCATTTAGCGCCACCATCAGGCCAATTGATTGACTTTGTGTGAAAGTGTGAAAGTGTTTCCAGTGAGCCAACATGCACAAACAATATCAGCACCTTGACTCTGTTTAACCAGAATGGAACAGAGCCTTCATTAGTATCATTGGTAACAACACCTATGAAGGAAATACATTTATTTTTCCAATTTGGCTGCCGTGCATCGAGCCTATTGCTTTCAGTCGAACCATCCATATCGGCAGTTGCAATTCCCAGGTTTCCTTTGCGGGCGAATTCCCCCTAATCATCTTCGCAGAGAGCTGGGGGATCCATTGACTTGCTGCGTGTGGTAGTGGCACAACAGTCAACCGTCCAATACGTGTAATAAATAAACCGTTTCCTTTGGGAAGCAGTTTGTCCCCAAGGAAATTAATTGATTGATTTAGTTCCCTTTAGTAGTCATTGGGGTATTTGCCGCTACATTTGCATATAGATATGGGAAACATGTCTTTTCATCTACCCTAATTATTAGGAGCCGTGGGGAGATAACCACTTGAACCTCAGCGTCCATATTCTGCGGGTAACATTGGCCAATAAAGATCTACAACTGATCTACAAGCTCACAATGCATCGCGTTTAGAGATGGACCGATTGCAAAATTCTTGGCCGATATCGATCCACCGGTTTTATGAAGGTCTGACCTGCCAAAACCGAAAAATAGGGTTGCTCCAATACCCTTTTTTTCCAGGCCAAGTAGGCCTACAAGACATACTTCAATTTGATTACCAATAAGCTAGAAGAACACAAATGCCAAATCAATCACAATAGTACAATATCCAAAATCACAGACAATATCCAGTCTAATATGACCGTTTGGACTAGGCAGGAGGAAAGCATGTGACAAATGCTTTTTTCCCTCCTTTTTGGAGACGACATTGACACAGGATTATGGAATATATATATCCTTACATTGCAAAGGTAATCAGCACCATCTGTATTATGTAGGCTGCCACTAAGTAGACTGGCTGCTACTTGCTAATGTTTACTTTAGTCACAGGACCAGAGCATCATGCTGTGCAGTGCCATAGACACAATTGGCATATAAAACCGGTATTTATGTCAGTGACCTGCCGGTCACCGATTCGGACGGTTTGATATGATACCTGCCATTTTTTATATTGGCCGATACCGATGTCCATCCCTAATCGCGTTGCGATGCAATGTGAGCTCAAAGTACCTCAAGCTCAGTTCTCTAAGACTAAAGGGGTTCAAAGGAGAAAAAGCACAAAACATGACTTATCTTTGAAGCCTTGAGTTCATGGAGATGTCATTCCTTAGCCATTCATTTGATGAATGAATGGCTGCACTACAAGTCTCACAGACTTGCAGACAGTGGTGGAAAAAGTACTCACATTTTATACTTAAGTAAAAGTATCAATACTGCAATGTAAAAAATACTCTGTTAGGGTGCCCTCACACCAAAATACTATGAGAGTGGAATCTGCGTTCCGCCAATGCATTTCAATGAGAAGGGAGCGTTTTTTGCAGAAATCCTCTGCTGGCATGAAACCGCTTCACTCTCATTGAAATGCATTGGCGGAACGCAGATTCCACTCTCATAGGTGTTTTGGTGTGAGGGCACCCTTACAAGTAAAAGTCCGGAATTTACTTGAGTAAAAGTACAAAAGTATTCCTATCAAAATGTACTTAAAGAACCAAAACTAAAAGTACTCACTATGCAGAATGTCCATTTCAAATATTCAAATGTAAACAAATATTTTTGAAAATAGTTAGATCTACAAGCTCACAATGCTTCGCATCGCAACACAGGTTCCTTTATGGGGGTCTAAATTGACCATTGTAAGTCTGTAACGGGTCCATTTGGTTCCATTTGTACACTGTCAAAGTTGAGGGGAGACCTTCAAATTTCCTACTGCTTTAAACTACTGGAATCCGATGCGTCGACTGTTCTTCTCACAAACGGCCCCACAAACTTCACTGGGGGGGGGGGGGGGGGGGGGGGGGGGGGGGGGGTGGAGTGCATTGACCAAGGGCACTAAGGCCAGGGGGAGGCGGGGGGAGGATGGTTATACCCAGTAGTGATCTAGTGCCACTGTCACCCGGGGAAACCGCCGATAATACGGGCACAGCTGCCCAAGACCGTCTGGCCCTGACCCCTATCTGCCTGACCTCTGACCTTCCACCTCCTGACCCCTGCATGGCACAGACCTGACATCAGCACACACCGTCCTGCAGTCTGACCCTCTCACAAACAGACACACACGCATGCACGCACGCACACACACTCACTCAGAAGCAGGTTCCTGAAAGCAAACACGTGCACGTGTACTCACCCGTTGTTCCCTATTGAGGTTGGCACATTTCCTGGGGCAAGCTGCCCAGATCACACATGTCACACGTGTCTTCTTATTTTTTCACTCTCAAAAAGCGTCTGCAATTAGGGTGGGCGATATGGTGATAATTATCGTTATACTGTAAGACGATATGCCTTTTCAGAGATATCGTATATATATCGTGATACAATTGAGGGAGCCTTGTAAAAAATCCTGTTTAATTGTTAATACAGAGATTCATTGCAGAACGGGTCCATTTAGTTTCATTTGTATATTGTCAGAGTTACATAATTCTAAAGTTGAATTTAGACCTCCCAAAAGGAACCCAGAGAGTCTAGTTTTTGTCAAGTAACTTGAAAAATAACCATAAAAACCAACGTGACAAAGAATCGTGATAAAAATCGTGTATCGTGATACAGCTTGGGAGAATATTGTGATGTTGTATTTTTCCATATCGCCCATTTGAAACTACATTGCAGTGCAGATCATGGGGTGATCCACTGCTTGCCTCCTGTGAATTGTTTTATTTAAATGTTGGTTTATTTTCTGTTTATTTAGTCGCTGAGTGAGCTCAGCAGAAAAAGTGGCGTGAGTGAGATGAAAAAACCTGGGTGAAATGTGCCAAACTCAACAGGAAAACAACGGTACAGTACCTATATGTTTTGTAGACGATTGCCTTGTAGACCTGGCATCCTATAGTGCAGTGGTTCTCAACCTGTGGGTCGGGACCCCCAGGGCGGTCCCCAAATATTTTGGGGGTCCCCATATGATTAACTTAATGTGTAACATTGTTTTCTCACTCAACAGTAAGCAAACCAACATACAGTATAAGTGTATGGAGGGTATATCTGCACATTTCTAAAGTGACAATTTAAGGACTTTTAATACCTCTAAAATAAGAAATTCAACATTCTCCATATTGTCAAATATTAGAGGTAGAAATTGTGAGAATAGCACTGCGAGGCGTTGTGAGCATGTAGATCTGCTATTTTCACAATGGACCGTATTATACAAAATGTAATGCCTCAACTCTCAGGGTGGGGGGGTCCCCAGTTCAAATATGATTATTTTGGGGGTCACGGCCTGAAAAGGTTGAGAACCACTGCTAGAGTGCAGTGGTTTTCAACCTTTTTCATATCAAGGTCCATTATTTATTCAGCGTTTGAGCCACGGGTCACCATTTGATGACATTTAGCCTCTCAGACCAAAGACTATTTTGTTATGGTTGGATAAGCTGCTGTCCACAATTCCTCCATTCTGTAGTGATGTTGGTTATCGGAGAGATAACAGACAAACGTTGACCAGAATAACAATTCGTCTACATTCTCTAATTGTGTAGACTTCTTGTGAATTAAGTAATGAAGATGTTTAACAATAACTTAACTTTAAGTAAAATTAAACCATGTGGACCCGTAAAGGTCCATTTGGTTTCATTTGATTTCACTTAAAGGACCACTTCACCTCTGGGACAACCAGATCTTATTGTATTGTTGTTTGGGACACGATCAACACAATCCTGAGTTATTTTTTGTGATTGTGCATTTTGCATCATATGACCAGTTGTTGCATGCTGAAATACT
>NC_137825.1:13506229-13728770 GCF_963921795.1 Nannobrachium achirus | reverse complement strand
CAAAACTGGGAGGAGTAGTGTGGCAAAAGAAAGATGAAAGATGGTTTGATGGAAGGAATAAAGTACTATCAGGCATTGACACTAAGGCTTGCCCACCTGCCCCCGGCAGGTAAATAAAACCTTCGGGCAGGTGAAGTTTGCTGTCAGGTTGCCCGACCGGGCAAGTGCTCATATGAGACGGGACGCAACCGTCTATAAACACAACACCAGATATCTGTCTAAACACCTGAATGAGGCCAAAGCGCTCTGTCTTCTGGTCTGTGGAATGTAACGAGTGTGAAACCATAGACATATTCAATCATAGCTATGTAGGTATTTGGATTTGGAGGTATTGAGGTATGACATTTTTTAGCGCACAGCCCGAGAAAGTAAAGAAATAAGTGTTAAACTGAGCGGTAATTAAAATCTTAGGTAAGATTTTATAATGGACAATTTACTTTTCGGGCAAGTGGGCATGACCTTCGGGCAAGTAGAACATGACATGTACTTGTTCGACGGGCAAGTGCCTCTGAGACCTTAGTGTCAACCCCTGACTATAGTCTGTTACCCTGTGAGTGTGAGGGCAACCTCACAAAGAAAAAGAAAGAAAACCCAATAATCTAAACATTGAAGCTACACACACTAGGTTGTTAGGTCAACAATGACCTGGAATCAGTCTACATAACATGCTATCTAAATTACATTTTAACCTTTGCATAAGCCTGCAGGGTCAAGGCTAGGGCAAGTTGCTACGGTAAGTGCTATGGGCTAAGGTGGAGTCTGAAGAGGGCAGTCTTCAGGTTACGGCGGAAGATCAGGAGTGAGTCGGCAGTTCTAAGTGCGATGGGGAGTTCATTTCATTCTGTAGTTTGGGGGCCAGACAGTACAGATATAGTGTTCTTTTGTAAATGTAACGTCCTACCTACTTGATCATACTACAGCGTGACACAAAAGTATCAAAAGTAGCCGACAATCCCATGACAAGTGGGTCATGGAAATATATATTGTAGATGTCATACCCAACAACACCAGCATCTAAATGACTAGGAGGACCACCTCTAGCCACGGTAGATGTACTCATTACCAGTGTTGTGAAAGTTCACTTTCTACATGAACTAGTTCAAATTCAAGTTCACAACTTCTACAATGAACTAGTTCATTTCATAGTTCATAATTCCATATTTTTAGTTCATTGTTCCCCAAAATGAACGAACTTAGTTAATTTTTTAAACCATGTTTTTAGTGCCCACTCTTCCTGGCTGCACCTTTATTGTGAAGGCAGAAGTTTCTAACTGCATGTTTCAGCATGGTTAAAATAGCTGATCCACAAGCTCACAGCGTCTCGTGGATGCGCGACGCGTTGTTTGCTTGCAGATCAGCTATTTTCGGCATGTACCACACGTCATACGATGAAGTATAGTCAGGCTTTACTTGGGAGACGTAACGAGGAGGCACATCATTGTGAATGCAAAGAAAGACAGAGGACAGACGACCGTGGACCTGGACCATAGACTGTAGAGCCGCGGATGCCTGCACGAACGGGCTGACGAGCGCCGTTCACAGGCGCCAGAATGAACGCGTTCGACAATAACGTTCATCAAGCGTAAATAAAGAGCGTTCAGTTCACGTTCGCCCAAAATATGAACTTGTTCATGAACGATTGTTCATTGAACGCGTTCAGGTACAACACTGCTCATTACAGTATATTGTATTAACATGCATAACAATTAATTTGTTAAAATGAGTTCAGGCTTGCAGCTCTAAGCGGTTAAGGTTCTGGATGTTGAGTTGTTGTTGGGTTCAGGTTGGTAAGAAAGAGGCTGTATAGAGAGGAGAATGAAAGTGCATGACTGGGAGAAATGACAGTCTCGCCCCATCTGGCACTGCGGTCTGAAAACTGAAAACTCCACCTCTTAAGTTTCCACCTCATCCCACCAGCACTCTGTCTGTACTTCTCATCTATTTAGACTAGACCTTACCCGTTCGAATATATGTGCTGCAAAATATGTGCAGAGTGTGGGTTATGGGGAAAGTAACTGTAACTGCATAGTTACAGTTACTGCATAGTTACAGCCCATGGAGGAGTGTATATTTATGATGGATACAAATAATTTAACAGCAAAATTAGTAGAATAGAAGTATGAGGATGTATTTGCTCCACATAATTTTTCTATACCCGTTGGAAGATGAGACACACATCACCCGTTGCATGCGTGACCCATGCAGAGAGAGAGAGAGAGAGAGAGAGACTGCAACATTCCTAACTGTGAGAGAGATGTGTGTGGGCCCGGGGCTACAGATCCCATGGCCTGGAGGAACGGACTGTAACCCTGACAACAGGCTGTAGAGCTGTAGAGTGAAGAAACGCTAATAAATAGCTAGAATTTGGGAAAAATGAAATTCGGGCTCCGTCACCGTGTGTATAATGCTAATGGTCAATGCCATGTTAAATTTGAGATCAGTCGCTGAAGCGGGTGAATAGATAATGCATTTTGTGACCTACTGACTGACTGACTGACTAACTGACCTCTCTCTCTAATTATAGTATGGATGGGTAGATGTTGTTTTGTTCAGAATCAGATGATGTTTTCTTAGTCATGCTGTCGGTGTCGGGTGGAAACCTTGTATGTCCAAATTTATTGTTACGGTACTTTATATTGCAGTGCTTCTCAAACTTTCATGTCAAGGACCCCCAAATACACTTATTAGCCAATTATAGGGGACCCCCATAAGAGAAGATTTTCACGGCTAATTCCCAAACATTTTAATTTCAAGGACCCCCAGTTTGACATGAATTAGGCTACAGACCCCCATTTAATGGCATTTCAAACTCCCAATTTATATTGTAAAATCAATCTTAATTTAACTCTGAGAGTGTACAAATGGAACCTAATGGACCCGTTAAGGTCCATTTGGTTCCATTTGTACACTCTCAGACCCTTATTATGGGTATGCGTTACATATCCATAAGGGTCCATTTGGTTCCTAACTATCATTTAGCTGGGGACACCCCTGGAACTCCCTCACGGACCCCACTTTGAGAACCATTGTTATAGTGAATATAATGAAAACAGACCCATCTACATGCTCACAACGAGTTGCATCACGCAGAGTGTGAGCTTGTGGATGGGCCATTTTCACTACTTTTTTGCAACGATTTTGTAAGATGAAGTAGAGCATTAATTTACGGGGGGAAAAAGTGTAAATCTATCTGCAATACACACCCATAGATGCTAAGAATGTTATTTAGATGGTGTAATATTTAAATGGATGCAAGGTATGATGTTTGCCTTCGTTCCTTGCATGCACTTGTTGTCTTAGCAGTCTTGTTAACTTGACCACGCTTCCCCAGATGTTGGCTGACTCATGGTTCATGTGTCAGTCATTAGAGCTTCCTCTAAATGTCTAAATTGTAAATGCTCTAAATTGTTCCCAAGCTGGGAGTTAACCTGTGTGTGTGTGTGTGTGTGTGTGTGTGTGTGTGTGTGTGTGTGTGTGTGTGTGTGTGTGTGTGTGTGTGTGTGTGTGTGTGTGTGTGTGTGTGTGTGTGTGTGTGTGTGTGTGTGTGTGTGTGTGTGTAGCCTGTATTACATCACCAATTACCAATTGAAGACGTTATGCAAGCACGACCACCGCTCACTTCACATTGGGTGTGATTTTTTTATGAAAACCGTTTAAAAGACATTTGTGGAATCCCCCTCAGGTCTTGATGGGTCAAGTTGCAAATGGATCCCGTCATGCTCCTCCCTGTTATGGTTGTTGTTTTATTCTGTGTTGTGCAATAATCCCGTTTTCCTGTAACAAGTGTTTTGTGAAAAGCCATTGATTGTGGCTTGGTGACTGGAGGGCTTCCTCTGTTTATGATTATGTTTTATGATAGGACGTATCATGTACTGTAACACTACCATGGTGGCTCTCACATAACTTCAGCTGCAATGTGATATCCGGTCCTCACGGTGGTACGATACAGTAGTAACTTTATCCTGGACCTTCACTTAACCTATTCAGAACGGGTACGCATTATTGTGTATCATTATTTTATGCTTTAACTATTGAAAAATAGCAGATATACAAGCTCACAGCGCGGCACCGAGTTTGTAGATCTGCTATTTTTGAAAAATCATGACAATTTGAATTTTGACCCACAATGATATGTATTTGGCTACGGACCCCCATCTCAAAATATTTAGTTCCAGGGACCACCCAGACGGCGCAAAATTTGAGTTACAAACGTTCACTTTAAAAATACATATAGTCAAAAGATTTGCACACATTTTCACAACATTTAAAAAAAATAGCAGATCTAAAAGCTCGCAGCGCGCCACTCTGTGCCGCGCTGTGAGCTTGTGGAGCTTGTGGATCTGCTATTTTCTCTATAGTTAAAGCATGCAATAATCCCAGGGCTAAATAGGTTAATATAGATTCAGATAAACGGGCCTCTCTTCGTGAACAAATTGAATGGAATGTTCTTCTGTTTCAGTGAAGGAGAGTGGTATTGATAACAGCGGCCTTTGTTCTGAGTTCCACGACCCCTTGCTTGTGTCCCGTCCAGCTGAAATTACCTGGACGACGGGGGAGGAGGAGGTGGGGATGTTATCTCTTCCCTGCCGTGGGCAAGAAGCCACCTTGAACCCTAGACTATCGGCTTTCACAAACAGAATAACGACATTAACGGTCTCTTAGCCTTGTGATGGCTATGCTCCTTGGCAAGCAGTAAAGCTCCCAGTTATACTTAGTAGCGCGCAGGTGTCGCACGCAGTCAGGGGTAGACATTAAGGGACGTTTGCCACTGGTCCTCTTAGGCCAGTGACTTTTCATGATCACCGGCCCCACCATTGTAGCTACTGTACCAGGAACATTATTATTTTTATGCGACAAATAACAGTGAAAAATGTACTCTAATAATGATGGGCTCAGAGAACGCTGTGCCGTAATTAAACAAGTTCACAAAATCGTTACAAAACAACAGTAGTACCACAGGAAAATAATAATAGTAAATTAATCACTTACATTTTACTGGCTCAAATGGGCAAGTGGAAGTTGTGAACTTGTGTCCTACTAGGGGCAACAGTGGCTCAGGGGTAGAGTGGCCGTCATTAGAACACGGAGGGTTCCCGAAGGATTCCCAGTTCGATCCCGGACTCCCCGAGAGTTGGTGTTGAAGAGTCCTTGAGCAAGACTCTGAACCCCTAGTTGCTCCCGGTGAGCAGGTTGGTGCCTTGCATGGTTTCCTCTGCCATCGGTGTGTGAATGGGTGAATGTAATGCACAATACACAGTATGTAAAGCGCCTGGATAAAGGTGCTATATAAATGCACTAAAATTACTGTCCTGGAGGTTCTAAATAGTACATCTGGGCCAGTGGACCATTTCATACAGTATGTCTATCCCTGCACGCAGGAAATGGTGAATTGAGGAAGAATTTAGGCCTGATGGCTATTGTTTTGTTACAGCATTGTCTTGTTATGTCTCAGCCTGCCCTTGTAGCAGGCAGCTAGTATGGTCTGATGCTGTGCTTGTTGACAGAACTACCGTACCCCTGAGTGTTATTGTACTCCTTATTGTGCATTGCTTAAAGCATAACCATCACCACCTAGAATATTGTCTTGGATCTCCTCTCGATCGATCCACAATTCCACGACGGTTCTTGTTGCGCGACACACACCTGCACAAAACCAAGAGAAACTGAGGCGTACGGTGCAGCGAGGCAGAGCAGAGCGGACCTGGCATTCTGGGGTCTGGAACCCGATGCTGCCGCTAAGACCGTGTTGGGGGGCGGCGTACCTGGTTGTGCTCTGTGATTGGATGGCAGGTTCTTGGTAAAAGAGAGAATACTTTTTCCGCCACTGCTTACATTAGTATGTAGGGCTGGGCGATCACTATTTACTGATGCTATGGTGGTATCACGGTTTCTCCCCCAAAAGTTGTTTTGAATGAATAATAATAATAGTAATAATTAGGGCTGTCACAATTATTACATAATCGTCTAATCGTGATTATTTGACATTATCGCAATTATTTTGTCATAATCGTCATAATCGTGAATGTTGAAAAATGTCCGAAATAGTGGAAATAGCAGATCTACAAGCTCACAACGCGTCGGCTATTTCCACTATCAAAGTAATTTTTTAAGTAGTAAGTTGTCAAATATGTCAGTAATTTCTCTGTATATTTAGGTTATGTGTCATATATACCATGTACAACTTCAAAGCCTAAAAGCCAAACAGAAATGTAATTATCAACGACAAAAACACAATTAAATCGTTAATCGCCAATTCGACAATTAATCGTCATGTAAAATGTCATATCGTGACAGCCCTAATAATAATAATAATTGCAGTTATGAACTGGGGTAATGGCGCTATTGTGGCTATTGCACCCAGCCCTAGTAGTGTGAGGAGTGTGTGTTTGCCATGGGGACACAGCGCTCAGTGTGACACACCCTCCTGTTTCCCTAAGCAAGCAGGTCTGCTGCAGTGCAGCGTCAGTCCCAGTCATGTGTCTTAGCTCTTACTCTTACCTCCGTCTGTGTCCTGGAGGCTGTAGGATGTGAAAAGGCCAGGAGGGCGGGGGGGGGGGGGGGGGGGTTTGGCCTGATGCCAGCTCCATTACGCAGCACCTTATTGGCTGAGCAGCAGACAGAAGGAGGTTACACGCTCGATGAGGCTTATCAACAGTTGTGGAATCAGCTTAAGGTACCACGCACGTGCTGTAGTAGTATCACGACTTAAGCTTAACACTTTACTATGTGAGGGTGATGCCCATCTGTCCATAGATCAGTTTCTATCCACCGTCTTATGTCCCTTAACGTGTAGGCTGGTGTGGAGTCAGTTGCAGAGCATGGAGAAATCTCGCTATTTCTACGTGTCATTATTTCGACTAAGGGTTAGGTTTAGGCATAGTGGTTAACATTCACCAGGTTAGCATTCACCAGCGTCGGCAGGTTAGCATTTCACCAGGTTAACATTCACCCACGTCGAACAAATGGAATGTCGAACAAATGGGCATAATTGCCCGGGTCTTCTGAGTTACTACAGGGGTGCTGCCTAGCTGCCACATCTTTGTGTGATCGGACTTATTTCTTTTTCTTGTTGACACAACTGTTTTTTTTTTCTTCTTTTTTTTTTTTAGTTTTAGAACCTTGTTTTATAAGAGCAGTCCAAGTACAGGGCCAAAAGTCACATTTACTAAGTATTGAGTGTTTACAGTATGTGGTTAAATATCTGAAAATACATTGCCAAACAAAACAAAAAAAAACTAATTTACACAATACTAATAAGTCTATTAAGAAATCTACAAGCAGCAGTGGCTCAGGGGTAGTGAAACCGTCATTAGAACACGGAGGGTTCCCAGTTCGATCCCGGGCTCCCCCAGAGTTGGTGTCGAAAAGTCCTTGAGCAAGACTCTGAACCCCTAGTTGCTCCCGGTTAGCTGGTTGGTGCCTTGCATGGTTTCCTCCGCCATCACACACGCTGTATGTGTGTGTGTGTGTGTGTGTGTGTGTGTGTGTGTGTGTGTGTGTGTGTGTGTGTGTGTGTGTGTGTGTGTGTGTGTGTGTGTGTGTGTGTGTGTGTGTGTGTGTGTGTGTGTGTGTGATCCGCAACATAATTTTATACAATATGTAGTGGGGGTCCCTGCTTTTATCCCTCAGCTAAAGGGTCCTTGACCTGAGTAAAAGGATGAAGACTCCGGCTGTAGTGTTTGGTCTTCATAGGAGGGTTAGGTCTGTTTTGACTGCGTGTAGGTAACAGATTCAAATGACTATCATTGTTTTGTCTGGCACTAATAATGGTTTGCCGGAGTTGCTTAAGTGAAAGCTGCCCAGTATAGCCAGTCTAATACGCTGTAATTAGATAATAGAGATGTGTTTTTTCTAGCGTTGTGAGAATGAGAGCCTTCTCTTTTATACTTTCCCCCTGTTTCATATTAATTTATTAGTCAATCACTGGCCCAGTACAACCTGTCTCTAATGTAGACCATTGTGTTAAGCTCCCTGTTAGGGTTTGCTTTGCCTCTTATTGTGAGTATAACAAAATAAGTCATTCACTTTTCCCTTAAAGTTATACCATGTAACTTTTTGTATAAAACAAATCTTAAAATTGTCCTAACTGTTAAATCGCTAAAGTTTTAGAACCCCCACTCCGTTAATTTCAGCTTCTAAAGCCTTCTCTTTATATGTTTTCTATGAGCCGTGGGGGGGAGAATTTTGCGGCAAAATGACGTCATCTGCATCATCTGTATACGTTGTGTATACGTTGGCCAATCATATCGCGGATCATAAACACATGGTACACTACCGGCCAATCACAGGCGTATCTGCAGTATCTTCAGGAAATAGCTTGCTTCAACAGCTTTGTTTACACTGGTCTAGAAGTCTAGCATGTAACTCCCCAACCGCTGCTCGTAGATGGACACGAGAGATCTCTATGGATGCGTACGCGGTGGTCTGAAGGCCCGGTCCGTGGCGAAAAACGGCCGAAAAGACTACAGACCACTAGTTGAGCAACTTACACAGTATAGCTTTAATGATTCTGGTTCCTTTACAATTCCCTCTTCAAGGTTCGATTCGTTAACGGTTACATTTAACAATTTCTATATTAAAGAAACATCTATATAATTTTGGCCTTTTATAATTTTTGATTTTGACACAAATTCAATCATACATATTCGTACAATCATACATTGCATGCATTATAGTAGTTAGGAACTTGAGGCCCTCTGGGTTACATGTTAAGAGTTATGGTGGCCCTTGAGGTTAACCACCGGTATTGTAATTATATCGCAGATGTGAAGTCCACACACCAGCTCTGACAGATACACTGGGAAACAGTTCCAAATGTGATGGTTTCTCAATGTTGACGGAATTAAATGTTCCAGCTGTAAACATTCTTATGTTCTAACCTTATATTTGTTTCGTTTTTTATCCATTTCTCCTTCCAGTTTCCTGCTCAGACAACTCTCGCCTCTGATCAGCAGAAAGTGTTTGTTCTGTGGGAGAGCGGAGAGACCTTCGATAAGGTACGCACCGTGGAATAACACTTAGAAAGAGTAGCAGACGATTTAACCATGCACACAATGAAAGCTGTCACCTAATAGAACAGTGATTCTCATCCTGTGGGCCAGACCCCACTGGTTGACCATGATTGAAAATTCATATTCTCTGAAAATGCATGCCGCCCAAACCCGTGGTTTTTAGGCACCAAAATGCAAGGTGGCTATATTTTAACCCATTTAGGCCTGAACACATTATGACGCAATATTTTATGCTTTAAATATAAAAAAATAGCAGATATACAAGCTCACATGCGAGCTTGTAGATCTACTATTTTTGGAAATGTTTCTATGTCAGCAATTTGGCCAGCCATCGTCAAAGAAAAGGTCCTTTTCACTTAACTGGAGCTCAGTTAGTCTGTTCTTGAGAGACTACTATGTCAGTGGTGCTCAAACCTTTTCATGTGAAGGACCCCCAAAATGATATTTATTTGGCCACGGGCCCCCATTTCAAAATATCTAGTTCCAGGGACCACCCAGAAGCAAAATTTGAGTTACAAACGTTCGCTTTGAAAATACATATATTCAAAGATTTGCACGACTTTTTCAAAAATAGCAGATCTACAAGCTCACTGTGAGCTTGTATATCTGCTATTTTTCACTGGTTAAAGCATTCAATAATTCTAGGCCTGAATGGGTTGATTCTGTTGTCTTCAAGTCTGTCTTTTTGCTTGCCATGTGTTTCCTCCCTCAGCAACGGCGGCTGCTCTACGAACTGTTCTACAAAGCCCACCGGGTCAGGAAGGCTGTGGTCCAAAGCAGACTCTCCCAGGAGTTTGGAGAAGACGTCACAAAGGCAGACGTAGAGCGACTGCTCAAGGTGAGACAGGAATAGGACTCAACGTTTATGTAGGCCTTTGAAATTTAAAGGTCTCAACTTAAAGCTATACTGTGTAAGTTCAACTAGTGGTCAGTAGCGGTATTGCTTTTTTCGGACGTTTTTCGGCCGGAGTCGCCGCGGACCACCGCCGCGGACCACCGGAGCGGCGCCGCAAACCACCGCGACCGATAGTAATCCGTGGAGGGGTAGAACGCATGGTAGAACGTAATTTTCTGGCCAGGATTTGTGGATTAAGAGGTTAAAATCCTTCACCATGGTAAACACTGTAGCCAAGCGGAGGCGCTTCCTGGAGACCAGAGCAGATAAGCTGTGATTGGCCGGTAGTGTACCATGTGTGCATGATCGGCGATGTGATTGGGCAACGTATACACAACGTATACAGATGATGCAGATTACGTCATTTTGGCGCGAAATCCGGTCCACGGCCAGGATCATAGAAAACATATAAAGAGAAGGCTTCAGAAGCTGAAAATAACGGAGTGGGTGTTCTAAAACTTTAGCGATTTAACAGTTAGGACAATTTTAAGATTTGTTTTATAAAAAAAGTTACATGGTACAACTTTAACTTTGACAGTGTACAAATGGAACCGAATGGTCCATTTGGTTCCATTTGTACGCTGTAAAAGTTACAGACTTGTAAGGGTCAATTTAGTCCCCCATGAAGATACCTAGAGAGCTTTATTTTGATTGTTGTAAGTACCAGCTCTTATGCCTTAACTTAAAGGCCTGTCCATACTGTCTCCGACCACAAACCTTTCGTCGGAGAGTTCCGACTTTCCGACGTGCAGCTTTCCGAACTCTTAATTCGGGGTAATGCTTTTCAGAAGACGCAAGTGACGTGATTTTGTAGCTGAACCCGACCTCTCCGACGAAAAGTTTGGTGGTCGGAGACAGTTTAAAGGACCATTTCACCTCTGGGACAACCAGATCTTATTTTATTGTTGTTTGGGACACGATCAACACAATCATATGATGCATTTTGCATCATATGATGCTTTGTAGCATGCTGAAATACTAAAATATCTAAAAACACAGATTGAACACAAA
This sequence comes from Nannobrachium achirus, assembly GCF_963921795.1. Classification (NCBI taxonomy): domain Eukaryota; kingdom Metazoa; phylum Chordata; class Actinopteri; order Myctophiformes; family Myctophidae; genus Nannobrachium; species Nannobrachium achirus. The sequence goes on along the minus strand of NC_137825.1, from coordinate 13,717,853 downwards.
CAATAACTCAGGATTGTGTTGATCGTGTCCCAAGCAACAATAAAATAAGATCTGGTTGTCCCAGAGGTGAAGTGGTCCTTTAAGTTAAGGCATAAGAGCTGGTACCTCAGGGAGTCCCTGAAATCCACTTTGAAAACCACTGATATAGGTAATAGGGTCGCATACAGTTGAGCTAATTCAGAAGAGCTAGTTTTCGCTTTTCTTTATTGTATCCTTACATCAAGAACAAACGTTTCGGCTATAATCCAGCCTTCTTCAGTGTGACACTGAAGACGGCTGGATATCCGCAGAAAAACGGTTTGTCCTCCTGTTCCTGCTCCGTTCTAACCAATCTTGCCGGTCCTCTGTTTGCCCCCGCCAGGAGTGCTGCACTGTTACCGGAGGAATGTGGTACCTGAAAGGAACGATGGAGTCCTCCTGACCCTGAGAGAAACCACGCTCCTCCTCCCACCACCCCTAAACCTCTACCCCATCTCTGCGGTCGGTCGCACGTCGACCCCGATCCCAAACACTTTAACTTCCAGTCTTAAAGCGGGAGAGAGGGCTCTGCGTGGCGGGGACAATGCGGCCGGAGACCAGCCAATCACGGCTTCTCCCCCCCGTGTCCCACCCCCAGCTCTCTCGGGGACGGACTGGAGGACAAAGATGTCGGCCATCTGCTGTGCACAGAAGACACGTGTTCTGTCGTGAGCGCGGTGGATGGGGACGAAAACCCTGAGGAAACTCGGGTTTTTGTTTAGTTGTTCTTTTCTCGATTTATTTAATTTCAAGGACCCCCCATAACTCTTGAGAGTGTACAAATGGAACTAAATGGACCCTTAGGGTACGGTCACACACACTTCTCAGAACCTTCTTTTTGTTTCCATAGCGTACGGCCTGGTTTCAGACGAGGTTCTGGGAACCTTTTATTAGGTCCTGTTCTTGAGGTAGTTCTAAACTTGAGTTCTGGAAACCTATGGGCGGGGCCGCCAGCGCTGCTGTTCTCGATTCGGTACCTTCCCGGTTAGGTCTGGTTATATGGAAACGTAACTAGCAGAACTTGGTCACAGAACTAAACATGGTTCTTGAAGGTTCTTGGTTCTGGGAGGTTCTGGTTCGGCCCTGTAGTGGAAAAGGGGCTATAGATTCTGCCCTATGAGGCAGATTCTGACTGCAGCCTTACGGGTCCATTTGGTTCCATTTGTACACTCTTGAGTTATTTGTACACTCTCAGAGTTATAGACCTGTATGGGTCCATTTGGAACAAGGAACCCTGAGAGGGGACCCTGGACCCCACTTTGAGAACCACTTATGTAAATGGTTTGCGTTTGAATCTGTGACCTCAAATACATTTTTTTTTACAAATATTTCGTTAACAAACTGAAGCCTAGTGTTCAGTATTCAAGGTTAAGAGTAATTATTATTATTATTTTTGCCTAATTCGTGGCCTTTTGAATAAAGCGTGTACATTTCATTCAAATGCATTCTGTCATCCAATACATACAGTATGTCACATCGATCGAGGCCTTATGGGTAAAGCGCGTAAAAAAAACAAGTCAACTTAATTTACTTTTTTGGGAGGGGCAAATATTTCATTTAAGTAAGGTTACGATAAAGTACGTCAACGCCTCCCCTCGTCGCCACGTAAAGACATTGCAGGTTCATAGGTTGAATGCGTTTACACAATGGCCATATATTTGACATATATAAAAGGCTTAACAAGCCTGTTAAGTTTTGTTTGGAAAAAAACATATTTGGTTCCATGTAGGAAAGACAGATATTGTAAAAATGTCTGGTTGTGCTGCTGCAAAAGGTTATTCGGTGATGTGCCATGGAGCTCAGGTTTAAGGTTTTCTTTAGAGATGCAACAATTAAACGAATACATTTTACGGTTTATATACGGTATATTGCATGACACCACTGTACCACAAATTATAAGATGGGGATTAAGTGGTTAATCAGAAATCTATTGGATTTTCTTTAATCAATTATTGATGTTTAACAAATAAAAACAAATATATTGAGCCATTTAGGCCTAGAATTATTTAATGCTTTAACTATTGAAAAATAGCAGATATACAAGCTCACAGCGAGCTTGTAGATCTGCTATTTTTGAAAAATCAAGATTTTTGAATATATCTATCTAAAAGTTACATGTGTAACTGAAATATTTGCTTCTGGGTGGTCCCTGGAACAACATATTTTGAGATGGGGGGTCTGCGGCCAAATACCTGTAATTTTGGGGGTCCTTGACATGAAAAGGTTTGTGAACAGCTCATTTAGAGGAAGGATTTAGAAGTTAAAGATATTCAAAGACTTGCACACATTTTCACGATTTTTCAAAAATAGCAGATCTACAAGCTCGTGCCGCGCTGTGAGCTTGTATTTGAGGGTTAAAGAATGCTTCTTTATTATTTGATTCGTTTAAAAACAAATTATCCATAGTTGCATCCCTAGATGTCATTTCCGACCCAATAAATACACCGGATGTGGAATTAAAACCTTAAAACACTGAGCTTTATCGCAGACAAACTGAACATGATAGAAACCCACTCGGTTACAATGTTATGATGCCAATTTTTCTACGCTTTTCTGACTGACAATTTATGGAAAATGCAGTTAATGTATTTTAACAGCCGAGTGAACTTTAAGTTGATGGCAATCGTAATAAAAGTATCTCGCTGCTGAAACATCCCCGTTAACTGTTAAACCAAATGTGGAGACGGATCTCGTTCAGTTGGATGTCTGATGTTTGATAATACCTGGGTGAAAACATGACAATGTGAATTATATTGGGTAATCTGTGTAGGATTGCTTGCTGTGTCTGAATGTGATTGAAAGATTCATTTGAAGGTGAATAAAAACCCATTTGAAATAAAATAAATGAAACAAATGTGTCTATAATATAATCCATAAAATATGTTATGCTCACAGTACAGCAAAAAAAAGTTGATGGGACTATACTATGACACTGACTATACAGATCCATCTAAAATATATACAGTATATATGGCGTAAGTATATTTTCTTGAAATTTTCATATATTCTAAATACATTGAACATTCAGTGAATTATTCCAAACCTTTTTTGTTAAGATTTTGATATATTTTATGGCATACAGCTCATGAATATCAAAAGTCCATATTTCAAATTATTACAACTAGCCCTTACCCGTTCAAAGATATGAGCTCCAAAATGATGTGCAGTGTGTGGGTTATGGGATGTGCACTGTGCACACAGTATATGAGGGATGGAAAGTAACTAACTGGTGCTTGCATGATGTAGGAGCATCAATGTAAGAAACCCGTTTCGTTTAATGGCTACAGAGATACTGTTCCCCCCCCCCCCCCCCCCCCCAGCCCGCCCGCCCGCCCGCCTGCACACACACCCGCCTGCCTGCACACACACACACACACACACACACACAGAGCTGGTTAAACATTTTGCCTCAAGCTAGATGCAGAATAGATGTGCCTCATGCTAGATGCAGAATAGATAGTAGATACAGCATAAAAATGCTAATATACAGCATACGATTTGTGAAAGTGACAAACGGCCTTCACAGTTATGTCAGGTGTGTTCATATGCTGATGGTGATGCGATTTCAGATCAATTGCTCCAGCCACCGAGGAGAAACGCTGGGACAGACAGACAGACATTTGCAAAATTATAGTATAGATATTGCACAAGACCACTCAACAAAGGAAATGTCAACCTTTTGAAGTCAGAGTTGCATGAGGTCCAGTGGGAACTTTCCTCAAACAGTTCTTTTTAGATTGAACTGTATGGAACTGACTATACAACTATGACACTATGGAACTGACAATACTAGGCTATGACATGAAGTTGACAACTAAAAGAAAGAAAAAGTCCGCACACCAACTTTGATGTTCCCAATACTTGGTTTTTACTCAGGTGACGTTTCGAGCCTGGTGGCTCTTCTTCAGGTCTGAAGAAGAGCCACCAAACTCGAAACGTCACCTGAGTAAAAACCAAGTATTGGGAACATCAAATTTGGTGTGCGGACTTTTTCTTTCTTTTATTGTTAATTAACTTTAGTCCAGCACCCAGCCTACATGGCTCAGGATGTGCATGCCTTTTATGGCTGTTTGACAGCTTTTGTTTCCATGAAGTTGACAACTGTCACACAAAAACCGGGGATGGGAGGCAGGTTAACAAGCCTACCGTCGATGATATCGCTGCATGAGCAGCCTGAAGGTACCCAAAGCATCAACAACACAATGAAAATCACATATGGTGTGGGTGATAAATGGCTTATATATATATTTATATATATATATATATAAACCAAGGCTTGAACTTGCAACATTCTGCTTAAGTATGGTGCCATGGTAAAATTGGATCCATACAGAAAAGATTAGCATGGCGCCATAGTATCAAAGACAAATGTGGTCTAGAACCACAAACCGTGAGCCTACAAACCACTGACATAGGTCTGATTCCACAGAAGCATGGAAAAGCTTTGTCATTAACCATCACCATAGTAGTTAGTACCATAGAAGAGCACACACATGTCTTGATCATACAACTGTTGACATTGGTTCTGTATTGCTTAATTTTTGGATGCAATCTGTTAGAGAAATTTAGCATTTGGCTGGTGTCGTTAAAAATCCCTGAGTTTTATTTTGTAGCATTGTTTCAGTGTGTTCTGTTGTTTTTAGGTTTTAGTTTATTCTTACCGGTATGTCCCTTTCATTCTGTAGGCATTATTGTTCCTATTTTTCTCTGTTACTGTCTTATCTCACCTCCCTGTGCATGCTAGTTTTCTCCACCTGTGTCCTGTTAGTCTCTTAGCCAATCCCTGTGTTGATTGTCAGTTGTGTTCACCTGTGTCTGGTTAACCCTGTGAGTATTTAAACCCTCGATTTCTTGAGCTCTCTGCCAGTAGTTAAATGCTTACACAGTGTTCAGTAGCAATATACATAATGTATTAGAACAGCTCAAAGCAATGCAGTTCAGAAGTTTTCTCGAATAAACTTAATTTATAATACCACATTGAGAAACTAGTTGCAAACATAGTCATATTTTTTTATTCAAAAGTGAAAACCGCAAATGCACTTGATTTAACAAAAAACATTTTAAAAGAATAACTTGGTTGAAAATGCTATAGTCTTTCTTGATCATCTGAAACTAATAAAATGTGCTTTCAATGAAGTGTAAATCTGGATGTTCTAATAAGATGGTTATAAAGAACAACCTAAATTGCAGTTGTCATAATGAACCCTGGTCATAAGAGGAAACAACCTAAATTGCAGTTGTCATAATGAACCCTGGTCATAAGAGGGTGTATCTACTAGATTCAGTCAGTCTGCCAGGGGTAGAGGTGTTTGCTGTGGATTTTCATCTATTGACCTGTCGGCTATCCTTTTCACTTTAAATATAACCTCCGACCTGCAATTAGTGTGAAAATCCTGGTGGTGCAGTGGTAAAGCAAAGGACTCACAACCTGAAGGTTGTGGGTTTGAATCTCACTACTGGAAAGTCTTCAATTTGGTCTTTTTAAGGCAAAGTGCATGGAATCAGCCCACCTCCCTCGTCAACCCCTCTTTTAGCTCTGGTAGGAGAGGGAGGAGCCCAACCTTTTCTTCACGCCCTCTTTTAACTCCGGTACGAGAGGGTGGAGCATAGATAAAGCCCACCTCTAGGGGGAGGAGTTTAGGAAATTTACATATGAATTATATAATTACATTTTATTGTATGCTACTTTTGAGGGGATGGTTATTGTTTAATTGTGGTTTTACACCATTGCAATTTTTTTTGTTCCCCCTTGATTATATATATATATTTTATTGAGGCTTTTGAGGTTTTTTTTTTGTTGACTTTGCTTTTTGTTTGAGTTTTTTTCTTTTAGTTGACTTTGCTTTTTGTTTGAGTTTCTTTTTTTTTTATAAGTTGACTTTTCTTTTTGTTAGAGCTTTTGAGTTGACTTTTAGTTTTGTTGGAGCTTTGAACCTGCAACCTTTGACAGATGAACCTTTGATTTATCTTTTGAGCCACGCTGGCATAGAGAGACAATCGGGAATGTTATATTTAACCCACCTTTTAGAATTCAGATAGACATTGAAAATGTTGATCACGGGTTTCGAACCCCTGACCTTCCGCATATAAACCCTTGACGTATCTCTAGAGCCATGCAGACATGAAGACTCAATCAGGAAAGTAATATTTAACCCACCTTTTAGAATTCAAATGGACAATGAAAATGTTGATCAGGGGTTTCGAACCCCAGACCTTCCACATATTAACCTGCGACTTATCTCTTGAGCCATGCTGACATGAAGAATCAATCAGGAAAGTAATATTTAACCCACCTTTTAACCCACAATTTCAAGTAAAGATCAGGTAAAGGTATAGGAACAAGGTAAAAATGTTATAACATCCTTGACAATTGCCAGGTTTGAACCAGTAACCTCCTGCTCGTTAGGCTTTTTCCTTTGCCACTACCCTATGGAAGATTTATGTTGAATATCTTCTTTTGCACATTTTAACTAAAAGATCAGATAAAGGTGCAAGAGTAAGATAAACATTAGAAAGATTATTTGCTGGATTTTAACTAGGACCCTATGGGTCTCAATAATTTTTATAATTATACTACAAAACATTTCAAAACGAAAAATACAAGCACACGTGTCCTCAGTAAGCTGAACACATAAAAATGTGAATGGTGTTGAAAGGTGTAAACGTGTAGGAGATGAATCGCGCCAAGGTTTTGAGGAGATACTGACTAGTAGGCCTATAGTATAGTATATAAATAATGAAGATAACATACGTGTGCTCGCCTTCCAGGCAAGCCCACAATTAAGATGCTCTGACACAACCTGTACATGGTGGCCTCATGAGTCAAGACATGGCCTGTCTGTGTGAGCCAGCCAGGTCTATTCTGGAGAGGTTTTGGAGAGAGTTCTTATACATTTTCAAGCAAAGCCTCAACATGAATAGGTGAATGGTTAGAGTGACTGCCTGGTGAGCATAAGGTCACAAGTTCAAGACCAGGTCTTAAGCAGTCTGCTGGGTCAATGGACATTAGATGCAGGTGGCTTAGAATTGTACACCCTGGCATGTTATTGCAGAAGTGATTAACGCTGTTACACTTCAACTTAATTTTAAGGTAAATTCCGGTCTAAATGGCTTTCTTACCTTGTTTTGTTGTTAATTTGTCTCCAAAAAACTCACCCAGATGCTATTTTATCAAAATAGACCCGACCACAGCTCAGAACGGGAGCTGTGGGGTTTTGCAAATCCACTTATTTCCATAATTTTAAAATATATATTTTTTCGGCTCATAGTGCCCCTTCATACACACACTATAGACGTAGCAACAACATTATACTCAAGGCTTGTCATTATTGAGATTCTGCCGTAAAACAGTACTCGCGTCCGAAATCTCGACTCACGAGACTTCCGAATCGTGTTGAATCTAATTACAGTGCAGCTACACATTCCTATTGTATAGGAATGTGTACCTGCACTGTCATTGCCAGACCCAGGGGGTCGGCCTACAAAAGGCTTTGTCGGTCTGTCGGTCGGTCGGTCGGTCCCTCTTTTCCTCAGTGTGCCTGTGTTTGCCTCTGACTGCTCATCTGCCCCTCCCTTCCCTTGCTCGGCTGATTGCCTTGAGGGCCGTCACCTGTACAGGACCAGCTGAGTTGAGTTGGCTGACGAGCTGCTGACACTATAAATTCCTCAGCCCATCTACAAGCTCAGAAACATTTCCAGCTGCTCAGCCTATACAATCCTGTGTGTTCATGTGTTAGTTCAGTGCCATACTAGTGAAAACAGCCGGACAGGTCAAAGGAGAGAGGCCAGACTAAGATTGATCCACCCCCCCCCCCCCCCCTTCCTTGCATTCTGATTTTCATTGCGGGTCTGGCAGAACCAGGTGACCTGGTCTAGTTTTTTTCACCCTTGTTCCAAACTTCCAACCTTGCATTTTTTTTTTATAATTTCTTGAATGAAAAAACAAGGCAACGGACAAATTTTGCTGATAAGCTAGCCTTCTCAGACAGACTTTATGCGTCAACAGATATCAATGAATGTGGAAAAAAAAGAAAAGAAAAAATAAACATTTAAAACACATTCACATGTCTGCATTTAACTGGGTATACTGGTAATAAACATACTGTACATACATACTGCTAGCAAATGTGGCCATTTTGGTCTAGAAAACAGTTAAGACAACTAGCATGTCACAGTCTAAAATGCCCGATCTATACTTGGCTGTGCACGGGTGTCGCGCGCCAAAAATAGCCCGATCTACAAGGTCACAACATGTCGCTGCTGCCATACGCTGTGAGCTTGTAGATCTGGAAGTATAACCCAGGCCTTAGAACTGTATTATAGAACCGCAACGTAAAGTGTCACCAAAGCATGGATAATCCCTGTGCAACGCTAAAGTGCATCTCAAAGTGATTTTTACAGCAACATCTGCAAACTATGTGCGCATAATCAAGCAAAACCAGGGGACAAGTTATGTAAGACAGGCAGCAATGCAACAACAAAATACATTTTTGTGTTCGCAGTCCACTAAAATCAGGCATTAGTGGGCTGTGGACGGTTAGGGTTGGGATCCGTGAGGATATTAACGATTACCGTTACTTAAAGATTTCTTCAGGTCCTTCACGGTTTCTATGGGGCAGTGGTTTTCCTTTTCATCTCAAGGACCATTATTTGTTTGGCATTTGAGCCACGGATTTGAAACTCAGAATATTCTTTTCTCGTTGGCTAAAACTTTGTCCACAATTCCATGCTGTATTGGTGTGGTACCACAAGAGAGAGAACAGGCAAACCTTGATCAAAACAATTCTTCTAAATTCTCGAATTGTTAGGACTTAGCCTAACGGGTTCATTTGGTTTCATTTTGCACTCTCAAGAGTTAAAGATCTCTAAGAGTTGATTTGGTTCCCAACTCTCCATCATTAGCTGGGGACCACCTGGGACCCCCTCAAGGACCACACCAGTAGTTTAGAACCACTGCTATCCACCCGTTTCCGCGATAATTTACTGTAGAATTATCTGTGGGACACTTCCGGAGAACAGCAGACATACAAGCTCGCGTCGCAAAAGCAACGGTTGTGAGCTTGTAGATCACTCTCGGCTTTGATACCGGAAACTGCCGCACACCTTCTGCGCAATTTACGATGGGACTTTGGAAACTTGTGGATAGGGAGTAACAAATGGACCCTTACAGGTCTGCAACTCTGACAGAGTACACATGGAACCCAATGGACCCGTAATGGTGGTCCTGGAAATGTAAATAAAATAATAACAATTAAGAGAACAGACGGTATTGTAATTGTATAGGCGATCCCAACCCTAGCAGTGGTCAAGTTACACCGTTTCAAAGCATTCTCAAGTTCACAGTTTATATTTTTTGGTAAGTCCTAATTTAACCGTAATACGACTTTCAGTCAAAGCCACCTAATCTGATCGCAAACTATTCAAGCAGTCTTTCTTAAGAAAACAAAAAACATGCTACAAGTACAGAGGACGGTAAAACCTGCTATGTATGCATTCCATGTCTATAATTCATTATAAAACATTTATAATGCATTATGATCTGCTTATATCAATGCATATCTATAGACACATTTCTGGTCCACGTTACACTGATAAGAACTAGATGCACACGCAGGTCGGTACCAAAATTAGCCAATGAAACCAGCACTCCCCAAAACAACAGGTTTGGGGATTGGTGGGCATTGATTACATGATACAGTCACCTGTGCATTTACTCCCAATGTTTGTAAACAAGAAACGGGTCTATAGTTACATGAACTCGTAAATATTCATAATGCTTTATCACAATAATCATAACACATTATATTATAAGGCATTTATATGGACTTATAAGGCCAGGTATAAAGGTAATGTAACTGGCTTATAACAGATGTAAGCAATCACAAGTACTCATGATGGAACACATTATAAGCACTCATTCATATGTTAAGTATCATACTACTTCATAATTGCTGGTCACTGATTGACTTTAGGTTTTGGTTAGGATCATAGTGTATAACTATAATTATCATACCTGTAATACATTATAATGATGTTATGATGCATTAACTTAATGTGCAACATTATTTTCTCACTCACCAGTAAACAAACCAACATACAGTTTAAGTGTATAGGGGGTATATGCACATTTGTAAAGTGACAATTTAAGAACTTTTTAATACCTCTAAAATGACAAATTGGCAGAAATTGTGAAAACAGCCGATCTACAGGCTCACAGCGCCTCTCAATGCGAGGTGTTGTGAGCATGTGGATCACAATAGAACCGTGTTATACAAAATCTAATTCCTCAACTCTTAGTGCTCGTCAGTATAGTATATAGTGATTTATAATCCCACTAGTGCATTATAACTGTGATGATATTACATCATAAAATTATTATAATTATAACATATGAAACAGGTCTGAGAGTCCAGCAATACTACTTGAACATAAGTCATTACAAAATGCTTTATAATGTGTTATGATTATTGTTATGAAGCACGATGAGTATTTACAAGTTCTTGTAACTTATACAGCGTTATCGTAATGCATTATAGACATGGGATGGGAATGGGATGCATAGCAGGTTACGCAGAAGACTTATATTACTTGATTCCTGCATTGTATATTATGTTGTTTATGAAAACCTCAACCAGGTTCCGCCAGAGCACCGTAAATAACAAGGTTTTGGTTCTGGTGAGCAAGCAGTCTGTGAAGCGAGTCTGATCGTTTAACCACACTTAAACCCTACATGGCTGACCAGAGTCCCTCAGGGCTCTACATGGGTGTCTGTTTTCAGATAACAGATCCACAAACAGCTTTCACCACAATACAGATGCTGGGGTTTAAAGCAGGGGTCTTCGATGTTTTCAGGCTAAGGACCCCTTAGTTGAGAGAGAGAGATGAAGCAGGGACCCCCACAACCTTTTCATAGATTCCTTATCGTTTTGTTGTTTGACAGCGCAATCTTTAGTGTATTTTGGATTCATGTTAATTTGTGTTTTCAGATATTATACTTCTCCCCTCAACACCAAACCTCTTCCCTTTCTCCTCTCTCTTTGGAGGACCCCCTGAAGTTTGAGGACCCCCTAGGGGGCCCGGACCCCCTGTTGAAGACCCTTGGTTTAAAGGGATGGTTCATCCCCCAAAAGATTTTTACATGGTTTAAGCTTCTTCAGCAGGTCATTGTTGAGAGTGGTTGATCATAAACAAGACTCAGGTGAGACGAACGATCACAGAAGGCTACTTTTCTTTTGTTCCAGTTAGAAAAAGAGGTTGCATAAATCGCACATTTTGATCAAATGAGCCAAGTAAAAAAAGAAAACAAGACATAAACAACGACAAATGCATCTTATAAATTACTAAGATGTAAAAGTGCTATTCCACGGAAAAGTATTTAAATAGGAGCTTGGTTTTTGGCAGGGCGTTTTGTTTGTTTCAGAGCGAGGTAAGAGTGATAGTACAAGTCAAGAAGGGCATCAGGCACTGCTGTTTCTGTGCAAAATGAGCCATATTAGGACATATGAGCCATATTAGGACATATGAGCCATATTAGGACATAATGAGCCGCTGGTGTTTTCCTCCTCATAGTTCCTGTGTCACTCTAATTCAATCGGAAGCCCTTGGAGGGGGAGGGGGGGGGGGATGACACCGTTTCTAGGCAATAAATAAACGGTCTGATTTAGACTTGGTAGCGCGCCTGCGTCGCGCACGGAAAAATAGGCACATACTGTACCGCACACACAGCGCGTTGCTGTGAGCTCGTAGACTGTCTATTTTCGATGGCACGACTCCGGCACGCAACTAAGCAGAAATCAGGCCTAAACATACAATACAATACAGTAGGCTACCGCTAGGCTCCAGGACACTTGACTGACTTCTAAAAGTCTACATTTCTATTTCACAAGCTTATTCCTTTGATGGCAATTTGAGGTGAAAGTTCTGAATGGCTTCAGCTCGCGACCTCTGCTTCTTTTAATTACAAAACAATGTCCAGCCTTTTTTGTGTTTGTTTCTCTCTCTTTTTTTGTTGTTGTCGCATTTTTCTTAATTAACGCACACAGATGTGAGCCACTTCATCAACATCATCATCAGCTGTGGACTTGTAAGCCCTGTTCTCGCTCAGGTCCTCTTTGGTTTTCTGAATGCAGGTGAAGATCTCTCTGAAGAGAGCCTTGTACTCGGGCTGGTGGAAGTCGTCCTCCATCATGTCCTCGGGGCTGGTCCCCGCGGTCCGGCCCAGGGACAGGGACAGGGGCCCCGGGTGGCGGGGAGCGGTCTGGACCGCCTTGTGGCTCTGGCTCTCCTGGTCCTGCTCCTCTCCCTGCCGGCATCGCCTCAGCAGCTCGTCGTACTTGGCCTGCAGCGCGCTGTACTGCGCGTCCACCTCGTTGAGCAGCGAGATGCCGCGGTACTTCACCGCCTCGGAGCGCCGCACGCACGAGCGTTCGTGGAGTCGGTAGTCGGGGTCGTCGCCGTCGTGACGATAGTGTCGCTGGATTCCCGGGCTTTCGACGTCGTACTCCTCCTCCTCCTCGACCTCCTCAGACTCCTCCTCCATGGCGCTCTCGTCCTCGGAGTGGAGGAACACGCAGCCCGGCCGCATGGCGCGAGGCGTGCTGCAGGACTCCGCGTGCCACAGGTGGCGCAGCTCGTCTGCCTCGGACTCCAGCTCGGCTAGTCTAGCCTGGAAAGAAAGAAAGCAAGAGATGTACAATGTACAATTTAGGCATTTAGCAGACGTTCTGATTCCAGAGGGAATTACAATAAGCAGGTAATACATCAATACAATAGGCAGCATCAATACATCAAATGCATAGAAATATCAATCTGGAAAAAAATTACGTAGGTAGACCATATGCACGTAAGCAGTTATATATCAATTATATAAAACCTAAGAATGCTAGCTAGCTTTCATGTATGGTCATTGAGGTTAGGTGAGTGCTACAGTAAGTTCTATGGGCTAAGGTGTTTGAAGAGATGAGTCTTCAGTCCACGGCGGAAGCAAGGGAGTGAGTCTGTCGTTCTAAAGGGAGTGAGTCTGTCATTCTAAAGGGAGTGAGTCTGTCGTTCTAAAGGGAGTGAGTCTGTCGTTCAAAAAAGGAGTGAGTCTGTCGTTCTAAGTGCGCCAGGAAGTTTATTCCACAGTTTGGAGGCCAGGAGGGCGAACTGTCTAGGACAAGTGGATTTTTGTCTTGGGGTTTTTAACAAGGGTTCTGTCAGCATCCCTGTGTTAGCTGATCTGAGTACGGATGCCATGTTCTCTTCCCAACACCCATAACTTTCATATCGATACAGAGTAAATCCATTAATAATTGTTAAAGTGCAGCTCCAAGTTAGTAAAATAATCATGTCAATTGCACAGTAAGCGTATGAAACAGTAGATTCAATACAAAGTATTACTGTAAATGTAAAATCTCCTTAGACTGGCATAGACTGGCCGATACCACAATTTTAGACCGTGTTAGCAGCTTTTCTGATACTGGTATCAGTATCGAAACAACTCTGAAAGGCGATAAAGGTTTAGGAAGTGCAGCGTGTTGGCACAGGAAACACAGACATGACACGTCGACACGGCCAGCAATGAGTCAGGTATCAAACTCTAGCTGGACTGTTTCCAGGTTGACCAAGCAATATTGATGATGGGTACAGTATATGATGTGATATCACACTGTACTTATCCTTTCTGCAGATAAGGTTATTATATGATTGGAGCCTTTTTATTTTAATAGCAGGGTGCAAAGATGTCAGATTACATCTTCGACAGGTCATGAAGAAATACAGGCTACAGGTGATTTATAAACAGGTGAGAGGCCATTTAATTAGCCGGTTCAATGTCTAGAGCAGGGGTTTAACCAAGGGCGGATTCACACTGCGGTCTTGGGACCGGTCTCGAGGCTACTTGGCAGATGTTTAGACCGGTTTTGACAGTGTGAAGCTTGCGGTTTTCCTTAGAAACGGATAGCCTCGAAACCACCTCAAGAGGTAGTCTCGAGACTGCATTGTGCGACCTCGAGACCGGTGAGCAGCAGTGTGAAGCAACCGTCCTCAAAACCGGTATTGATGTTGAACGTGACCTCATATAATGTCGACGAGTCAGGCGTCGGCACAAATAAACACTGGGTAACAGTTGTCGACATGGCCATGGGATCAGCGACTTCGTCTCACAGAGAGATTGCTTGCTTGTAGGGCTGTCTTCTAAAATTATTTTTTTATATCACCAGTTAGCCTACTACTGCGGTGCGCTGGACTGGTGTCATGTACTTCCAATTGAGAGAAGTAACAATTGGCGAACAGTTATTTATTGTCTCGCACCAGCGCACTGAGCGCAGGGCAGGGTGAAAGTGAGACGGAACGGCCAGAACCACCGCTCCGTTAAAACATTCGGAACACGGGTCTGTAATCATCATGTGTTTAACCCGAGAGGACCCGTACTGTGTGTGTGAGACGTGTGTGTACTTTTTGCTTTTTATGCAAACCGTAAAGCAAGCAATCAATCAATCAATGCGTGTAGTTGTGTGCTGTCACTGCTGTGCTGTTTAGGCTGACCTAGGATCAGATTCAGGTCCGTTATTAGCCGTGAGGCAGCGACATGAAGTATGGCTGTAACTGTGAGATGATAATGCTGCTCTAGGATCAGATTTACAGCGGGGGGGAAAGAGATTGGTGCGTGCGTGCATGCATGCGTGTGCATGATGCGTAGCAGCTATACTCCTGCTGTCGCCCGTCGGGAAAGAAAAGCAGAAAGACCTAGCCTACAAGTTAAACCATGAAAACAAACCGAAAATAACCTATATCCCTGACTTTTGTTTCGATGTTATAGATTCCTTGGCACTGCTATGCCTGCTTGACGTGCCATTAATGTGAATATTAAGCCACACTGTGGCTTGTGAAAGCGTTTCAATTGTAGGCTACGTTGATTATATATATTAAATAATAAAAATAATAACGTGTGCTACGCTGGACGTCTGAGGTCTGACACAGATACTCGCTCATCATTCTGCACGTTTATTACTGGCTCATCATTCTGCACGTTTCTGCCCCTGGAAAATAGCAGATCTACAAGCTCACAAAGCGTCGCGGATGCGAGGCATTGTGAGCTTGTAGATCAGGGAACGTCGCTCGACCCAAGACCGCAACACTGGTAACCACACTGCGCTGTCGCGCGTCATTGAATTGTTACACCAGCTTTCGTGCCTGAATTTATTGGCGACCACCATCAGCAATGTCGCATAGTTGATGACACTATGTGCATACCGCCACCTATAGGACCGGGCTGTATAGTGCTAGTGATCTCCAGGGAGGCCAGAAGGTCTGCCAATGTGAATGCTGGCCAGCGTGAACCAGCAACCGTTTTCAGAATCAGTTCTAATCAAACGGATTGCAGTGTGAATCCGCCCCAAATCGCTGAAAACATCTGCATACAATGGACAAATGTTCACAGGCATATAACTGAATATACAGAGCAATCCATCTCAAAATATTGACCCCAGGAGCAAAGATCGGAGTTCACATTAAAATGTGCAAATGATATTGGAACACAGAGAAGACCGGGCCTTCTCTGTGTTCCAATAAAATTTGAATGGGCAGCTAGCAAAGTGTGCTGCTTTCTATTTTATTGTTTAATAGTGTTTGTTCCATTGGCTGGCACCTCATAAGGAGCGGTGTGCTGTGCACCTTTTCACAACCATATACTGTATGTTTGGAACCCATAGATACCTGACAGCCATACCTATACCATACCATAACCATACTTATGCACCTTTTCATAAGCGTATATGTTTGTAACCCATAGATACCTGACAGCCATACCTATACCATAGCCATACTTATGCACCTTTTCATAAGCGTATATGTTTGTAAGCCATAGATACCTGACAGCCATACCTATACCATACCATAGCCATACTTATGCACCTTTTCACAACCGTATATGTTTGGAACCCATAGATACCTGACAGCTATACCTATACCATAGCCATACTTATGCACCTTTTCATAAGCGTATATGTTTGTAACCCATAGATACCTGACAGCCATACCTATACCATACCATAGCCATACTTATGCACCTTTTCACAAGCGTATATGTTTGTAAGCCATAGATACCTGACAGCCATACCTATACCATACCATAGCCATACTTATGCACCTTTTCATAAGCGTATATGTTTGTAACCCATAGATACCTGACAGCCATACCTATACCATACCATAGCCATACTTATGCACCTTTTCACAAGCGTATATGTTTGTAAGCCATAGATACCTGACAGCCCTCCATCATGCGTAGCTGCTGCCCCAGCGCAGCGTTCTCGCTGGCCAGCAGGTCGGCCTCTCGCTCCGACGCCTCCCTCTGAGCGCGCTCAGTGGCCAGCTGGCCCTGCAGGGAGCGCAGGGAGCGCCGCAGAGACGCCTGTTCCTCCTCACGCCACGACAGCCTGGGGGGCGAGCGGGGGTCGTCGCTGGGGTCGTCGGGGTAAATGTCAGAGTACCTGGAGGGAGGAGGACGACAGGCAGGCTGTAACTAGAAATGCACTCTGTCGAGGTGCCAACTTGCGCCTTGTGCACAAGTAGGCCATGTATGGCCTACTTGTGCGCAAGCAGAGTGCGCCATGAGGTGCGCTCACCACTGGCGTCACCGCTTCCAAAAAAGAACAGATATTTCTACCACTTTTTGTGGTCACATGTTCAGATACTGGATTCTGATTGGCTTAAAACAGTGGTAAATCAGTCAACAACCTTGAGTTGGCTCATGGACCCCGCCCACTGTTGTGTTGCAGTTGTAACATTTCAAGTTACAACTGTGTTTTCTTTCATTTATATGGTAGAAGTGGTAGAAAAGCAATTTACCATTAGAGGGTCGTGGGTTTCGCCTTGTGCCACAACCCTGAAACAGTGGTAAATCAGCCAACAACCCACTCCCTCTCATGGTAAATGGCTTACATATATGACCAATGACATCACCACTGGCATCACCAGGCATACTGGTCCATCATTGTTAATGATGACGTTGCCAGAGATGCTGGTCCCTGATTGGGCTACGGTCTTAAACAAGAGAGGACACCGACCGAGCCGATTGCAGTACTTGCGCACTCTGCTTGCGCAAGTGATGACACCACTGATGACAAAACACAGTCTGCTGAAGGTGAGATGCATTGTGTAACTCGTGCAAGACCCCACACAGTAAGGGAAGTTAATTTGCATTGCACGTTTCACACAGGAAGACAACTCAAAAGTCCCTTACATGAGGCCGAAAATGGCATTTAACACTTACAGTAAACTCTCAAAAACAGTAAATTGCCGTTCTGCTCTTTCCCCCCTCAAGCTCACACCATCAGGGGTCTCGAAAACTCAAAACTGGTAGCACAAACTGGTTCTAATTCACCTTAGTTTAAACTCCCGTTTGTGTCATGAATACAACCAGACGTGTGAATATTAGGCGGCGATGATGCAACAATATTTTCGGTTTTATTCACAATATTGAAATAAGCAGTAGCAGATCTGCTAGTTTCACATGATTAAGTATATACTGTTAAGTGGTGAACCCATCAACATTTCACAACACATGGGTGTCATTAAACAGTAACACTGATGTGTTAGGAACAGGAAGCCTGATGAGATCTGACACAATATTTCTGTGAGAAGAATCAAGGACAATATTAAGTTGTGGCCTGTGGAGATTAGCATCTAGGTGAAAGGTTCCGGTCAAAGACCAGATGAAGAGGTAGTAGCTTGGACTACAACCTTAAGCTTCCAGTCACATCCAGGTCAGGAGGTCATCGGCTTGTATTCAGGGGTGTAATTCAGTGGTTCTCAACCTGTGGGTCAGGACCCCCAGGGGGGGGGGGGGGGGGGTCCCAAATTATTTTGGGGGGTCCCCAGATGATTAACTTAATGTGCAACATTGTTTTCTCACTCTCTCAACAGTAAACAAACCAACAACGTTTGAGTGTATAGAGGGTATGTGCATATTTCTAAAGTGACAATTTAAGGACTTTTTAATAATGTCAAATTAAACATTGGCCAAATTGTCAAATATTAGAGACGGAAATTGTGAAAATAGCCGATCTACATGCTCCTCGCATGCACCTCGCAACGGGAGGCGTTGTGAGCATGTAAAATTGTAGATCTGCTAGATCTACTAGTTACTTACTTTGTGGCGTTTGAAACATACATTAACCACTTCAGCCCTATGTACAGTACATTTCTGACATTTGAAAATGGTCAATGCGACGTATTGTGAGCTTGTAGATCTGCTATTCTCAGAGTATTTTGACACATTTTAAATACTTGAAATGGGACATTCTGCATAATACGTTTTTTATTTTATACCAATACCTTTGTACATTTACAAGTACATTTAGAATCCTGGACTTATTTTGCCGTACCACTAGGGCTGTCACGATGTGACATTTTACATGACGATAATTTGTCACTCAAATAATTGGCGATTAACGATTTAATTGTGTTTTTGTCGTTGATAATGACATTTCTGTTTGGCTTTTAGGCTTTGAAGTTGTACATGGTAGATATGACACATAACCTAAATATACAAAGACATTACTGACATATTTGACAACTTACTACTTAAAAAATAACTTTGATAGTGGAAATAGCCGATCTACAAGCTCACAACGCGTTGCATCGCGACGCGTTGTGAGCTTGTAGATCTGCTATTTCCACTATTTTTCACATTTTTCACATTTCCACTATTTTTCACATTTTTCAACATGGAAGCGATTATGACGATTATGAAAAATAATCACGATTATTTCAAAAAAATCACGATTAGACGATTATGTAGTAATTGTGACAGCCCTACGTACCACTGCTGGTTTTGGCGTTTGGAGCCTCCGTGCCCTCTGGCAGGGATAAGATGAAGACTGCAGCACTAACTGGATTACACACACAGACTGAACACAGCCTCCTGGGAGAAGAACCGTTCCATCTCCTGCTACTAACTGGTCAGCAGGAAATTAACTAGATATACCTACTCACACTGTGTGTGTGTGTGTGTGTGTGTGTGTGTGTGTGTGTGTGCGTGCCCGCGTGCGTGCATGCGGTAAATAAAGGGTGCATTTACTCAGCGCCTTTATACAAAGCGTGTTACATTCGCCCATTCACACACAGATGGCAGAGGAAGCCATGCAAGGCACCAAGCTGCTCATCAGGAGCAGCTAGGGGCTCAGTGTCTGGCTTTAAAGGACCTTTGACATCGAGGCAGGGGGAGTCAGGGGAAACTATCTGTCTCTCTGATGTGTGTGTGTAACCATTTACACTAATGTAGAGTTTTTCTTTCTTTAGTATTTGTTTAAACTGGGAAGCAAACTTCTCTTGCTCACTATTCACACAACATGAATGTTCTCTCATTAAAGTCGAGCTGAAATGAAAGATCTGTTCTTCACACTTTTAGATCATTATCACTATCATATTGTGCTCCTATTTCACAACATGTGTATTTTTTTACATCAAAATCCAATACTGATTTCTTGCTGTATTACATTTCCCCGTTAAACAATCTTCCACTTCTTGCGAGACAGAGTAGGCCACACTGCTTCTCTACATGCGATCTGGGGACCCACAGGGGTCTTTCAGGGGGTTCTAGTGGGTTCCCAGCAAAAGGAGGAACAGTTTTAAAGACTTCTCCTATTTAATTTTATCAGCTATGAAAGAAAAAAGCTGATCTACAATGCGTCATTCTCTTCTCTAACGGGATTACATGCGGTGTTGATTTTGATAGCAAATTTTGATTTAGTTTCAGTCATAGTCTTTTCAATAAAGGCTTGTAAAACTGTTATCTTAAGAGCGCAACACCCAAGCAAAACCAAACATAAAATGACATAAGAAACTCCACTAGTCCCTGACATTATAGTCTAGTTTTTAACTTGTATTGTATTTGGTCAGAGAATTTTAAGTGAACCTGTGTTTTGTTAACTTTCGGAGTAATGTTATCCAGGTTGGGCAGCTGCACAACAGAAAAGTTAAGCTTTTGGTCATGCTTCACCTGACATCACAATATATAATATAAATGGTAGGCGTAAGATGGAATTCATTTCCCAGCGGATTCCTCATGACTCGCGTCATGGCAACCACACTTGCAATTTCCCGGAATTGCATCTTTCTAGTCTTTTATTTCGTTTTTATCAGTGAAAAAAGGTACTTGACGAAATCAACACTGCCTTGACATCTCCAAGGCAGTGAGGGTGTTAACCTGCTAACAAAAGTCAAGTAGTTTCACTTCCTCTTTCCACCCACCTCTTATCTCTATCTAACATGATTGGCTTAACTTTTCCTTCAGAACAGCCTGTAAACAGCATGAGGGCGATTTGAAAGCAATGATAAGGTGTCTCCACACCAAACACACGCAAGAAGAAGAAGAAGCCTACTTCCAACAGCTCCAAACTGCCAGTCTGTTGTAGTCTGCTGGCATTAGTTGGCAAACTTTGTCATTTAAAAGTCAGGCAACGAACATTGCATTCAGACGGCTGGCAGACGCTGGTTTGACACAAATTGACAGTGTTGCCAGGTCTGCTCATTATAAGCTACTTTGACCTTGTTGTGGGCTCGCCTATAAGGCGAGCACACTTTAGATATTGTCATTATTTCTATACCAAGTTCTCCTCAAAACTTCGGTTCCTTTCTACTCCTACATACTTAGTGAGAAAATGAAAATAAAAACATCAATGTGTTTAGTTTACAGTGGCGAAGTGTGCTATTATTTTCTATAGCAATCGGCCAAATGGTGGCGCTGTAGGAAGCCTTCGAAAGTGCGATCTTTGAACAGGTATAGCTCATGCTGTGTTATACATACAGCCATGAAACCTGTATACACTTAAGCGTCTCCTCATGCCGAACAACTTTTACCCTCTAACTTTTGACCTCTGACCTTTAGGTCTCCCACAATTCGGAATTATATGAAAAACAGTAAAAATCTATCTCCTCCTGGGATTTTCGTGTCAAGTGCACAAAACTTTTTTCACATGAACTTTGGACCAATACGGTCAGATTGATCAACCAGATTTTTTTTAAAGTGAAATATATTTTTTTAATAATTCAAACAATATTGCGGTTTTATGCAAATTATTCTTCGGCCTCTAAATCATACATGCAAAGTTACACGTTCATGGCATTTGGCAAAGATGTGGAGGGTTAGTCAAAGTATCACTGAAACCAATTTTATTCCAATCGGCCAAAGGGGGGCGCTATACGAAGCGTCTGAAAATTCAAACTTCAAACGGGCATAAGTCATGACTCGTTTCGTTTGAAGACATGCAACTTGTTACACGCGTGCTTTGACTCAAGCGGAAGACATATGTGTCGTTGTTAACTCACTTACTGCCAATTAAAAATGCCCTCGAGTGGCATTAGTGCCAGCCCTCTCCATAGACTTCCATGTAATTTGTAGTGCACAGATCATGCACACCCATGCACAGATCATGCACCATGTTTGTGCAGGCTGTTCACAGCTTTCAAACAAAAAAAAAAGATTGGAAATCCGTTCAGGCATTCTGGAGATAATAGCCATTATGTTTTCCTAAAATGTAAACAAAGATGGCTGCCATGTTTGATAGATGGGGTTGCTATGGGGGTTAAACATGCAATTTCGCGATTTCTATCATGCCTACTACATTTTTTGGGGTCCAAAAATTTTTTTTGAAAAATTTTTTTTTTTTTTGTTTTTTTTCTAAGTAAAAGTCGCCCAAAGTCGCTTGGCAGGGAAGCCCATAGTGAGAAAGTTGCTCTAAAAGTCGCCTGGCACTGTATGAGTTAAGTAAGCTCCGCCCTTCAATTTTCCGCCATTTTGAGCAGTTTGTAAAACGCGTAAACCCGCTTTTATTCTGGAATTTTCGCGTCACGTGCACAAAACTTTTTTTACGTGAACTTTGGACCGATATCTAAAGATCTGTCAGATCGGATTTCTTTAACATTGAAACATGCTTTTTTAAATAATTCAAACAATATTGCATTTTTATGCAAATTATTCTTCTGCCTCTAAAACATACATGCAAAGTCACATTTTCATGACAAAATAGTGTAGAGGGTTAGTTCAAATATCACTGAAACCAATCTTACCCCAAATGGCCAAAGGGGGGCGCTATATCATTTTGAGCAGTTTGTAAAACGCTTAAACCCGTTTTTATTCTAGGATTTTTTTTGCAATTTGCATGAAACATTCTACACGCAATCTAAGGACCTTTATCTAACATGCCTATGAAGTGCACACAAAAAAATTATAAAATAATAATAATAAATATAGCTGCAAGCAGCGATAAAGTGGCCAAAGCCAAAAACACCTCAAATCATGAACACAGCCTGGGATGTGCGTGAAATCTTGCAAGCACATTCCCAATAGGTCAAGGAACAGATACCAACCTTCTCACATTGGCCTGTTATAGCGCCACCAGCGGGTCAACTTTTGCACAACACATTTTTGGAACAAAATGGACCAATCTTTGACGTCAGTAACGTCAAAGAGAGCACTGCCTGCGATCTTGACATTTTGTGCTTTTATAGCCATTGTTTTCTGGCTTGAAGCGAGCCCACAATTGTTTCGAAGGAACAATATTTTTCTAGTTTTCCTATAATGTTGCTAGTTGTGGGTTGCTTTTGTTTGGGCTTGTTTCTTATTGCTTATTTGGCCTTGCGTTCAATATTCTTTTAGAAAATAGCTAATGTAATAGAGAAAGAACGAACGAAAAAAAGATGGCAGAAAGAAAGTCGGAAAAGTACTAGTCTGGTTGCCAACCATACTAACTTTTTTTTAAATCCCCCTAAATCCTATATAACATGTTGACCAGGGTCCCCCAGGGGTCTAGATTCAGTCCACTCCTTTTCCCCCTCTTCAGTAAAACAACGAAATCCCACACTGTCCCTTCAGCGTGGAATGTATGAAGCAAACACTACAAGTTAAGTGACTTTTGCAAACACCACTGGCCCGATATACAGTTTACTGTACTTTGAGGAAACTAGTTGACAATTTGTCATTTTAAAGTCATATTAAACACATTTTAACCTGGCGTCACAGTTTTGATTATGTGTCAAAAATAGCTAAAATAGCAGATTCACAAGCGAAAAGGTCTATGACTGAATGTGGTTAAGTTGGTCTGCCACTGTGATGTTTCTGAGAATGTTTTACACCTGTGGTTCTCAACCTTTTCAGGCTGCGACCATCAAAAAGAATCATATTTGAACTGGGGACCTCCCAACCTTGGTTAAAGAACCAGTGCCGTTCAGCTTTCTTGGAACCTTGGTTCGTTCTTGCGAACTCCGGCTTGTGTTTCCACCAGATTGAACCAGAGGAACCAAGGATTTTGTGGTTCCCGTTCCGAACCGTAAAAGTTCGGAACCGGTTCGGAACCAACTCGGTTCTCGGTGGAAAAGCTCGCCTCTGGTTCATCACATAGTCGGGAAAAAGAACCTGAACCGGTTCTTTGCCGGTGGAAAAACGCCCAATGTGATGGGATGTGTTTCTCACCGGTGCTTCTTCTGCAGCTCTATGAGGCAGGCCACGCTGTGCGTGCTGTGGGGTCTCCAGGACCCCCTGAGTTTCTGGGAGGGAGAGGGGCTGGTCTTCATTCTCTCCAGCTGCCGCTGCATGCCCTCCACCTGGCTCTGCAGCCCGTCCACCGTCTCCGTCAGCCTAATGGGTGCAACACAGAACATCATCCAGGTCAAGCAGACACACACACACACATATATATATCAAGACTCAGGTCAACTTAAGTTTGGACCATTGTTTCTCAACCTTTTCAGGCCGCGACCCCCAAAATAATCATATTTTGTATAACACGGTTCTACTGTGAAAATAGCAGATCTACATGCTCACAACGCCTCACGTGGCCAGGCGTTGTGAGCATGTATATCTGCTATTTTCACAATTTCTGCCTCTAATTTTCGACAATTTGTCGAAAATGTTTAATTTGTCGTTTTAGAGGTATACATTTTTTTTATAAATACCTTCTATACACTTAAAACTTTATGTTGGTTTGTTTACTTCTCTGTAACTTTGTAAATAACCTTATACTGCTGTGCTGCCTCTGGGCAACTGATTTTTTTCCCCCTTGGGATAATAAAGGTATCTATCTATCTTTACTGTTGAGTGAGAACATGCACATTAGGTGCACATTAAGTTAATCATCTGGGGACCCCCCAAAATAATCTGGGGACACCCCTTGGGGTCCCGACCCACAGGTTGAGAACCAGTGGTTAGTGGTTAACGGCCTCTAAAGAAAAACTGACTCTTTTTATTTGTTTAGACATTTGTTTAGACAGATTGAAAATACTGCGGTGTGCGTGGCAATGTAAACGTATGTTTTCTCATGTCAATAAAGCTCCTTTGAATTGAATTGCATGCTAGGTGGTTAGGTGGTGGTGACGCGCTGCCAGATAGATCAGTTAAGCATGCGTTCTACTCCTCATCGCATGTTTGTTTACATTCACGAGTGGTTTCACGGCTCACTAAATTTGTATTCCTAGGATGAGCAGGGCAAGGGAGCGTTTCGCTTGCTCACTATAGTCTCAAATATCGCCTACGGCTCTGCGCCACCAATGTAATAAGCATACAAGACGTGAGCCATGACATCACCCATTCTGTAACCCCCTGTTGCTCGTTTCAATGGAGACGGGAGGCAGAGCGTTTTCCACCCTGGAAACGCTCTGGGGTTGAAAACGTTTTGATAACGCCGTTGCATTCAAGAGTCAAGGGTTAAATGTTCCATCCCAGTGGCCTGCCATTGCCTTTGCCCAAAAGGAAAAAGTAGTCTTGTTGGAGCAACAGAAAGTTTCGGTTGTTTGATTCAAGGGATTTTGTGTTTTGTGTTGTTTTTTAATGTATTGTAATTTGTACTTTTTAAAGTTTTTTATTAATGGGTTTTCGATTATTGTTTGGACCCAATGTTTTATACAATTGTGTCAATAAAGTAAACTAAACTAGGGCGTGCTTGTGTCTCCTTACCCCTGGATCTTCTGCTGGGCGGTCCTGTTGTCCTGGCTCAGCTTGCGGTTGCTCTGCTCCAGCTCTCTGGACGACACGTCCAGCTGCTCGTACACCTTGGCATGCTGGTCATTCACCTGCCTGAGCTGGTCCACCTGCTTACTGAGATACTGGAGGGGAGAGGGAGGGAGAGAGAGAGAGAGAGAGAGAGAGAGAGAGAGAGAGAGAGAGAGAGAGAGAGAGAGGAGAGTTTGAAAACATGACCAATTAGAAGAAACTCCCATACCTGCTGGGTGAAGTAAAACAATGTGCAAACACAGGAACAAGAAGTGTGAGCTGCTGTGATAGGAGAAGGATATCAAATGGAACCCAACCACCTTAAAGACCATTATATATATCCCTGCTCTGCCTGCATGTAACCTTGAGGCATGAAAACTGTTACACTCCTTTCACTTGTACATATTTTGTTCCATTTATTGTATTGTATTGTATTGTATTGTATTGTATTGTCGTGTACACTACTGCTTTGGCAATGTAAATGTATATTTTCTCATGCCATAAAGCCTGTTGAATTGAATTGCATTGAGAGGGGGGGGGGGGGGATAGAGAGACACAAAGACAGAGAGAGGGGAAGTGGGTAAATAAAACAGGAAGGAGAAGATGCACTTGTGGTTCATGCTAATCCATTTTATTTTACTTTAAAGATGGGGTAACATGATCACTGTCACTGTAATTATTATTACATAGGGGACTGTTCTTTTGCTGACTGCAAGTAAGGAGAAGTAAGGGGACTTACACTTACTAGTAGATGGACTTCAAAATAAAACCCATGTTGACTAATCATAGTACGCGTTTCTCTCTCAGTGCGAGTCTTATTTTGACAAACCACTCCAGGAAGTCTGATAGTTAGTTAGTAGCTACTTGTTGCAGCTGAGGAAGATGAATGCTCTGC
This sequence comes from Nannobrachium achirus, assembly GCF_963921795.1. Classification (NCBI taxonomy): domain Eukaryota; kingdom Metazoa; phylum Chordata; class Actinopteri; order Myctophiformes; family Myctophidae; genus Nannobrachium; species Nannobrachium achirus. Next base: position 13,691,970 of record NC_137825.1, on the reverse strand, counting down.
CAAACAAATGGATTATATTAAATGTTTGGCCCGCTCAGATTCACCTTTTTATAAAGTGAATGTCATGCACTATGAAGTACCGATCAGTACCGATCGCAGCAGTGGCGAGTCTTGTGGATTGTGTACCTCTCATTCTCTCTCTCTCTGTTTACTTTGAGCCATCCTCCTGCCCCCCCTCTTGCTATGACGGGAAGATATCCCAGCACAGTATAACCACGCAAGGGGGTCTATTAGAGGCATGTAAACTTCATAGACACATAAATAACAGAGAAAGTAGTACACAAATCATGGCACCCCATCTTTAACAAAACAATTCACTGATTGTCAAATCCCGCCCCATTCTGCTCTGTTACTAAGTAGTACAAATTACCCTGGGCAGATTGTTTTTATAGTGGCAGTGAATGGGGGAAAAAGATTTTTCATAGCCTCATTACAGCTATATAAAGTACCAAAAAAAAAACATCTATGTGATATTAATAAAAAGGGAAGAAAAAAGTACAGTAGTTACATAGCAAAACAGTAGTTTTCCCCCGAAAATATATGTTTTAATTAGTTTAATCCTCTGGATCAGGCAGAGGAGAGAAATAGAAAGAGAAAGCGCAGTGCATCTTGGGTAGGAAGATGACAGCCAGCCTATAGTTCTACTCACATAATAGGCTGGCTTTCGTAATTCTGCCCATTTAAAATATATGTACCCAATCGAAACTCTTAGTTACATTGATAAGGTCCATGTGAACTAGTCTGTTAAAGCGGTGTCAGGCATAATCGCCTATAACATTTTCGCTAGGGATGCGGTATCGGTACTCGTGGTATCGGTACTCGCCCCGATACCAGCCTATTTTGCAGTATCGGTACTCGTCAGATACTGCTCACAAAGCACCCGAGTACCCTGTGTGTTCTGCCACTTCGCCTTTCTCTCTCTCTCTTAAAGTATCAAAAGTAAAAATACAATATGTTTGAGCATAGCAGATCTAGAAGATCATGCACAGTACAGGAATTTCCATGGGCTAAACCTGAAAAAAAAAGTGAAATGTGTGGCAGTTGTGCCATGTTCTGGGAAAGCAATGCAATTTAATGTGTTATATACAGCCAGAAAGTGAGGAACATCTGATAAATAAATAAAAATAATAATAATTTAAAGACATTTTGTATTATTAATTGTACTCGTATCGGTACTCGGTATCGGCGAGTACTCAAAATGAAGTACTCGTACTTGTACTCGGTCAGCAAAAAAGTGGTATCGGGACATCCCTAATTTTCGCCAGGTCTTTTCGCGGGGCACTTTTGCCATGGAGGAGAGTCTTTTCACCTACCTGTCTGAGCCATTTCGCCTATACCCTCAATTCTGCTGTCAGACTGTCCATGTTTTCATATTATCTCTTTGTCATTTAAATATTATAGTGACTGTGACAGTGGTGTTACATGTCAAACCTACACACGGCTATATGCACTCCATAGTAATCACATAAATACAGAGCTATTGGAATCAGGTGCGCCCAAATAATTAATTAATCCATGTCCCGATACTATACATTCTTTGGTGCAGTATTGAACAGTATTGTAAAATGAACTGTATTGTAGGCCTATATTGTTTTAACATTAGGCTATACAAAATATATATGTAGGCTATTAGCCTATATAGGTCTATATAAGATATGCTACACCTAAATAGCCTATAGAATCAACCTTGCCTGTCAACAGGCATAAAAAACTATTTTGCCATTTTTTAGGAATAAAATGTGATGTAAATAATAAATGTCAAGTAAACTGTTAGATTCACTTGACACCACTGTCACAGTCACTATAATATTTAAATGACAAAGAGATAATTTGCAAACATGGACAGTCTGACAGCAGAATAAACCCTTTTGCAAATCCCGCCCCATTCTGCCCTGTTACTATGATGGGACATTAACCCTGGGCAGATTGTTTTTATAGTGGAAGTGGATAGGATTTTTTTTCCCTTCATAGCCTCATTACAGCTATATAAAGTACCAAAGGAAAAACACCTAGGTGATATTAATAAAAAGGGAAGACAAAGGTACAGTAGTTACATTGCAAAACAGGGGATTTACCCGAAAATATATGTTTTAATTTGTTTAATCCCAGTGGGACAGAATCCTCTTTGCAGATTCTTTTATAGTGGTAGTGGATGCGATTTTTTTTCCCTTCATAGCCTCATTACAGCTATATAAAGTACCACAAAAAACACATCTACGTGATATTAATAAAAAGGGAAGAAAAAGGTACAGTAATTACATAGCAAAACAGTAGTTTTCCCCCGAAAAATAAATGTTTTAATTAGTTTAATCCTCTGGATCAGAAATAGAAAGAGAAGCGCATTGCATCTTGGGTACTAGGAAGAGGACAGAGAGAATGTTTCTCCTCACATAATAGGCTGGCTTTTCGTAATTCTGCCCATTTAAATTATATGCACCCAATCGTGACTCTTAGACCATTGATAAGGTACATGTGAACTAGTTTGTTGAAGCTTATTCGTTATGATGAGCGAGATCGCTTGACGCTTGCCGTCGCTATCACCGTACCGGCCGATCTCCGTGTCGCGCACTGCGGACAGTTTTTGAAAGGCTGAAGCAACATTCTCCACTGCACAAACTCCACCCCCGATAGCAAAAAGTGAATGTTTTTTTCTGGTTGGCCAGTCAGGGAGTCTCAGGGACCAATCAGAAGGCTGACAAACGGTCTATTGAGGGTAGGCGAAATGGCTCAGACAGGTAGGTGAAAAGACTCTCCTCCAAGGCGAAAATGCCAGGCGAAAGCACCAAATGCGTGTAGGCGAATATGTTATAGGCGAAAGTGCTGGTGACCGTTAAAGCTTATTCATTATAATGAGCGAAATCGCTATCACCTCGCGGGGCCGTACTGCACGCTCGCCGTATTCCACAGTGCGCACCGTGGTGGAAGAGCTGAAGCAACATTCTCCCACTGCACAACTCCACCCCCGATAGCAAAAAGTGAATGATTTTTTCTGGTTGGCCAGTCAGGGAGTCTCAGGGACCAATCAGAAGGCTGACAAACGGTGAATTGGCCTGAGGCCAATCTTACTTTCCGTTTCTGACCCCTGCTCTTAAGTGTTGACCCAAAGTATAACCAGCACCATCAAACATAATTATCCAATTATCTGTCTGGGTGTCCTCGGTGGCTGGACCAATTGATCTGAATCCGCATCACTATTAGCATATGAACAGACCTGACATAACTGTGAAGCCTGTTTGTCACTTTCACAAATCGTATACTGTATATTAGCATTTTTATGGTGTGTCTATTCTGCATCTAGCATGAGGCATATCTATTCTGCATCTAGCATGAGGCAACATTTGTAACCAAAATCTTTGCATCTGGGCCGGGGGTCCCCAGAAGAAAAAATCACACCCGTGTGAACTGAGCGGTGGTTTACCCACCTCATAGATCATGTGTACCGATTTTTGTGACATTTGAAGAAAATATGTAGGAAAAGGAGCAAAAAGTGTGTTTTGGAGAAAATTCAAGATGGCGGAAAATCTATCCTGGCCTATATGGGGAGATGCGTCTTGACCCAAGGAATCCAGGGAAAAAAGAATTTTAATTTTCCGATCTACGGTTCAAGAGTTACGGGGCAAAACGTAAAAAAAAAGTGGGCCGTTATACCATACCACCATGAGGCCGAGTGATGTAATTATTTTTCGATTCATTCTTAAAATCATTATGAATCTCCTCTCCGAGGTTTGAAACTGTAGCTCCTATGGTTTACGAGAGAAAAATACTTGAAAGTGATTTCTTGCATTGTCCCATTATAAGTCAATGGGGACAATTAAGCGTCGTTTTTTGCCGATTACGTCGGCATGGTAAGGCGGATCGGAACGAAAGGTAATAGCACACCATTCCCGGCCGAGCCGCACATTTTGATGTATATATTGCGCGAGTGGCGTAAATGGTGCGGCACTAGTTACGCGCCGAAGTTTAGGCTACATACAGACACGGACGGAGACAGACCCACACACGGCCACGTATAGGAGCGTTGTGACCACCGCTCAAAAATCAGATTGAGATGGGGTCTGCGGCCAAACTGATATATGTTTTTCAGAAAACTGTTTTGGATTTACAAGACCTTTGTTGACTCAAGAATGCTGTTTCTGCTGGGAGGAGTGTGTGTGTGTGTGTGTGTGTGTGTGTGTGTGTGTGTGTGTGTGTGTGTGTGTGTGTGTGTGTGTGTGTGTGTGCATGCGTGTGCGTGTGTACTTTCAAGACATTTTCATGTTATATTGTTTTTATTATATTACAAATTTATGCTTTACATTTATGCTTTACATGCTTATATTTTGCTGGGTTCTCCAACATTTCTTCTGTTATTCCTACATTTCCACGTGCAAGCACCACTAATCCCTCATATAGTCTATTGTACACACCCCATCACCTACACTCTGCACATAATTTGACGCACATATCTTTGAACGGGTACGACTAGTATTTTTTATCTGTCAAAGTTGTTCCTCGTCTTGCGACCCTGGGCTGTCAGAAGCCCTCGCCAGCTACTCTTGGGACCTCTGGCATGAGGAAGTGTGACTTCTCAGGAATGTAGAACCTCACCAGGACAACCATAAGGGCAGGTCGTTGCCCTCAAGAGCTGAATGTCTCAAACAGCTTTCATTTAGACAAGAGCTGTTCAGAGAGCCACAGACACAATGACCGGTGTCCAGTTCAAATTGTGCAAGCACCTCTGTGTGTTTCTCAGCACTCTCTCGCTACCTTTGATACCCCTCGGAGAGCACTTTATCTTATCAGCTGAAGTAGACGAGGACACATTGAACCTTCAGCCGTCTTATTCTTGCAACAACAACTTGCAACGATGACATAATGACGAAGCAAAAATGATAGCAGACCTAACATTAGTGTTATCATGAAAAATGTTCGGGTCAAACTAAACGACAGAGAAAGTGAATTTGCTGAGGGGATACTGAACTCACTTGCAGTGTTTGAGCCCAGGTTCCTGTGCATATTTCTTTATCATTTACATGTTTTATGAGACTTATGTTTATATACACAGTATAACATATTCCTATGTCTTTATTCGGCAGCTATTAACAACCACACACATTCAAAGAAAGGTTTTACGATATCTTATCTCATAAACTTTTCTTATCTCATCGTGAGCTTGATTCATGCGCTTCATCGTGCCACACAGTATTACAGTGCACAGTGTGCTTTAGGCCGCTGAGCCACTGCGGCCAGGCCTTTTAAAGTAATTACTCTGCTCAGCTCCACAGAGCTTCATGACACCAGGGAGGATTTAAGCACCAGGCAGGCAGGCACCCTGCTGGGCTGACCTGACTCACGGGACACTGAAGTCAGATCCCAACTAAGAAGAGATGAGAGTACAGCTCCTGCTAAGATGCTGTGTTGATTGTGTTGCAGTGTTCATTTTGACAGAAAATTTAGATTTAGATTTTAGTCAGTATTTTGAATAGAATTCTATTTAGTTTGTCATCTGTCATCTGAAGTTTTAGTCTAGTTTTAGTCGACTGAATATAATATTCTCAAAATCTTACGATACCACTACAGGCCTTTATGGTGTTGTAATGGCTGATTTTACACTTGGTTATATGCTGAAACGCGTCACGCTGCTATGTTCACCCGAACGCAACATAAAATCATCTTGTAGTTCTACTGGATCTCTTCTCCACTAGTTCCTCCCTAACATTTTTGTCTAGTTTGTATTTGACAAAATTGCCAATATATTTAGCCTTAAGTTTTAGTCACCATTGCTTAGTTTTTATTTTGTTTTTATTTCATTTTCGCCAGTGATAAAAAGTAGTCGACGAACATTCGTCATAGTTTGTGTCAACTAAATGAACACTGTTGTGTTGTTATCTACACAATCAGCACATTGTGTGACAAAGGAAAAAGTAGATAATCTTAGTCCAAAACATTGCCTTGTACAAAACACTGCCTTTTGATGTTTTGGTCAAAGGTTAGATTTGAAAACCTGCCTATAGTTTCTTTATCAACTCAGGACGACAGTGAGTGTCATTTGGGGTCATACCTAATTACCTAACGTTAACCTCTTGACATTGACACACAATCTACAGCAGCGATTAAAAGGGCGACAATGGATAAAGTATTACAAACAAAAAGAGTGCAGAGTCAATCAAGGGCAAGGAAAAACACTTCTTGAAGCCCTGCAACAACCTTTTTTCTTTTGTTGCAGCACGTCTGATCGCCTGATTGATACAATCTGATTGATAAATATATATATAAAAAGATAATGTACTGTACTGTGTGTGTGTGTGTGTGTGTGTGTGTGTGTGTGTGTGTGTGTGTGTGTGTGTGTGTGTGTGTGTGTGTGTATACACACACTGACTGTGACTAAAAACAAGATCCTTCTATCTTACATTATGGACGTTATGTAATGTCCAGGTTTATGTACTCTTCATTATCTCAAGTGTAACAACTGAAGTTACACCCCCCTCTATCAGCTATCTAATCAACATACTGTAGGTACTGGGTAGATTAATCCATTTAGGCCTGCCCTGAACACATTATGACGCAATGTTTTATGCTTTAACTATCAAAAAATAGCAGATATACAAGCTCACAGCGCGGCACCGAGTGCCGCGCTGCGAGCTTGTAGATCTGCTATTTTTGAAAAATCGTGAAAATTAGACTTTTGATCCGATTCTATAAGTGTCTTTTGAATCCTTCTAAGGTTTTTGGAAAAAAAAAAACTATATGCCAGCAATCCGGCCAGCCATCGTCAAAGAAAAGGTCCCTTTCACTTAAATGGAGCTCAGTTAGTCTGTTCTTGAGAGACTACTATGTCAGTGGTTCTAAAACCTTTTCATGTGAAGGACCCCCAAAATGATATGTATTTGGCCACGGACCCCTATTTCAAAATATCTAGTTCCAGGGACCACCCAGAAGCAAAAATGTAGTTACAAACGTTAGCTTTATATCCAAAGATTTGCACACATTTTCACGGCTTTTTCAAAAAATAGCAGATCTACAAGCTGGCAGCGCGGCACTCGGTGCCGCGCTGTGAGCTTGTATATCTGCTATTTTTCACTGGTTAAAGCATTCAATAATTCTAGGCCTAAATGGGTTAATAATAGACAGAGGGACCAGCAGGTCTATTCTTATACCTCGATCTCCTGCAGTTGCTCCCGGTTGGTGGAGTACATCTGCTGCAGGCCCAGCTCCAGCTCCCTGTTGCGCTCCAGAAGGGTCTTTCCCAGCTCCGCTGCCAAGTGCAGGTCTGAGGGGGGGGTGAGAGAGAGGACATGAACCCACCACCCATAGGAACATAGCTATTCTTTTATTAGCAATATTACTATCAATTACTATAAGGAATTAAGCTCCATTTCATAATTTACATCAAGAACCCAACACCCACAAAAACATAGCAATATTACTATCAATTAATATAAAAATTAAGGCTGGGACTTTAACTGATTAATTGCGATTAATTAATTACAGAAAATTAACGTGATTAAAAAAAATAACGCATTTTAATCGCACTTAGTTTTTGCACCACAGAACCTTCAGTTTCGGGCATACCGATCATAGCGATGCACCAACCAAGAAGAGACAACAAACGCAAAGGGAGAAGTAGTCGATCAGAGCGCTTTGCTTGGCCCAGAGGATGCGAAATTTAGATTTAAAAACTCACTCGTTGATTCACTCGTACAACAAAATGTGTTTTACTTGAAAAAAATGATTCTCAGGTCAAATATCGATGTGTGATTAAAATGTGATTAATTGCGATTAATTAATCACAGAGCCTGTAATTAATTATATTAAAATTTGTAATCGCATCCCAGCCCTAATAAAATATATTAAGCTCTATTTCATAATTCACATCATAAAAAGATAGTGAAAATAGCTGATCTATGCGTTGGGAGCTTGTAGATTGGCTATTTTCACCCATTAAAACAAATACACACCCCGTTTGAAGTGAGTGGTGGTTTAGTTAATGGTGAGTTAATTTCATTAAGCGTCCCACAAAACTTGGCCAATGCCCAGCTTTGCGGGATGGACATACATACACACAAAGCCAGATGTAGGAGCGGTTAGCAACACTCAAAAAGGACATAATGACATGTCCAAAATAGGGGCTGATTATTCATTTAAATATCAATTGTTGTTCATAATCAACAATTACATTGATTAGTTCGATTGAGCCCATACACTCAAACATCAATGTTTAATCGCACTGAGGGGAGAGATTGGAGATTATAATTTGGGGCCAGGTTGTAGTTGTGGGTGTGTGGCGCTGCTGTAGCCTTCTAATCCAGCCGGTAAACACTGAAACACACACCAGGGCTTTGCTCAAGCCTTCAGGCACACGTTTAAGTGTCAACAATGTTTTCTGCTATTGTTTGTTTGTTACAAGTAATTCGTTTTCAGCACAGCAGCCCTAGCTTCTCTCTGTTTTATCAAGCTGTTGGAGGCAGGCAAACACACACACACACACACACACACACACACACACACACACACACACACACACACACACACACACACACACACACACACACACACACACACACACACTTTGTTTTATAATCTGACTGCTCAGTGCTCAGGCAATAGGTCTATGTGAAAATGTCACAATTGAGAGATTCAAGTTTTCCTAGACTAGAGGCTAGCTATCACTATTGCTGGCTCCACTTGTGTCAATTTCTGCAAATGGCTGGTGTCATTAAAACACAATTAACCTATTTGTGTCAGCCTACCCTTTCAATTTGCTGCATACAGTGGCCCAGTTGGGCTTTGCATGTCAAGGACCCCCAAGTTGACACCTATTATCCCACGGACCCCCATTTGAAAAGATATGCCAGGGTCCCCACAAGAGAAGGTTTTTACAGCAGTGATTCCCAAACATTTTAATTTCAAGGACCCCCGGTTTGACATGCTTAGTCCATTGGTTCTAGAAGTGTGGTCCGGGGACCCCCAGGGGTCCATAAGGGAGTTCCAGGGGGTCCCCAGCTAAATGATGTTTAGAAAACTACATGGACCCTTATGGATCTGTAACTCAGAGAGTGTACAAATGGTCAGAGGTACATTAACATTAATTTTACAATATAAAATGGGGTCCCAGAGATAGAAATGCCATTAGATGGGGCTCCACAGCCTATAATGCATGTCAAACTGGGGGTCCTTGACATTAAAACGGTTGAGAATCACTGCTAGAGTTGTAAAACCTCCTCTTATGGGGGGTCCTGGCATATCTTTTAAAATGCGCAGGGGTCAATTTGGGGGTCCTTGAGATGAAAAGGTTTGAGGACCCCTGCAGTAGTAGTAGCCCATTATGAATATAATTGCTGCTGACACCTGCTTTTCCAGGGGTTACCTTGCCTTTCATTAGGTGAACAATTCCTCACGCCTGGTTTCATTACAAACGTTTCAAACATGAATGTATTTAATTATTGCAGCCAGGAACCAAAATGGACCCTTATGGGGTCTGTAACTCTGAGAGTGTACACTGTCAGAGTTAAATTGACATTGATCTTACAATATAAATTGGGGTCACAGAGATAGAGATGCCAATAAATGGGGGTCCTTGACATTAAAATGGTTGATAATCAGGGCTATGGAGCTGTAAAAACCTTCTCTTATGGGGGACCATGGCATATATTTTAAAATGGGGGTCCGGGGTCTTGTTAGTGTCAATTTGGGGGTCCTTGACATGAAAAGGTTTGAGAACGACTGCAGTAATATTGCTGACACCTGCCTTTTCCAGGGGTTACTTCTTTGCCTTCATAAGCCGGTGAATAATAATAGTTCCTCCAACCATTTCATTTACAAACGTTTCAAACATGAATTAAGAGCCAAAAAGATGCTCAAGAAGGTGTGCACTACAGTAACCAGCAGAGAGACAGAGGAAAACATATTTAAATGTGTGTATCCATGAGGGAGTTCCCCAGCTAAATGATAGTTAGGAACCAAATGGATGGGGTCTGTAACTCTGAGAGTGTACTAATGGAACCAAATGGACGTCCATTTGGTTCCATTCGTACACCCTCAGAGTTAAATTGACATTGATCTTACAATATAAACTGGGGTCCCAGTCAGAGATAAAAAATGAAAACGACTGCAGTAGCCTAAATTAATATAATTGCTGACACCTGCCTTTCCCAATCTTCATAAAGGTGAACAATTCCTCCCACCGTTTCATTTACAAACGTTTTCAAACATTAATTGTCATCATCATTGTGGATCATCAAGGTGTGCAGAGACAAAATAAACAGATGTATAAATGTGTACATTCTTTTATTTAACTTTAAACTACAATGTACACTCAGAGTTAAATTGCCATTTCAATATAAAGTGGGGTCACTGAGATAGAAATGCCATTAAATGGAGGTCCTTGATATTAAAATGGTTGAGAATCAGGGCTATAGAGCTGTAAAAACCCTCTATTATGGGGGACCCTGGCATATCTTTTATAATGGGGGTCCGTGGTCTAGTTAGTGTCAATTTGGGGGTCCTTGACATGAAAAGGACTGCATACAATTATAATTGCTGACACCTGCCTTTTCCAGGGCTTACTTTGCCTTCATACGGTGAATAATATAGTTCCTCCAACAACCATTTAATTTACAAACGTTTCAAACATGAATTATGAGCCAAAAAAGGTGCTCAAGAAGGTGTGCACTACAGTAACCAGCAGAGAGACAAAAGAAACACATTGAAACGTGTGTATATCTACCGTGTTCAAGGTCCTGCTGCTTGCTGTACCACGGCTCCTCTTGCTTCACGTCAAATAATTCCTCCTCCACGATCATGTCTGCGAGCATCTTGACTTTAACGCCCGAAAGGCTATAGCTTTAACTCATGCAACTGTTGTTTAAACACCGGTTAATGTGACTCCCTGTAACGGCAGTTATCATTTATTTTTAGTTCAGTTTGTGCAGCCTTTTCTCTTCTTGTTTCCCCAGGCTGGTGGAGTAGAGTGAGTGCTGGTGCACTGGGCAGGGTGCAGGGTGTCTGACTGTGTGTCTCCTTGCGGTGTAACCGGCGTTCTGAGTGGAAAGAGGAAGGCGTTGCAACGAAAGTGGTGACCTGTGGAATACTGTCTGCCTCTGGAGGTCGCTGTTCATTTCCTGTCTTACCTTATTCATCTCCTGTAGGAATTATATACAAATGAACAAAAATGTTCTATATAATTCTGACCCAAGGAATTCAATTCAATTCAGTTCAAGTGGGTATTATAGAAATTCAAGCTCATCTTGACTCTATTCAAACAGCAAAACGTACTTTACGTACTTTTACTTTTTCTTTCTTTTTTTTCATGTGAAAACAACAAAAACACGAAGACAATCTCATGTAAACTGACACTGCTGCTATTTTATGAGCATTGCAACAGAGACTAATAGACTAATAACTGTTAATTAGCCTACTGTAACTGAAAACAATACAAAAAGGCCTTCAGCCTTTTATAACATGACCTCACTGGAATATTTCAACCTGTTTACACAAGTGACACAATATTTGCTGACTCATTAGTTGTTGTTTATTCTTCTTCTTCTTTTCAGTTACATTTGATTAAGATATCTTTCAAATACAGCTGGGTAGTGCCAGGGGAGGGCATATACTTTCAGCTGGCCACATATCTATACTATAATTTTGCGAATGTCTGTCTGAGTGAGTGTCTGTATGAAACAGCGTTTCTCCTCGGTGGCTGGAGCAATTGATCTGAAATCGCATCACCATCAGCATATGAACACACCTGACATAACTGTGAAGCCCGTTTGTCACTTTCACAAATCGTATGCTGTATAATTGCATTTTTATGGTGTATCTATATCTATTTAGCCTACAGTACCTTTTGTGACCACACATGTTAAGGGAGGGGCGCTGTTGTTCAGGCCATGCACAATCACACACAAACCCACACACACACACACACACACGGGGGGGGGGGGGGGGGGGGGGGGGGGGGGGGGGGAGTGTGTGTGTGTGCAGGCGGGCAGGCGGGCAGGCGGGCGGGCGGGGGGGGTGGTTCTGGCCCTGTTACAGATGTTGTCCAAAATCATGCAGATCGGTACACAGTATCTCTGTAGCCGTTAAATGGAACGGGTATTTCTTACATTGATGCTCCTACATATTAGCATGCAAGCACCAGTTAAAGTTACTTTCCATCCCTCATATACTGTGTGCACAGTGCACATCCCATAATCCACACACTGCACATCATTTCGGAGCTCATATCTTTGAACGGGTAAGGGCTAGTAATAAATAACACAAGACAGTTATTCAAACCTTCAGGCCCAGGGTAGGAACTAAACGCCTGGGTTCCCAAAGCTATTAGGAACTAAAGTGGATGGAACATGGGCAATCTTCCCTAAAGGACTAGTTCACCCCAAAAAAATCAATTAAGCACCTCATGAACCTTAAATTAATGGAGATTATTTTGTTTGCTTTTGTTTCAAAATCAAAAGAGGACTAAATAAATCTCCATTAATTCAATGCTAAATGGGGGGTGTAACTCATTTTTTACGTTAAACTACTCCTATAAATAATAGTAGATATAATATTGTGTACAAAATAAGCCTTCTTATTAGAATCAGAATTATTAACATGTCTGTAAGTGGGCCTTGTTTCCAACCCAGCACAATATTTGAAGTAGCAAGTGTTGAACTTGAACCAAAGATTAACCATGGTTACACTTATTCACTTGTGTTTTTTTATTGAAGATAACATGCATAATACATGACAAATGTAGGCTACACATTACATCTAATCTGTCACCAGATGCATACAGAAACTTGCCAAAGATCGTGAAACAGCGACCCCTGGTGTCACAGCATTGGGTGAGTTGCCAGTTTGGATGTAACGCCAGTCAGGAGCCGGACTCTTGTGTGCTGATGATGAAAGTGTGCAAGTGCAACCAAGGTATGTTCTGTGATTGGTCCTCTCCTTGGTAACCTGGTAACCACGGTCTGTTCTCTGATTGGTCATAACCGCTTCCGCAGTAGTGGAGCTATCTGTACTGCAGCTCATGGTGGAAAATAACCAAATACATTTATTTAGGCCTATAATACTCAAGTAGCTGTACTTCTGTACAGTTTTCAGGTATACTGTAGTGTAGCTACTTTTACTTTATTGGAGTATTTCTAATTTTCAAAAAATGTGTGTATCTTCTTCTTCTCTACTCCACTACATCTCAGAGGCAAATATTGTTTACTTTAATTTACTCCACTGTGATTATTTGAAAACATATACTGTTGATTTTAATTTTTATTACAAAACATAGATTACGTTAAACACTTCAGCCCTATAGGCATACTGTAGCCTATCCATACACTGTATGAATGGAGGACAGCGACCTTTTACATTTCAAGGACCCCCAGTTTGGTGTGCATTAGTGGCCAATGGTTCTCAAAGGGGGTCCTTAAGTTATGGGGGTCCCAGGAGGTCCCCAGTAAAATGTGTTACTAACATGAAAACCAGTTTAACCATTTAAAATATACGCCTACATTTTACATTTTAAAAACACAAACCCTGTAAATGAATCATTCCTTGTAGAAGGGCCCATGCAATGACACAAGACATGGGAAGTCAGTTTATATTAAATGGACCGTCTTTGACCACAAGGTGGCGGTGTCGTCACGCGTATTGGTGAGGTTCAACCTGCTTCTAAAATCCTTGAGAATATTCTGCACATAGTCACACACACACACACACACTAAATTATTTGTGTGTGCCCAAACCACTAGCTTCCAAAAACATCAGAGAGAGGTTCAACAAAGCTTAGAACGATTCAAGGATGCCTTCAAGCCACGCGTCGCTACCCCACAAGGACTGAGTATCATCACTACAGCACAACATAATTAACATCTGTGTATGACTGTCCAAGATATGAACCACACACACACACACGCGCGCGCGCACACACACAATCACACGAGCACGCGCACACACCTGTCCTCACATTATGTTTACCCTCTCTCCTCCATCTGGCAGAGACACAAACACCACCCTCCCTCCCTCCCCACCCCCATAGTGGCTGCTATCTCTGAGCCACATCCATGCCAGCGGCAACACACACACACACACACACACACACACACACACACACACACACTCATGATAAATGATCAGCAAGCTGCTAGCCCAGGGGAGGATGATGATGGGTATATACAGTATTAACCTCTCTCTCTCTCTCTCTCTCTTCTCCTTACTTGTACTTTCTAAACTAATGCGACACATACATTCCTCTGTGTGTTGCTTACTGAGTGGAGAGGAGTGAGGCATGCGGTGGGTGGTGGTCTGTTGCTGTGTACTCTGGGGGGGGGGGGGGGGGGGGGGGTGAGGGGTGACAGTGGCTCAGGAGGTAGGCTTGGGAACCAACTGGAAGGTTACCGGTTTGATCCTGGTGTCAAACTTTGTCAAAGTATCCATGAGCAAAACACTTAACCCCTAGCCTGGGATCGCTTCACCTTTCGGGCTTTGATCCGGTCTACCACCACTCTACGTCATGTTGTAGTCCTAGACAGGAGGGTTAGCACTACGTCATGTTGTAGTCCTAGACAGGAGGGTTAGCACTACGTCATGTTGTAGTCCTAGACAGGAGGGTTAGCACTACGTCATGTTGTAGTCCTAGACAGGAGGGTTAGCACTACGTCATGTTGTAGTCCTAGACAGGAGGGTTAGCACTACGTCATGTTGTAGTCCTAGACAGGAGGGTTAGCACTACGTCATGTTGTAGTCCTAGACAGGAGGGTTAGCGACTCACCCCACGGAGGTTAGGGTGGTAAGGGTTTGGGTTGGGTGTTGAAAAGATGACAACAGCGAAACGCTCCTGCCGGAACTATCAAACCGGAAACAGTTTTAACCCAAAATAATTCCCCTGTGCTCAAGGACATTTTTTTAGGGCCTACATAATAAACCCCTTGATGCGGCGTAGTTTTGCTTTTGGAAAATTCGTTTGGTATATGCATATTTTAGTCCAACTCGTATAGCAACTGGCAAGACTACACTAGGCTACTCAAGCATTTTAATAGGGATTGGGGAAACAAACGGGGGAACCAAAACAAAGCGACGCCGCTTCTTCTGCTCGTGGTTTTCCACCTAGACCGGATCAAACGGCCCGTTGTAAACGAGTACCAGGCTTTCCTCTTAGGGAAGACTGGTGACGCGAGGTCACGGAACACCTAATTGCTCTCAATGAGCAGGTAGTTTTAGAACAGTACATTAGAACAACGCTTAAAAAAACAGCTAATCGATGTCTAAGCTGAGCCTATACGTTGAAAAAAACATTCACTTTCAGACCATTTATACTGTAACTCCGTTTTAGACGAGCATCTAATAGCTGACTATATGGCTCACTGGGCTTCCAGTGGAATCTAAAGGCTCACCATGCTTCAGAACATTATCCATGATGTGATGTCCCTTCATTTTTAAAGTTATTTCAAGGCAGGGAAGCACACAGATTTTGTCCAAATGTGTCCAAATATACACAACTTGCCAGGGTGGTTGTATTTTGTCTGCCTGCTCTTCTATTGAGACATTTAAATCGTGTCAAAGGTCATGTCTCACCCAGACACAGGATCTGACAAGAATTTTGGCCCGATGGTCAAGATTCAACTCATGAAGCAGGCAGGTTCTTTCAGATTCAGATTCAGATTACTTTATTAACCATTGTGTAATACACATAGGAATTTGCTTTGGCATACTACATTTTTGCATTCAAATCATATAACATAAAAACAAAAAACAGACAAACACCTAACAACACAGACAGAACGCAACACGTAGTCACCACAGCAGCCATGGGCGGCGCTATCTTGGAGAACCTGCGCAACAATTCAGGGTGGTGCGACCGCCTTCCTTGGGGAGCAGATTCAACTCTTTTTGCTCAATGGTAAACAAATCGGCACTTGTGCAGGAAACTGGGTTCAATCAAATCAAAGCGATGGCATGATCATTGTCACATTTCTTCTCAACTTTTCAGAAATTCTTGTGCTTGTGTTTTTATGCTGCTTTGAGTTTATTTGGCCTTTTATTCTATAAAGCTATAGCTGTTTCCCCTGGCTGCAACCTGGGATTTTATTGTTCACGCGAAGCACTCTGGACTAAGTGCTAACTAACAATTAAAGTTTTATCACGACATTTAACTCTCATTACATGCAGTGATTATTGAGGGGATAGCTGGAGGAAAGCCTCTCTCTCTCTCTCTCTCTCTCTCTCTCTCTCTCTCTCTCTCTCTCTCTCTCTCTCTCTCTCTCTCTCTCTCTCTCTCACACACAGGCACGTGCACACATAGACATCAAAGGGGGCTTGAGCCCCTGCCCTTTTATCCGTCTGTAAAAAGAACTTGAATGAGCATCTTATGTTGAAAGACTCTGTGTAGAAATCCATGCTGCTACGCCACATCTCCAGTATTCACTTGATTATGCTTAGTTCAGTGTGGTATCAAGCTCTGAAACTAGCCGACCTCCAAGCTCACAACGCGTGGAGTGAGCTTGGAGGTCGGCTATAAGCAGAATGAGAGTGGACATAGTTTCATTCCAGAGCAGAGTGGCTATAAGCAGAATGGACAGAGTGGACAGAATGGACAGAGTTTCATTCCAGAGCAGAGCGGCTATAAGCAGGTCACTTAGCTCTGCCTCTTTCTCCATCCTTCACGCTCCCACAGCTCCTCTCCTTCAATGTACTATGTTCTATTTCTAACAAGCATGGACTCATGGAGGCTCTCTCTCTCTCTCTCTCTCTCTCTCTCTCTCTCTCTCTATTTGGATCCGAGATGTAGTGGAGTAGAAGTAGGCCTACTGTACAATTATTGGAAATCGGAAGTGAAGTACGAATAGCTCAAAATTGCACTAAAGTACAGTACTTGAGTAAATGTAATTGCTTACTTTCCACCACTGTGTGTAGCCTCTGTGTGACAGTGACAGGCCGTGAGATGACAGACACTAGCATAACAATCCCTTTTCACAGCGAATATGCATTTATGGATGAGAAGAGACGGGTGCCTGTGATCCTTGTGCGGTGCTGTCGCTCTGTTTACACGCCTCCTTATCCACAACACTTTGTGCCTTCATTCCCCTAGCGTACCTTTTTCTTCTCCGACTCCGATCAACCTGGCATCCCTAAGGTATGAAAAATAACACCTGTGTGAAGTGAGCGGTGCAGATGATGATGATGATAGACCCACATGATGTCACACGTGGGGTCAAATATGTGGGGGGTCAAATATTAGTATTGGGAAAACACACAATGCACACAAAGCCACGTATTGAAGAGGTTATAGCACCGCTCAAACATAGTGGAAATAGCAGATCTACAAGCTACAACACGTCGCAATGCGTGCCATTCTGAGCTTGTAGATACTGTCTATCAATCTATTGATTCACAAAACCGTTCAAGTGATGGACTTCGAACTTGTGCGTGTGTGTCGCCAGAGACTCAGGGATGGCTTGTGTCGACTTCAGTCACACTGGCGTTTGTCCAAAACCGACAAATACGCACAAAACCTGGCCTACATCTGGCCTACATCTGGTCTACGTCTGGCTCACATCTGGTCTACATCTGGCCTACATCTGGTCTACATCTGGCCTACATCTGGCCTACATCTTGGCACAAGGCGCTCAAAGTTTGTTGTGCGCGCAGGGTGACATTGGCCAAGCTTCGCGAGACGCTGAATGAAATTAACTCATAAATAGCACCGCTCACTTCACACTGGGTGTGATTTTTGTATTTAATAAAAAGAAAATATAACTCTACACTCTCAGAGTTACAAACCTGCAAGGGTCCATTTGGAACACCCTCAAGGAACCCTGACTGAGAGTCCCTGGACCGCACTTTGAGAATCCCTGCACTACTATAATGTAACAGGTACGAATACAAGAAGGCTCGCCCAAAAACACGCTCGCCCCGGGTCAAATCTGGCAATAACCTCGAAACGGTCACCACCAGGTATTCCGAAACGTAACCTCAGTAAGCCTGTACCACTGGTACAACGAGTATAGTCTGAACAACAAATACAATGCGTTTATTAGAATTAACCGGGTTGGGGCATGCATTCCTCGCGAGTATGGCACCAGCCTAGTTTTATAAATTAGGGGGTCCCCCCCACCCCTTCCCTCCCTCTCTCGTTACCAAGCTGTCTCTCTCTCTCTCTCAATCTCTGACTCAATCTGTGATGATTAGGCCTACAAGTGTATCTCAAATGCAGACGGGGACGGATCGCATTTTCTCCACTGCAGTGAATTAATCTTCTAAAAGTGCATTGAGTGTGTGTAGAGAGAGAGAGAGATAGAGAGAGAGAAAGAGAAAGAGAGAAAGAAGGGAGGAAGTCAGACAAAGAAACATAGGAAATTGAAACAGCGGAGGTGAGAGAGAGAACAGTGGAGGACCACTGCTGCAGTGCTCACTATAGTGGGTTGGCTTAACAAAATTATCAAAACAAAGTGGATAAAAGCATCAAACGATGGATTTTAGCCTTGGGTACCAAACTTTATTTTGAAAATTACCCATAGAATTATCCATATCAGGTTGGGCTCCCATCGACTTTCTATAAAGGAGGAAAATACCCAGAAAAGAAATCTGCTTTAAGTAGGATGTGAGGGGTCTAACCAGGGGTTTGTCATTATTCTGAAACTTTCCTTGGGCTAGAAATGGCCCCACAATACGATGGTTTAATGATGAGTCATCACATTTCACTGTTTTTGGGTGTTTTTGGGGGCCATTTCTAGCCCAATGAAAGTTTTTTGTGCAAAACAAATTCTTGCAATGGATTCAGAATCATGACAAACCCCTAGTTAGACCTCTCACATCCTACTTGAGATTTCTTTCTGGGTATTTATTTTCCTCCTGTATAGAAAGTCGATGGGAGCCCAACTTGATATGGATAATTCTATGGGTAATTTTCAAAATAAAGTTTGGTACCTAAAGGTCCTAAAGAATCCTCAAAAAGTTTGGCGCTTTTATCAGCTTTGTTTCGATGATGTCAATTACCAGGATTAAGCAACCACACTAAAAACCTTCGGATAGATGGCCATGTTGACTCTGAACTTGATAAAACATTGTGGGCAAAACCAGCATTGCATTGTATTGCTGGTGTTGGTCCACTGTGTTTTATCAATTCAAGTTCAGAGTCAACACAGCCATCTACCTGGGGATTTTAGAGCACTTTTTGCTTCCATGGGTTGACAACCTTTATGGAAAAGATGATTTAATTTTGCCAGAAGCACTTGGCACCAGCCCACATTGCCAAAACTACTAGTAACTGGTGTACTGATAACTGGGCTTAACTGAGCAGCAAACTGGCCTGACCTGATCCCCACAGAGAATGTGTTGTGTTGTCAAGAGGAAGATGAGACACCAGACTCAACCACACATATGAGCTTGCTTAAGGCATCTATCAAAGCAAACCTGGGCTTCCATAACCACCTCAGCAATACCACAGGCTGACCAACTTCATGCCACACCCCATTGATGAAGACATTTGTTCAAAAGTACAAGTACTGAGTGGATAAATTAATATAACCTTTCAGAAGTTGACATTTCTGTATTATAAATCCTTCTTTTGAGTGTGGAATATTCTAATATTCTATTTTCATGAGCTGTATGCCATTAAAAAAAAAAAAAACGTTTTAACAAAAAAAAAGCTTTTGAATATTTCACTGCATACACAATGAACCTCCTACAATATATGAAAGTTTAGAAAAAACAATTATATTACAGAAGAAAATTAACTTTAACCCAATATTCTAATTTTATGAGAAGGATCTGTATAGTGACTCTGTGTGATATCAGTGGCGCGAGGCAACAGCCGGAAGGCAAACCCGCTGCCAGTCACCAAAGAGGCAGGCTCCTTAGCGAGCGGCAACACAACATCCCCGGAGCCTACAATAGGTCTCACCAAAGGACTTGCAAAGGACTTCAAACCATGTGACTTCCATCGGGAATGAATTGTGCTGTCTCGCCCCCCCGCCCCCAGAACTCAGAAAGAACAAAAGTTCTTAATGTCTGTAGCCGGCCTAACAACTACTGAATATTTAGTGCAACAACCTAAATTAAACCAACACAGAGTTCATGTATAGTTGCTTTTTCTTACAGCTGTCAGTCATTAGACAGCTCAGCAGCACCAACACCAAACAGTGAGGTGACCTCACCCTAAAGCCAGTAATAGTTCCAGGGGCAGGAGAGAGCAGAAAATAATAGATAAATGTATCCACGGTCATGATGTCTCAACAATTTTAGATAATGGTAACTAGTTTCTCTTAAGTAGGAAAAAAATATATATACACATTTGAGGATTAAATTACTTTATTCAAAATTCTCTATTGCGTCACAGCAACTGTCATGTTGTCTTCACTCTTCATCGCAGAACTCTGCAGGGAGAGACAACGGGAATATGAGGAGAGAGATATACAGTAATTATAGGCTACTGTGGAAAGTCAGATTGATTCATTGACTGGTTGATTTGATTAGTTTTGTTTGAACCTTTGTCTGGGTTGTAGTGGAAGCTGGCTGGCAGAGTGAAGTTCAAACAGCTGGCCTGCTGACGAAACACTTGAAGGTCGGATTCCTCAAGGCTCTCGCCTCTCGCTGTGGAAGAACAATGTTAAAAATTATAAAACGCTTGATTTAGATTAGATTAGATTTTGTTACACTAGTTTGTGTACGTGTCCATCAGTGTTGATTTCGTCGACTAAAACTATGACGAAAAATGTTTGTCGACTGTGTTTTTTTTCTCTGACAAACTAAATGAAAACTAAATAAAAATAAGCTGTGATGACTAAAACTAAGATTAAATATATTGACAATTTCGTCAACAAAATAAAAACTAGACTAAAACGTTATGGAGAAGATGTTTGGTTGCTCTCAGGTGTTGCGTGTTGAAAATAGCCGATCTACAAGCTCACAACGCAAGCAAGTGTAAAATCAGTCATTACGATGCCATCAAGCCCTGCCAAAATACATTTTAGTTGACCGAATCAACTGTAGATTTAGTCGACTAAAACATATGATATTTAGTAGACTAAAATTAGACTAAAGGTGACTAAATTATGACTAAAATTAAAATGTATTTAAAAGACTAAAAAAAAAATCAAAATTTGCTGTCAAAAACAACACTGCTGTCCATTTAGCCAGTACTTACAGAATATATGCAGAGAGTGCTTAGGGGTGTCGACTCCACTGACTGAGGTGGTGAAGTCAAAAACCACACAGTTAACGCAAGTAGACAACAAAGTGCCCCTGATCATATCTGTAGAGAGAGAGAGAAGAGTGTAAACAACTTAATGGATTTGTTACATTTCCTTTTAATTATGCATATCCTTTTTCATCCAGCTGTCTGTTCTCTTAACATTCATGCTGATGTCACATGTGTTGTGTCTTACAGTGCATGTATCACCTGTGGAATGATATGCCATGTCTACGATTTCATAGACACGGGTGATTTTGGTGGTCTTCCTTATTTCACATGTTCCATTGCTTTAGATGAGGAAACAGACATTCAGTTAACACATGTCCTTAGATAGATACATGTCAAAAACCACGTGAGCACACACACACACATCACACTCACATGCGGTCGTAATGTGATACGCTGTAGCTGCCGTCTGGAGAAAGGGTGAAGACAGCCCAGGAAGAATCCACAGATTTTAAGAGATCAGAGTCTGTAAACCCTTCGATGAAGTTCCACCGTCCTAAATACTATTGGAGAGAAAGACCAGGACAGAGACGCAGAGATGAACATCGAGACAGCCTGCTAATAGTCAAACAAGTAAAACCAGACTAACAGAGACAGCCAGAAGACACATCTGCAGTGACTATAAGAACAATGTATTTTTAACATGCATTTGAATCAGACCTTGGCGATCTTGGCAGTGGTGTCCAGAGTCAGCGGTGTTACCATGGACTCACAGTCCAGTGGTGGTGTTGGTGTTGAGACACAAAGGCTCAAACTCACGACCAAAAGAGACACGCTGTTCCAGGCTCTAAACATGGCTGACCTGCCCTGATCAGGTTTCCTCACAAAAGGTTGACTAGAAAATGCTCCAAATAGTACAACTGGAACAAACAAAACAAAAAGCCAAGTAAATGTTAACGAAGAGCTGCAATATGTGTTAGGCCGCATTCGCACACACATGCGTGAAACATCTTCTCTGTATCGTCTGAGAATGAGGGGGAAGGGGTGAGTCCAATGCATCGTCAATGGAAGGTTGTTTGGTGTTTTGTCGTTGCCGTGTCTCTTGCTCAACCGAAGGCTGTCTTTTGGCCAAGAGACACGGCAACGACAAAAAACCAAACAACCTTCCATTGACAATGCATTGGACCTTTTAGTTTTTGTCGCATACAAGCCAATACTTTGAGGAGACTGTGTGTCCATAGGGAACAAAGCATTCTCTTTGTCTCCATAGGGAACCACTGCTGGTCAACGAAATGGCTTAAAAAAATAATATCCATGAATTCAAGTCTACATGGGGTGAGTAATCCATAGAGAAAAAAAGATTTCTTGGGTGAACTCCCTTTAAAATCTGTTTTTCATGGAACTCTCTTCATCTGCCGGGATTGACATCACAATTATAGGGATATTCCACTTTCAACAGGGAAACACCTTATGGGCCTCTCTCCCCAGTCCCCACACACACCCATTGTAACTTCAAACTCCATTTTAACCATGATAGATTCATTAAAAACATGGTGACTCATACTACCCTCCTAATATGTGAGCAGGCCATGTTTTTTCAATAACCTTTTTTCATTTATTTTTAATATTTTTCTTTTTTTTTTTTTTTTTTCCATTTTCCCAAATTATAAAAAAAATACATGAAAAAAGGTTATGGAAAAAAACACGGCCTGCTCACGTATTAGGAGGGTAATATGAGTCACCAGAACAAAATAATGGGTGTTTTTAATGAATCTATCATGGTTAAAATGAAGTTTGAGTGTGTATGTGGAGAGAAGCCCATAAGCTGTTTCCCTGTTGAAAGCGGAATATCCCTTTAAGCCAAGAAGTACCACTAAATACATTACAAGGTTACCAAATGAACTTATAACACATGTAATACTCTCCTAGGTCACGAGTCACCACAATAACAGTAAATACTAAAAGGCTTAAACCATGTCAACTGCACTTACCAGGGACCAGGCCTTTCTTAATTCTGCTGCTACCAGACTAGAGACTACGACTGAATGAACAGAGCCAGCATATACCTGGTCACTGACGAGTTCTGAGCAAGTTCAGGTGTGATGGATTAGTGAGAGCAGGTGAGGGGGTGGAGCCAATCAGGGACGTGCTGGGCCCCTGATTCAGCCCGGGAAAAAGAGTTGGAGAGGCCCTCTATAGAGAGACATCTCTCTCTATAGCGTTGCTGCTACTCAAAGATTTGCCATTTCAGATCATGACAAGTGACAAGCCAGTGGGCCAACTATTGTACATGAGTTATATATATATATATATATATATATATATATATATATATATATATATTTGTATTTATCATTTTAAAAATGATTTAAACTAGTGAAAACAGCAGATCTACAAGCACACAACGCCTCGCGGGGTGCGAGGCGTTGTGTGCTTGTAGATCTGCTGTTTTCACTACTTTTGTTCAACGGCCTTGTGTGATGAAGCAGGGCTTTGCTTTGCGAAAAAATGTATACATTTGAAACCTGGAGATACGAGGTTTCTGCCCGACAGTGACAATTTACTTTGTTGGCCGCCCAGCCCCCAAAATGGAACGAAGCCCGACATTTTATTTTTATTTTTTTCCTAATGGCCGGCCGGGAATGAACCAGCCGTTCGGGAATTGTCCCGCTTTTCCCAATGGCCAGCATGTCCCTAGAGCCAATCATGGGGACTGACCAGGGGGAGAACTCTCTAGCACAGCGCCGCCGATAGGGGAGTAAAGGGTACTTTTGACCCCCTTCCGGGAGGGAGAACCATTTTTATCTGTTTTTTTTTTTTTTACTTTAAAAATGATCAATTTCCAGTTATAAACATTTTTTTTCCCGGGCCGCGCGATATAGAAGACATTTATAGAATCGGGTCAAAATGTTGAAATACTTTTTTCACCATTCATCAAAAATAGCAGATCTACAAGCTCACAGCATGGCACTGTCTGCTATTTCTTTAGTTAATAAAGTATAAAATAATGGTTAAAGTAGTAATGCATTCCCGGTCTAAATAAATGGGTTAAACAACATACGTAGGGCATAAAGCCCACTCTGGTGGACCCCATTACTGACAGGGAATGCTTCAGAAATGCAATTTCCCCCATTTGTCCTGAAGCATTTGCCGGTCATAATAAAAGACAAAACGATGGTTTAATGATGAGTCATCATGGGTGTTTTTGGGGGCCATTTCTAGCCCAAGGAAAGTTTGTTTGCAAAACAAATGCTTGCAATGGATTCAGAATCATGACAAACCCCTAGTTAGACCCCTCACATCCTACTTAAAGCAGATTTCTTTCTGGGTATTTATTTTCCTCCTGTATAGAAAGTCGATGGGAGCCCAACTTGATATGGATAATTCTATGGGTAATTTTTTTCAAAATAAAGTTTGGTACCCAAGGCTAAAATCCATTGTTAGGTCCTAAAGAAGCCTCAAAAGAAGTTTGGTGCTTTTATCAGCTTTGTTTAAGCAACCACACTACTAGAGTCCATTCACACATCATTGCTGTCGCAGCAGAAACCTCTTACATCAAGCCATTTACCATGAGAGGGAGCGGGTTGTTGGCTGATTTACCACTGTTTCAGGTTTCAAAATAAAGTTTGGTACCTAAAGGTCCTAAAGAATCCTCAAAAAAAGTTTGGCGCTTTTATCAGCTTTGTTTCGATGATGTCAATTACCAGGATTAAGCAACCACACTAAAAACCTTCGGATAGATGGCCATGTTGACTCTGAACTTGATAAAACAGTGTGGGCAAAACCAGCATTGCATTGTATTGCTGGTGTTGGTCCACTGTGTTTTATCAATTCAAGTTCAGAGTCAACACAGTCATCTACCTGGGGATTTTAGAGCACTTTTTGCTTCCATGGGTTGACAACCTTTATGGAAAAGATGATTTAATTTTGCCAGAAGCACTTGGCACCAGCCCACATTGCCAAAACTACTAACTGGTGTACTGATAACTGGGCTTAACTGAGCAGCAAACTGGCCTGACCTGATCCCCACAGAGAATGTGTTGTGTTGTGTTGTCAAGAGGAAGATGAGACACCAGACTCAACCACACATATGAGCTTGCTTAAGGCATCTATCAAAGCAAACCTGGGCTTCCATAACCACCTCAGCAATACCACAGGCTGACCAAATTCATGCCACGCCCCATCGATGAAGACATTTTTTCAAAAGTATTCCATACCAAGTACTGAGTGGATAAATTAATATAACCTTTCAGAAGTTTGACATTTCTGTATTATAAATCCTTCTTTTGAGTGTGGAATATTCTAATATTTTGAGACATGGATTTTTTAATTTTCGGAAGATGAGACACCAGACTCAACCACACATATGAGCTTGCTTAAGGCATCTATCAAAGCAAACCTGGGCTTCCATAACCACCTCAGCAATACCACAGGCTGACCAAATTCATGCCACGCCCCATCGATGAAGACATTTTTTCAAAAGTATTCCATACCAAGTACTGAGTGGATAAATTAATATAACCTTTCAGAAGTTTGACATTTCTGTATTATAAATCCTTCTTTTGAGTGTGGAATATTCTAATATTTTGAGACATGGATTTTTTAATTTTCATGAGCTGTATGCCATAAAGAAAACTAATTTTAA
This sequence comes from Nannobrachium achirus, assembly GCF_963921795.1. Taxonomy (NCBI): domain Eukaryota; kingdom Metazoa; phylum Chordata; class Actinopteri; order Myctophiformes; family Myctophidae; genus Nannobrachium; species Nannobrachium achirus. The sequence goes on along the minus strand of NC_137825.1, from coordinate 13,666,225 downwards.
CAAAAAAAAGCTTTTGAATATTTCACTGCATACACAATTAACCTACAATATATGAAAGTTTAGAAAAAACAATTATATTACAGAAGAAAATGAACTTTAACACAATATTCAAATTTTATGAGAAGGATCTGTATAGTGACTCGGTGTGATATCAGTGGCGCGAGGCAACAGCCAGAAGGCAAACCCGCGCCGCTACTTTAGTGGGGCATATGCGTTGCCAGTCACCAAAGAGGCAGGCTCCTTAGCGAGCGGCAACACAACATCCCCGGAGCCTACAATAGGTCTCACCAAAGGACTTGCAAAGGACTTCAAACCATGTGACTTCCATCGGGAATGAATTGTGCTTCTCTGCCCCCCCCCCAGAACTCTGAAAGAATAAAAGTTCTTAAGGACAACTCCGCCCTAAATCACTTCTAGGCTCATTTTCCTACTTATATTGATCCCAAATTACTGTCCATGGGGTCTATTCGGCAGAAACGCCCCTGTTGTCCAGTTTCCCCAGCAGAACCCAGCAGCTCTCATAGCATAGAGTGGAGCCTATAAGCCTATCACTTTTATACTATTTGTTGCGGTCAAAAGTGATTTATTTTTTCATGAATGTGTTACCATTTGTCATTACAAACACATCCATGCCTTGGTTGTCCCACACAAGCCACCAAAATCTCATGTTTTGGGGTGAGCATTCGGCACAACTGCCAATCAAAGTGACTGTACTGGCCAATCACAGGGCATCTTTTCCAGGACTTGGTAAAACACATGAAAGCATATCATCTGTTTAGCAGAGTGTGATGGCTTTTTTGGGACAACGATGGCATGGATGCGTTTGTAATGACAACTAGTACCACATTCATGTAAAATAAAAACACTTTTGACCACAACAAATAGTGTAAAAAGCAATAGGCTTATAGGCTCCACGCTATGCTATGAGAGCTGCTGGGTTCTGCTGGGGAAACCTGACAACAGGGGCATTTGTGCCTAATGGACCCCATGGACAGTAATTTTGGATCAATATATGTAGGAAAATGAGCCTAGAAGTGATTTAGGGCGGAGTTGTCCTTTAATGTCTGTAGCCGGCCTAACAACTACTGAATATTTAGTGCAACAACCTAAATTAAACCAACACAGAGTTTATGTATTTTAGTTGCTTTTTCTTACAGCTGTCAGTCATTAGACAGCTCAGCAGCACCAACACCAAACAGTGAGGTGACCTCACCCTAAAGCCAGTAATAGTTCCAGGGGCAGGAGAGAGCAGAAAAGATAAATGTATCCACGGTCATGATGTCTCCACAATTTTAGATAATGGTAACTAGTTTCTCTTCAGTTTCTCTTCAGTAGGAAAAAATATATATACACATTTGAGGATTAAATTACTTTATTAGAATTTATTCTCTATTGAGTCACAGCAACTGTCATGTTGTCTTCACTCTTCATCGCAGAACTCTGCAGGGAGAGACAAACAGGAATATGAGGCGAGAGAGATATACAGTAATTATAGGCTACTGTGGAAAGTCAGATTGATTCATTGACTGGTGGTTAGTTTTGTTTGAACCTTTGTCTGGGTTGTAGTGGAAGCTGGCTGGCAGAGTGAAGTTCAAACAGCTGGCCTGCTGACGAAACACTTGAAGGTCGGATTCCTCAAGGCTCTCCCCTCTCGCTGTGGAAGAACAATGTTAAAAATTATAAAACGCTTGATTTAGATAGATTTTGTTACACTAGTTTGTGTACGTGTCCATCAGTGTTGATTTCGTCGACTAAAACTAGGACGAAAAATGTTTGACTGCGTTTTTTTCTCTGACAAACTAAATGAAAACTAAATAAAAAATAAGCTGTGATGACTAAAACTAAGATTAAATATATTGACAATTTCGTCAACAAAATAAAAAACTAGACTAAAACGTTATGGAGAAGATGTTTGGTTGCTCTCAGGTGTTGCATGTTGAAAATAGCCGATCTACAAGCTCACAACGCAAGCAAGTGTAAAATCAGTCATTACGATGCCATCAAGCCCTGCCAAAATACATTTTAGTTGACTGAATCAACTGTAGATTTAGTCGACTAAAACATATGATATTTAGTAGACTAAAATTAGACTAAAGGTGACTAAATTATGACTAAAATTAAATTTTATTTAAAAGACTAAAAAAAAAATCAAAATTTGCTGTCAAAAACAACACTGCTGTCCATTTAGCCAGTACTTACAGAATATATGCAGAGAGTGCTTAGGGGTGTCGACTCCACTGACTGAGGTGGTGAAGTCAAAAACCACACAGTTAACGCAAGTAGACAACAAAGTGCCCCTGATCACATCTGTAGAGAGAGAGGAGTGTAAACAACTTAATGGATTTGTTACATTTCCTTTTAATTATGCATATCCTTTTTCATCCAGCTGTCTGTTCTCTTAACATTCATGCTGATGTCACATGTGTTGTGTCTTACAGTGCATGCATCACCTGTGGAATGATATGCCATGTCTATGATTTCATAGACACGGGTGATTTTGGTGGTCTTCCTTATTTCACATGTTCCATTGCTTTAGATGAGGAAACAGACATTCAGTTAACACATGTCCTTAGATAGATACATGTCAAAAACCACGTGCGCACACACACACACATCACACTCGCATGCGGTCGTAATGTGATACGCTGTAGCTGCCGTCTGGAGAAAGGGTGAGGACAGCCCAGGAAGAATCCACAGATTTTAAGAGATCAGAGTCTGTAAACCCTTCGATGAAGTTCCACCGTCCTAACAGCTGCAGAGAAAGACCAGGACAGAGACGAACATCGAGACAGCCTGCTAATAGTCAAACAAGTAAAACCAGACTAACAGAGACAGCCAGAAGAGACATCTGCAGTGACTATAAGAACAATGTATTTTTAACATGCATTTGAATCAGACCTTGGCGATCTTGGCAGTGGTGTCCAGAATCAGCGGTGTTACCATGGACTCACAGTCCAGTGGTGGTGTTGGTGTTGAGACACAAAGGCTCAAACTCACGACCAAAAGAGACACGCTGTTCCAGGCTCTAAACATGGCTGACCTGCCCTGATCAGGTTTCCTCACAAAAGGTTGACTAGAAAATGCTCCAAATAGTACAACTGGAACAAACAAAACAAAAAGCCAAGTAAATGTTAACGAAGAGCTGCAATATGTGTTAGGCCGCATTCGCACACACATGCGTGAAACATCTTCTCTGTATCGTCTGAGAATGAGGGGGGAGGGGTGAGTCCAATGCATTGTCAATGGAAGGTTGTTTGGTGTTTTGTCGTTGCCGTGTCTCTTGCTCAACCGAAGGCTGTCTTTTGGCCAAGAGACACGGCAACGACAAAAAACCAAACAACCTTCCATTGACAATGCATTGGACCTTTTAGTTTTTGTCGCATACAAGCCAATACTTTGAGGAGACTGTGTGTCCATAGGGAACAAAGCATTCTCTTTGTCTCCATAGGGAACCACTGCTGGTCAACGAAATGGCTTAAAAAAATAATATCCATGAATTCAAGTCTACATGGGGTGAGTAATCCATAGAGAAAAAAAGATTTATTGGGTGAACTCCCTTTAAAATCTGTTTTTCATGGAACTCTCTTCATCTGCCGGGATTGACATCACAATTATAGGGATATTCCACTTTCAACAGGGAAACACCTTATGGGCCTCTCTCCCCAGTCCCCACACACACCCATTGTAACTTCAAACTCCATTTTAACCATGATAGATTCATTAAAAACATGGTGACTCATACTACCCTCCTAATATGTGAGCAGGCCATGTTTTTTTCAATAACTTTTTTTCATTTATTTTTAATATTTCTTTTTTTTTGTATTTTTTTCCATTTTCCCAAATAATTATAAACAAAATACATGAAAAAAAGTTATGGAAAAAACACGGCCTGCTCACGTATTAGGAGGGTAATATGAGTCACCAGAACAAAATAATGGGTGTTTTTAATGAATCTATCATGGTTAAAATGAAGTTTGAGTGTGTATGTGGAGAGAAGCCCATAAGCTGTTTCCCTGTTGAAAGCGGAATATCCCTTTAAGCCAAGAAGTACCACTAAATACATTACAAGGTTACCAAATGAACTTATAACACATGTAATACTCTCCTAGGTCACAAGTCACCACAATAACAGTAAATACTAAAAGGCTTAAACCATGTCAACTGCACTTACCAGGGACCAGGCCTTTCTTAATTCTGCTGCTACCAGACTAGAGACTACGACTGAATGAACAGAGCCAGCATATACCTGGTCACTGACGAGTTCTGAGCAAGTTCAGGTGTGATGGATTAGTGAGAGCAGGTGAGGGGGTGGAGCCAATCAGGGACGTGCTGGGCCCCTGATTCAGCCCGGGAAAAAGAGTTGGAGAGGCCCTCTATAGAGAGACATCTCTCTCTGTAGCGTTGCTGCTACTCAAAGATTTGCCATTTCAGATCATGACAAGTGACAAACCAGTGGGCCAATTACTGTACATGAGTTATATATATATATATATATATATATATTTGTATTTATCATTTTAAAAATGATTTAAACTAGTGAAAACAGCCGATCTACAAGCACACAACGCCTCGCACCGCTTTGTTGGCCGCCCAGCCCCCAAAATGGAACGAAGCCCGACATTTTATTTTTATAAAAATGAACCAGCCGTTCGGGAATTGTCCCGCTTTTCCCAATGGCCAGCACGTCCCTGGAGCCAATCATGGGGACTGACCAGGGGGAGAACTGTCTAGCACAGCGCCGCCGATAGGGGAGTAAAGGGTACTTTTGACCCCCTTCCGGGAGGGAGAACCATTTTTAACTGTTTTTTTATTTTTACTTTAAAAATGATCAATTTCCAGTTAGAAACTTTTTTTTTTTTGGCCCGCGCGATATAGAAGACATTTATAGAATCGGGTCAAAATGTTGAAATACTTTTTCACCATTCACTGTACTCCATCATACAGTCAGACCAGTACAAGAGTATGGTCAGTCAGTCAGCCAGCCAGCCAGGCAGCCAGGCAGGCAGGCAGGCAGGCAGGCATGGTGTCTTGGTATAATGGTGTGTGGTGGGGTGCAGGGGCGTCACAAGGGGTAGGAAAGTGGGACTGAGTTACCAGGGCCCAAGGTGTTGGAGGGGCCTTAATTATTTTATACTTTAGCTATTGAAAAATAGCAAATATACAAGCTCACAGCGCGGCACCGAGTGCCGCACTGCGAGCTTGTAGATCTGCTATTTTTGAAAAGTCGTGAAAATGTGTGCAAATCTTTGAATATATGTATTTTTTAAGCGAACATTTGTAACTCAAATTTTGCTTCTGGGGGGTCCCTGGAACTAAATATTTTGAGATCGGGCTCCGTGGCCAAATACATACCATTTTGGGGGTCCTGCACATGAAAAGGTTTGAGCTCCACTGACATCGAAACATAGGTTTTTCAAAAAAACCTTAGAAGGATTTGAAATATTCAAAGATTGTCATGATTTTTCAAAAATAGCAGATCTACAAGCTCGCAGCGCGGCACTCGGTGCCGCGCTGTGAGCTTGTATATCTGCTATTTTTCAATAGTTAAAGCACAGGGGCCCCACAGTGAATCCTTGTACCCGGGGCCCAGAATTTGGTGCAACACCCCTGGTGGGGTGTCTTGGTAATGGGGTGTGGCGGTGGTGCTGGCAGGAGAGGACAGGCACGGTGACATTCTGGGACGGCAGCAGCCAGTAATGAGTCGTTAAAACGAGGAGAGATTTGGGGCATTACTCATCCGTTACCATACCAACTGCACTAGCCGTCGGTCGGGGGATTGGTTCCTATCTCGACTAGGAGGCGGGGAGAGAGAGAGAGAGAGAGAGAGAGTGAGAATTTGTGTGTGCGTGTGTGTGTGTGTGTGTGTGTGTGTGTGTGTGCGTGCGTGCGTGCGTGCGTGCGTGCGTGTGCGTGTGTGTGTGCGTTGGGGGGACTGCATGGAAGTACCTCTGTGTAGAACTTCCACATGCACACACATATTCACGCCACACACTCACAAATGTTGCACGGTCTGAATCCCATCGTCAGTGTGTGTGTGTGTGTGTGTGTGTGTGTGTGTGTGTGTGTGTGTGTGTGTGTGTGTGTGTGTGTGTGTGTGTGTGTGTGTGTGTGTGTGTGTGTGCGTGTGCGAGTCCTTGTCTTAAGTTTAATCTTCAAAGCACCTTCGACGCTCCTCGCCCATCCATCCTGACAGCAGCACCCGCGCGGCCTTCACTGCTTCTAATTTATTCACAATTCTTCCATATTTATGGTCATTTTTTCACCCAGGTTTGATGGCTCGCTTTGTTTAGTGTTTATATGTTTTTTCTTTTTTCTTTTGCCATATTTCTGCCCATTATTTCTGTTCAAGGTTCTTGCACAAAGAGTCAGGGATGGAGGTTATTGGAGGTTATATATTTCTCATCCAGTGAAAAATAAACCCTTTGTGTTTCTATGGCGACCGCTAGTTTGCGAAAATCAGCAATGATGTCGGCCCTCATCCAGCATCACACACTCACACACACGCACACACATACGCGCACGCACGCACGCACGCACGCACGCACGCACACACACAGAGACAGCGTACAGAGAAGAGACCAAGTCAACGGAAGCACACGTGCATCTATTGTACCGCATGTGGTGGTTCTGAAACATTTTCATTTCAAGGACCACCAAATTGCTAACTATTTGGCTGCGGTCCCCCATCTGAAAGGATTTACACATCAGGGACCCCCCGACAAGAAGATTTGTGCTGAAATGTGTCTACATTATTCCAAAACGTTCAATTCTTTTTAAAGGTAGAAATCAAAGCCAACTCCATCATACAAAAGGGTCGCACAAAAGTAGTGAACACAGCCAATCGTCTGTTTTCACTATTTTAAATCGTTTTTTTAACATAACAAACCAAAAAAACAAAAGGAAGGTTTTGGACATACAAGGTTTCCACCCGACAATGACGATATACAACCTCATAACAACATACTCACTCACTCTTAGGTCACATGACTTTGATAGCTAAATCTTTGTTCAGATTGTCTGTCAGTCATTTCTACAAGATGCACACCCTTTATTTTGAAAGATTTTCCTTCAAAATAAAAATTTCATGAATTTCTGCAACCTAAGAACTTCAATAGGTCTTAGGTCACATGATAGCTAAATCTTTGTTCAGATTGTCTGTCAGTCATTTCTACAAGTTGTTATATTTCATATAACAACATGCTGTATCGCAATGCTACTTTGGAATAACCAAAGTAATAAACAACTATGATACATTGTTCCCCCTCTTTGGGGTGTTGTTTTTTTTTTTTTTGTCACTGTGTACGTTTGCCCATACATTAAATGTGTCTGCCTTCACCCATATCCTATATAACTACAGTAGCAATGAGCTGCCATTAGTAGGGCACTCAGGGAGCAGTTTAATAGGGTTTTAAGTGTCTTGCACGGGGACACTTTGCTGGGGCCTGAAATCCAAGCTGGGACTGTTGGCTTCTCAGGCCTAACTTGCTGGGACAACTTAAAGGTCCCCGGGGGGTGTCCCTGCATGGACCCCACCTTGAGAACCAATGTTGCACAGTATGCGTCCTTGTGATGCATTACTGGCATTTCTGTAGGGCACCCGTTATGCTTTTCCAATCTGTACCTCCAAAAGGCATTCAGTTTATGACGTACTTAATGCTCAAGGTAAAGACAAGAGTCATTTACTCCAAAGACAGAAAGGGAAGGGATCTTTCTCCCGCCTATGGGATGAACCAGAGGTGAGCTTTTCCACCGAGAACCGAGTTGGTTTCCGAACCATAAGAGTTGGTTCCAAGAAAGTTGCCATCCCATAGGCAGGAGAAAAAAACAGATTCTTTGCCGGTTCGGGTTCTTTCGTGGCTCGGTTCTTGGCCCCAAAGAGAGTAAAGGAGAGCCAGAAGAGAAGAGAAGAGAAGAGAAGAGAAGAGAAGAGAAGAGAAGTTGGATTTGGGTTACAGATAGCAAACCACACGAAAGAGCCACATCAAAGCAATCTGCAGGAAAACAATGAAAGTTTTCGGTGGTTTAATTTTCAGGACTAAATCTCTGGCCCCAGGGCTCGTCGCTATAACAAACTCTGACTGTGAAGTAGATGAGTTTAGCTAATCTCTCTGTGCACACAGCTCCAGGGACCTGGTGGCACAGGGACAGGGCTTTGATATCGAACAGCAACACATTCTGTGATGGGGGGGAATTCAAGAACAGAACACCAGACTCATTTCAGTACAGGGAGATCGAGGGACTTCCCTCCTCCCCGTGAAAGAGGGGACTGCAATTATTGTTGAATTGATTCGCTGCATGGGTCTGTGTTCGCAAAGATTAGCTACACTGAGGAAAGAACTTAACACGCACGTAATAGGCAGACGTGCACGTGAACACACATTGCAAACATGCACGCACGCACGCACGCACGCACGCACACATACTTCCAGAGGCTGGTGTGAGTGAGTGCTGTCTGAAAGATGTTTTCTATATTCCTGTTTTGATAGAATGACTGACAGCTGTCTCCTGCTCAGATTTCTTTGTACAAATAAAATCCGACCTGACTGATGTTCCTGTGTTGTGTGTCAATTGAATTATTCTCTTTTTTATGAAGTTTTTTGGAAAGTCTGTCATTTGGTCAGGCCATCTGTCCGTCCAACACTCCTAAAAAATCACAACCAGTGTGAAGTGAGCGATGCCTTTCCTGAGTTTATTTCATTAAGCGTCCCACTCAGCAAGACACCTCCAATACTACATTCTGGATGGACATGGAAATGAGCTGTGTCTAATGTCTAATGTCAGACGTCTAATTTACGGTGTTGAATCTCAAAGTCTAATGGGGGCAGATTGCCATGAAACTAGCTGAGCACGCGTGTTGCGCAAGGATGAACCCTGATGATGTTGTTGATTACCCCCATATATGGCCTTTCCTCTGTAGCAAAACCCTTCTGCCAAGCTGTCCACTGTGCAATCAGGATGACCCCTACTGATTTTATTGACCCCATGGCCTTTCCCTATAGCACCAGCTAGCAAGCACTGCCATTCAGGCACAGTACCCAGTTGGATGTAAGGAGCAGCACAGACTCTATGCCCACCCCATTCGAATGATATCAACCCACTGAATGGGAATTTGTCACAGCTGAGATACTGAGCTAACTGGGTAGGTTAATGGTTCACACCATTGATTGGGAGACAAATGACCTACCGACAGGGCTCAGTAGCTACGCCGTTTAAAGTATAGTTGTTGACCATGACGGAGGTGTGCCGTCTCAGGTGACCTTGGGCCACGAGAGACACCGCCGAACGAGCAGTAGTGGAGTGAGTGTGGAAATATAGGGGCCTTCTGGAGTGAGTGTGGAAATAATTATAGTGGTCCTCTGGAGTGAGTGTAGAAATATAGTGGTCCTCTGGATTGAGTGTGGAAATATAGTGGCCCTCTGGAGTGAGTGTGGAAATATAGTGGCCCTCTGGAGTGAGTGTGGAAATATAGTGGTCCTCTGGAGTGAGTGTAGAAATATAGTGTCCCTCTGGAGTGAGTGTGGAAATATTGTGGCCCTCTGGAGTGAGTGTGGAACTATTGTGGCGCTCTGGAGTGAGTGTGGAAATATAGTGGCCCTCTGGAGTGAGTGTGGAAATATTGTGTCTCTCTGGAGTGAGTGTGGAACTATTGTGGCGCTCTGGAGTGAGTGTGGAAATATAGTGGCCCTCTGGAGTGAGTGTGGAAATATAGTGGCCCTCTGGAGTGAGTGTGGAAATATTGTGTCTCTCTGGAGTGAGTGTGGAAATAATGTGGCCCTCTGGAGAGAGTGTGGAAATATTGTGGCCCTCTCTGTCATCAATGGACCATTTTCACCTGGCTGGTTGAAATTTGCATTGAAACCGGGTGGCAAGTGGGGTGGCATTTTAATTAACTTTATGGCAAGATGGCTGCCGTGTGAATATGGTCTATGTTGCCCACCCCTGCTCTATAGGGGCTGCTAGCAAAGCTTTCAGACACTTTGTCTTGTTCTCGCATGATGCAACCCTGCGGGCAATTCTGTTTGGACAGGCTTAATTAATTCTGTTGGTTTATGAACCAACACGCAAAATAGCTGAGCTGACCACTTCTCCCACGGCAGTCTGTTGTTGGAGAACTGCTGAGGCAGTGAAAACGACATGGCAGTTTGGCCATTTCTTGTATTGATATCGAATACTTGATCTGCGATATAACCTTCTCATCCAAACCCCCAAGGCCCCATATACACATTTTGATGCAATGCATTTGGGCATTTTTGCCAACAAACCGGAGCGCAGATTTTCATCAAATCTTTATGGCTTCCTGTAGCCACTCATCCTCAGGGATATTTCTCCCCCATCCTGGTTGTCAGAGCCCATTTCTGCCAAGGGCAATATTGACCATTTTGTATTTTCTCAAGACGTTGCGCCTGTCTCAGCACCTTTAGGTCTATGGACAGGAACGGATAATGATGTAGCAGGGACGTGCTGGCCATTGGGAAAAGCGGGACAACTCCCGAACGGCCAGTTCATTCCTGGCCGGTCCAGGCCGGCCATTAGGGAAACAATTAAATGTCGGCCTTGGTTCCATTTTGGGAGCTGGGCGGCCAACAAAGTAAATTGTCACTGTCGGGCAGAAACCTTGTATCTCCAAGTTTCAAATTTGTAAATGTTTTCGCAAAGCAAAGCCCTGCTTCATCATACAAGGCCGTCGCACAAAAGTAGTGAAAACAGCAGATCTACAAGCACACAACGCCTCGCACCACGAGGCGTTATGTGCTTGTAGACCGGCTGTTTTCACTAGTTTAAATTATTTTTAAAATGATAAATACAAAACAAACGGTTTTGGACGTACAAGATTTCCACCCGACAACGACGAAATATAACTCATGTAATTGGCCCACTGGCTTGTCACTTGTCATGATCTGAAATGGCAAATCTTTGAGTAGCAGCAGCGCTATAGAGAGAGATCTCTGTCTATAGCGTGCAATGAGGGCCTCTCCAAATCTTTTTCCCGGGCTGAATCAGGGGCTCAGCATGTCCCTGTGATGTAGAACACTGTTTCAAAACACTGGGTCGGGACCCATATGTGTGGACCGCAGAGAAATGTTTGTGTGTCGCAAGTAAAAATCTATTTTTTTCCGTTTCCTACGCTCAAAAAGGTTTTATCAAAAAAATCCCACCACTTTTCAGCAACTCTTTTTCTAAAAGTATTAATTTCCATAAATACATAAAGCCTAATAAAAGTTTAGTGAAAATAGCCGATCTACAACCTCACAACATGGCACGAAGCATCGCATTGTGAGCTTGTGGATCTGCTATTTTCACTTTCAGTTTGGGTCCCGGGCAAGCGTCTAATTTCTCTTTTGGGTCTTGAGATAAAAAGCTTTTCTTTCATATAACATGATCAGGGGCGATACCAAGAATTATACAAACAAACAATGAATCCATATTTTTAACATTTTAAAAGCATTTTTAAGAGAAAATATTTCTTTTAGAAAAAGTTAAAACAGCAATAGACAAAAACCTCTACACCTGAAAAAACAGGAGGCAATAGTTATGGAAGTTCTACACATAGAACAAGAACAAGAACTTGTGCTGTCTTCATATGGCATGTGGCTGTCTCTGTGGATATACTGTAGCTGACACTGCATGTCTTCTCTGAAGCTGCCAGGTATGCCTGCGTTGGCCAGTCTCTTTTTCTCTAACTTAAATGTTTTATTATTTTGCAGGAAGAAAATTCAACAAACACAAGAAATGCACATACACAAAAAGTAAAAAGAAAAAGTGAAGTAAAGACAAACAAAAAAGAACACGAATATATATTGTGTTGAGGTTTGGTGTTAAATTAAGGATTAACAGATTACTGAATGATAATTTCCCAATATACAGTACAGTATGACGTCCTTTTCTTCCATTTCTTCACATATTGTTCCACACTCAGCCTAAGAGAGAAGGCCAGTTACTCCATAGAATCTATCTCTTCGACCATCACTGTAATCTGATCTTCTTTGGTGGTGTGGCCTGTAGTCAATTCCGGGTGATGGCTTTCTTACAAACGTTGGCCAGTCGCTATTAGAGCCGGCCACTGCTATAAGCAATATAAGCGGTCGTTAGTGCCGCCACATCACAGGCTGTAGTTTCGCTTGGAGTGTTTTGGGGTGCCCGGGGGCCACCAAAGGAAATCTTAGAGCCAACAGAATCCTAGGGCCGACCCTGGTCTGAAGAAAAATCATAAATATAGGATTCCCACACACGGGCACTTTCACACATAGACATCAAAGGCCCCTGCGCTTTTATCTGTCTGTAAAATGTTCCCTCTCCAGACCATGACCACTTTTTACTATGATGAAAGAAATGCAAATGCCCTCTTTCCATGCCATACCTGAAGGCAGCATTCAAGAGAACTGCTTTGACCAAACTCTCCTGAACTTGAATGCAGCATCTTATTTTGAAAGAATTATCCTCTCTGTGTAGAAATATATGCCGTTACGCCACATCTCCAGTATTGACTTGATAATGCTTAGTTTAGTGTGGTATCAAGCACCGAAAATAGCCGACCTTCAAGCTCACAACGTGTCGCCCTGCGACGTCTGCTATGTTCAATATTTCCACCAAATGGCCCTTTTAGAAATGTCAGTCCCTGCCTCTCTAACATTCTCTGCACGTCCCACTCCCTACCCACACATATACTATGTGCACTTTCGGGGACTGGGCCCAATTCTCCTATAGAGGATATGCGTGTGACATCACCCGGGCCGGAGGTTATGCGGTAACGCCTACTGAGTGGCAAAAAAATACTTTCTGGTCTTGACAGTCCATATATGCAAACAGAAAAGTCCTTTCTGATTGCATTAAACAACGTTAAATTCAATTTGCCACTCGATTGGCGATTCACTTCATGCATGCTCATAACCTCTATACCAGCCCCCGGAACCGGTTGACTGAGCGCAGACCCGTGGCCAGCCTAATCAGCGCTCTCTGCCAGCTCTCTCGAATGTGCCTCTCTCCACTCGCGCGCACACGATTTATGCGGGTTTTGGGGTGTTTTTAGTCGGTTTTGGGTCGGTTTGGGTGGCTCATTAACTGTCTGCGGCGCCCCCCTTGAGATTGCGCTCTAGGCAGTCGCTTATACCTAGCCACGGCACTGACTGAGCGGACTCCTCTATTCTATGTTCTCAGATGAAGGGCTTTGTAATGCAGAAGTTGAGGTCACTTGCTTGCATGCTTTTAAGTGTTTGTAGAATGAATGTGATTGCTCTCTTCTGGCATCCTAATTTAAAGTTGAAATGTGGCCTAGTTCAGCTCGCCACCCGTTGTCGGGGCTGCTCCATGTGGAATCTCTGAGAATGCCCTTGTAATTCTCAGTGGGGCATGCAGGGTTGCAACGGGGTTTTTGACCCATTTTTCAAAGTCTTGATTTTTACAAGAGGTCCCACATGCACTTCATACAGTGAAATTGGTTTGATTATATAGTCATGAAGCCAGATCCTATAGGCCTATATACAGACGTGCAGAAGAGGGGCTGGAGCTAAAATGTGTAAAAGGGCCTTTTGGTGGAAATATCGAAAATAGCAGACCTCCAAGCTCACAACGTGTCACGCTGCGACGTGTTGTGAGCTTGGAGGTCGGCTATTTCCGATGCGTGATACCACACTGAACTAAGCATAATCAAGTCAATACTGGAGATGTGGCGTAACGGCATGGATTTCTATACAGAGAGGGCAATTCTTTCAACATAAGATGCAGCCGCTGCATTCAAGTTCAGGAAAAGGCAATCTCTTGAATGTTGCCTCCAGGTATGGCATGGAAAGAGGTCATTTGCATTTCTTTCACCATATGGTAAAAACTGCATTTATGGTCTGGAAAGGGCAGTTTTTACAGACGGATAAAAGGGCAGGGCTCAAGCCCATTTTGATGTCTATGTGTGCACGTGCCTGCATACACATACATACTGTAGGTCTACGTACTAGGGGTGTAATGATAATAGTAACTGAATCGAAAAATGGATTTTAATTTGCAATGATCTACTACCGTATATCGTTTGCAAAAGCAAAATATCGTACAGTTTTGGCTTTGTATTGTATTGTATTGTTTTAAAATGCGGTAATCGGTACTGAATCGGTTTGCAATGCAAATAATTGATTGTAATTGATGGTATTTGTGCCTTGTATTTGGCAATTTCAAGAGAGAAAATTTAAAAGAGGGGTCTAATTACCCTTCCATTTCATATAGCTACTCTTGGTCTATCGATAAATGTGTGTAATCTCTGTGTTCATGTCAAGGTTTGTCCATATGTGTTGAAATATAATGTCCATGTATTTGCAAGATAATCACAGCGTTTACTTCCATAATAATAGATTTTTTACACGTTTACACAGATTTCATTTCTTTGCAAAATAGTTACTATATCGATTTTAAATCATTGAATCGTATCGTATCATATCGCCATGAATGAACCAATATCGTCCATGTATCGTATCGTTAACCATGCATCGTGATGTGTATCGTATCGCTGTTAAAATGTTACATCGTTACACCCCTAATACACCCCTAATACATACATACATACAAAGCCAGATCAAAAACAATGACAACATGCTGAGAATGAAAAACCCACATTCATTCATTTTTCACATCATTACAATTTCACTTTTTCAATTTCTAGCTACCAGAGAGGTGGGGAATACATGATAGCCTATTAGTGACAGACAGGTCCCCTTGGCCTGGAAGGTACAGTACATTAATTGTGACCGTCAGGTCGCAGTTACTACCAAAACCTCCACCGGCTGTCTGTCAGTCAGTCAGTCAGTCAGTCTGTCAGTCTGTCCGTCACGTCACACTTTTCCCCAACTCATATCTCCGCCACCGTTGCTCCAATCCATGCCATACCTTGCACACACACTCCTTGCCTGCCAATCCACAACCTCCACAACCTCCAGGGACCCCCGGAGCTCCAGGGACCCCCAGGGACCCCCTCCCGCCGCCACCAAAAAGTGCAAAAATGACCACCCTAACGGGGCTGTTCACGGGGAATTACCAGGAACCACCGACTCCTGGTGCTCCAGAATGGATGCAAAAGTGGTCGCACCCCTAGTGGAGGACCCCCGCCACTGCTGAGCACATAAAATGCCGTAACTCGGGCTAGGAGCGACCGGGAGAGCCGGGGCCGGTACCCACGCGTCCGCCTCGACGGCGCCAAGAGAGCCGTCAACATGAATCTGTCCCATATAGCGCCACCATCAGTCCCATTTTTTCAAACACATTTTTGGACACTGCTCCAACAGATTTTGCCCAAAAATCACGCAAATCACTGCTCCTACAGATTTTGCCCTAAAATCACGCAAATCAGTACACAGTATGTCTACACTCATGCCATCACCATTGATTTGTCCCATATAGCGCCACCATCAGGCCGATTTTTTCAAACACATTTTTGGACACTGCCCCAACAGATTTTGCCCTAAAATCACGCAAATCGGTAGGCTACACAGCATGACTACACTCATGTCATCAACATGGATCTGTCCCATATAGCGCCACCATCAGGCTGATTTTTTTCAAACACATTTTTGTACACTGCTCCTACACATTTTCCCCTAAAATCACGCTGCGACCTGGCGGTCGCTTATCTCCCGATTAGGGAGTCTTACTGGTTTGGTTTAGTATCTTAAACTATTTTTAATATAATTTCCAGCTCACTATATTGTTCTTCTGACCATCATCATTAACACTCATTTTACAATGCAGAATGCACTGAGAGAGAGAGAGAGAGAGAGAGAGAGAGAGAGAGAGAGAGAGAGAGAGAGAGAGAGAGAGAGAGAGAGAGAGAGAGAGATGCTCTTGTCTTGCAGCAGCCTAGCGGTTTTGCAGAGCTATAACCACTATTCTCATCATCATATTGGTGTAGGTTTCTTGCGGACCTGCCTGCGTTCAGTTCAGTATTCAGTGCCGCACCCTCCCTAGCTCTCTACTCTGCTGTATTTTACACGCGCGTAAAAACCTCTCCGATCCGCGTCTACAGTCTAGTGTTTGCCCCAGTGAGTCACAGTGAGACAGAAAGGAGAGAGGAGAGGAGAGGAGGACCCACGCGTTTAAACGCTACAGTCCACGCAGAGTTTGTGAGCAGTGGGAGATGGGAGAAGGGACCAGGGGATAATATGATATGATATGATGACACCACGGATTCTCCACCGGACAGGATGAGTTTGACCGGCCGGGAAATGTTGCGTTTGATCGGGATAGCCTGTCTGTGGATCATCCCGGTGCTGGCGGAGGTGAGTGGTTGGTGCTGATGAGAGTGCGTGGTGGGGGTCTCACCCACGGTCACCATGACACGAGACGAGACCCCCATTTGATTGATGCCAGGGAACTCATAATAACACAAGATTTGTCTCCCCAATGTTTAAAAAAATAGCAGATCTTTTTTTCGTGTAAGCTTACAACCCATCGCGATTTTTTTTTTTTTTTTATCCTAAATATGATGGAGATTGTTTTCCCTTTTATCTTGTGGCCTATTTGGAGATAATTACTCTACTCCCGTTTTCAACGTGCGCCTAGAAAAACACAGTCACAGAGGAAGGTCTTCTCATTCATTCTAATCTGTATCGACATGTAAAAGCTGTGAGTCGTTTTGTAAAACAAGTGACATTGATGTGCCACGTGTGTCGTGCTGCGCGACAACAAGGCGTTCTAATTGTATTATTGATGATGAGAGCCTGCTGCTGCTGGAATCCAGGGCAATGGATTTGGGATTTTTTTTTTGCATGCTTCTGCGTGCCTTCAGGTGTGGCGTTTAAAAAGGCGACACATAATTGTTTTATTGTGCGTGGTGTAGGTTAGGCCTATCTATTATTAGGCTACAGCAGCAGGCAATCCATTCCACACACAGTGTAAATAATGGGGTTCATTCATGTTGCATGTTGGTTGGTGCTGCTGCCAGCTCATTGTCTAACTGAGCGTGTGTGTGTGTGTGTGGGGGGGGGGGGGGGGTGGCAGACACGCACGCGCGCACGCGCACACACACACACACACACACACACACACACACACACACACACACACACACACACACACACACACAC
Organism: Nannobrachium achirus; assembly: GCF_963921795.1. Taxonomy (NCBI): domain Eukaryota; kingdom Metazoa; phylum Chordata; class Actinopteri; order Myctophiformes; family Myctophidae; genus Nannobrachium; species Nannobrachium achirus. The sequence goes on along the minus strand of NC_137825.1, from coordinate 13,649,168 downwards.
ACACACACACACACACAATTATTCAAATCAATTCAAACCAATTCAATTCAATTGAGCTTTATATTGGCATGAGAAATCATACATTTATAAATTTACATTGCCAAAGCAAGTGTCAAAACATAATAAAAAAGGATGAAAATGGGGAACATACGGTATATAGCCTACAGTTGGGGGGTAGGCTACAGCATTGTGTAAACAAAGCTAGGCTACTGTATGTCACATTGTGTCGTTAATTTACATGTTATATATATAAGCCTTTTAGAACACACGCACACAGAGAGAGAGAGAGAGAGAGAGAGAGAGAGAGAGAGAGAGAGAGAGAGAGAGAGAGAGAGAGAGAGAGAGAGAGAGAGAGAGACACACACACACAGAGACACACACACAGAGACACAGAGACACAGAGAGAGAGAGAGCAGTAATGGTCTCAGTCACACTCCCCCATGGCGGGGGGGCAAAGCGTGAGAGGTACCAGTGGGTTGGTTGGTTCATTCGCCCCCAGCGGCAGCAGCGTGTGAATGAACAGTGACATGGGCTGTTGCCCTTTGTCGCAGCGATTCCATCAAATGGGGGGAAAAGACATTCACACAATATGCATTAGATTAGAGCCTTTATGGGCTCGTGGAGAGACAACCCTGCCCGCTTCTTGAACAATAGGATGTTGTTCTATTAAGGGTTTTGATGAACATAATAGAATACATCTCCTCCCTTTGTCGCTGCGCACCTGCAATTATGCCCATTTGTTACTGTTAATCACAATTTACAGTTTGGGCATTTAGCAAACGCTCGTAATCCAGAGCGATTCATAATAAGCAAGCACAGTGTACAAGGTAATAGGCCTACAGTACATCATCAAATGCATAGAAGTAGCATCATTGAAGCTATACACGCTATAGGATGCCAGATCAACAATTACATTAAATTACATTATTATTATTGCAGAGGCAGGGGCGTCACAAGGGGTAGGAAAGTGGGACTGAGTTACTGGGGCCCAAGGTGGAGGGGCCCTGGTAACTTTAGCTATTGAAAAATAGCAGATATACAAGCTCGCAGCGCGGCACCGAGTGCCGCGCTGCGAGCTTGTAGATCTGCTATTTTTGAAAAGTCAAGAAAATGTGTGCAAATCTTTGAATATGTATTTTTTGCTTCCGGGGGGGGTCCCTGGAACTAAATATTTTGAGATGGGGGGTCTGTGGCCAAATTCATATCATCTTGGGGGTCCTTGACATAGGTTTCTTGCACACATTTTCACGATTTTAAAAAAATAGCAGATATACAAGCTTGCAGCGCAGCACTCGGTGCCGCGCTGTGAGCTTGTATATCTGCTATTTTTCAATAGTTAACATTCATGGGGGGCCCGCAGTGAATCCTTCTACCCAGCCAACCCAGGGCCCAGAATTTGGTGTGACGCCCCTGTGCAGAGGTTCTTATTTTCTTATCAAGGACCCCCAGATTGGTATGTAATTTTAGGCTGCAGAACGAAGGACCCCCCATTTGAAAGGAGTTTTTGTCAGGGAAAACAAAACAAGAACATTCGTCAAGGTTTTTTCACCAATTGTCAAAAATGGCAGACCTGCAGAGAAGCTCACAAGGCCTTTCCATGCAGCGCTTTGTGGGCTTGTACTTCAGTAGCTCGGCTATTTTTGAACATTTGAAATATAAAACAGCGCTTTAAGTGTTTAAACTGTTCCTCTTTTTTTGCTGGGGACCCGTGCTGGAACCGCGGGGGAACCCATGGAACACCCTGGGGGGTCCCCGGACCCCACTGTGAGAACCACAGGATTTATTGTATGAAAAATGCAATATTATTACATTTAGCCCATGCTATCTTTGTTCCTGCACAGACAGATCTAGGCTACATCTGCCCGATGTGGGTTTTTAATGAGCTGAGAGGAAAAGCAATGATAATTTATTTAAACCCAACGGGTTCACACAGGTTAAATTATATAGCCGTGCTGTAATTAATCATCAGAATAGCCTCATTTACGACTAAATCAGTTCTCGTCCTCGCCATAAATCTGGGGCGATGTCGTCTGATGTGGGGACTTCATAGCGCTGGACTTCCTAGCCGCTGCAACACGAATGGGGAGTTGAGACTGAAAACCGGACAGAAGTCATTAGTGGAAGCTGGTGATTATGGGCCTGGGTTTAATTAGAACAGTGGCTGTATAATCAATGTGGTGGTCTGGGGACCCCCAGCGCTCCAAATGGACCGAGGACTTTATAGTGCAGTTGTAATAAAGTCCAAGACTCAAGAGTCCTCCTCAGCAGGCTCGCTCCCAAAGCGCAAGTAGGATGGTAGATTCCTTGGTTTGTTTGTCTTTATTTCATTACTCGCGCCAGCAGAGCGCGCAAAGTACTGCGTTCGGTGCTGTCAGTATCAGGGCGACAGTATGGGCCTTTAGCCAATGAGGGAGCAGCGTTCTCAGTGATGTCACCAGACTCACCACTAAGGCTGGGCAATATATCGAAAATGTATCGATATCGAGGTACTATCAACATGCAAGGTATACATATCGACAAAAGACGGCTTGAAATGAGGTATTGGTGTATGTGTCAAATTAATTAACAGACACAATATGCATGCACGTAGCACATGCAAAAAAGCAGCCCATCTGTAACCAGGTGTGGTTATTTCAATAAAACCATTGTTGGAAAATGGAAACAAGGAATTTAATTTCTTTATTCTATGTGTACTGTGCAGTGTGCATGCATACTATTCATTATCTGGGTTAGATAGGCAGTGGACCTAAAGCAGAAAACCATTAAAAACGATATAATGCAATTGTTTTTACTAATATCGTGAGTAATATCGATATTGAGGTATTCAACCACGTTATCGAATATCGAAGGTTTTCCTCATATCGCCCAGCCTTAGTCACCACCAACAAGTGTGACCTGATATAAATAACAAGGTGCAGGTTGGCAGACCTGACACCTCGACAGAGAGCCAACTTGCCCACCCACATACTGTACATACATCACTCATCACCATACTTGCGCGCTCTGCTGGTTACAATTGTCGGTTTCTTCAGAAAGTAACTATGAGTGCTCAAGGCCCAAGTTGGCACCTCGACAGAGTGCAGTCTACTAGTAGTATTTGTAGTTTGTACTATGGGCGGCAGAGGCCGGAGGAGGATTACAAAAGTCTCTCATTAGTCGGACTACGTGGCTATAAGTGTGGTTAGGGTTGGAGTGGCTCAGGTGGTAGCGCGGCTGCTCGAGGGACCGGAAGCCAGGTTCCCTGTTCGATCCCGGGCTCCCCCTGAGTTAGTGTCGAAGAGTCCTTGAGCAAGACTCTGAAACCCTAGTTGCTCCCGATGAGCATGTTTTGCTCTGCCATTATTGTATTCATGTTTGTGTGAAGGGGAAATCTCGCTATTTCTACGTCCCATTATTTCGACTACGGGCGTCGGCAGGTTAGCATTTCACCAGGTTAACATTCACCCGCGTCGAAATACTGGGATGTAGAATATTAATGTTATGTCGAAATATCAACACGCTCCTGTGTGTGAATGGGTGAATGTAATGCACTATCATTGTAAAGCGCCTTAGATTTAAGCACTATCGATTATCAGGCCATGGATGGACCCCTCCTTTCTTATCTCAGAGACCCTAATCTACACGGTAACATTCTCAGTATTCATTATTTAGACCTGTTGTAGCCTATATACTGTACGTTGTTGCCTTTCAATCCAGGACAGCATCGGTGTTAGCTGTTGCTACTGTATAGTGTATACACATATCGTTGCTGTCATGCAGAATTCGCTCATCTCCATATTATAACTGTAAATGAATGCCCTACTTGATCATATTGCAGCTTCACAGAAAAGCATCAAAATGTGCAGATCTCCAAGTTCGAACCGCGGCACGAAACAACACGTTTTCGAGCTTGAGTGGATCTGCGACTAATTGGATGTGAATCCTGAAAAGTAACAGTTTTGGATTGGTTTCTCCAATATATAGATAGATAATATATAGCGACGATATATAGCAACATAATTATTTTTCTTCCTTTGAATACAAATGTGATGTTTTTTTTTTCAGAAAACGTGGCATTTAGAAGGCGTTGTTAGAAGTCTTTAGGCCTTAACAGGTTTATAAATGGAACGTTCTATTTGGTTCCATGTTGTACACGCTCAGAGTCACAGACCTGTTAAGGGTCCATTCGTGGACCCTGGGGGTCCCCGGACCCAACGCTGAGAACCAGTGCTCTAGTCGTAGAACTCTTCCTCCTTTTGAAGTTCAACTTCCATTGAACCAGGAAAAAGCCTTGGACAAACATGACACAAAGCTGGAGGGCGTTTGAAAGTGACTTGAAAGAGGAGTGAATGGATTCAGGTGTGTGGGGACTGGGATAATGATGCTTCCCCTCCCAACACTTCATAACAGTCAATAAACAGATGATTATTTTAGTTGGTCTTGGACGCCTGTTACTATAGCAGCCTATTCTTCCAGGGATCCACAATCAAAACGTTACATAATGTCGTTGCTGTCGTGTGGAAACCTTGCAAGTAGGCTACAAAACGTATTATGTATATAAATAAAATCTATTTCAAATAGTGAAAAAAGACGATCTTCAAGCTTGTAGAATGACTATTTTGTGCAACACTCTCGTATGATGAAATAATGTAGGCCCGTAGGGCATTAATGAAGTAGGGCATTTATTCTTCAGACAAAACTTTCCGACAAAACATAAAAAAGTTGAAATATCCCAGATTTTGCCCGACAGAGACGATATACAAGTCAACATGACTGAAAGTATGCATCACTGACACAACATATACTGTAGAACTATCGTCCTCTCATCTGAGGAAAATACGAATATTCCAATTTAGGGTTTCGTGGCATTTTCAACATTTTAGAAGGGGAAATAAAATCTTATATAATGTAGAATTCATACAAATTATTTGTATTCTTGACACTTCGGCACAAGAAATGCCTGGATGCCTACACAGAGCATGAATAGTGGAAATAGAGAATAAGCCACAAGCTTGAATACATCTGCTATCTGTGTTTAAATGAAAAAGGTTGGGTTTAAGGAGGATAAGCGGTTAAAAACACTTCCGCAGTGCTACAGTAAAGTCTTCTCCTGGCCAAATGAAGTGGAAAAGTAATTCAGTTAAGGCTCATTTATTAATGGTTTGTCGCTGAACACGGTTTTTACACAAAAAGTAAAAATGAGGCTTTATCGTCTCTGTCTCTCTCATCCTCACTTCTCCATCTCTGTGCTATGTGAGCGTATGTGTGTGTGCGCGCATGCATGCGTGTGTGCAGCTACTGTATGTATACTGGACGCAGGTGGTGGGAGTGTCACATCCGATTAGCGCACTAACCAAGCCGTGGGATTTGATAGGAATGGAGATTTGTACACTCATGTTGGGGTACCACAGGTCTCTTGTTCGCGGGTCTAATATCATTAGGCTGCTGCAGCGGGCTGCCAGTGGCTTCTGGGAAGAGAGAGAGTATTATTATACAATACAGTATGTTGATGGATGTTGGAGTGCTGACGAGAGAGATGGACTGTCTAGAGAGAGAGAGAGAGAGAGGGAGGAGGGGGAGAGATACAGAGCCGAGAAAGAGACTGAAGGTGAAACATAGCGTCACTGTCGGTCGGGCAGAAACCTTGTATCTCCAAGTTTCACATTTGTACGTGTTTTCCTAAATGAAAGCCCTACTTCATCACACAAAAGTGTCGCACAAAAGCAGTGAAAATAGCTGATCTACAAGCACACAACGCCTCGCGACGCGAGGCGTTGTGTGCTTGTAGATTGGCTATTTTTGCTAGTTTAGAATCATTTTTAAGACGACAAGTACTAAACGAACCGTTTTGGACATACAAGGTTTCCACCCGACAACGACGATACAGTACAAACTGTACAGCATATTCCACTCGTCTTTCAATAGGCCTGTTCCATCTACGGTACACTAGCTGTGTATGTGCGTGCACGTGCGTGTGATCGTGTGTCCTCCCTCTCCTCCCTCTCATCAGGTGTCCCGCTGTGTAAAGATATCTGACCTGATTTTTTCCAAAACATGTGATCCTCACTGCATTTCTGTCTTCTATCATCAGAAGGAGGCCTTCTCATCTCAGCGGGCATGCTTCTTTTTTCTTCTTTTTCTGTGCACCAAAGCATCCCAGTCACATTTCATGTGGAGTCTCTCTCTCTCTCTCTCTCTCTCTCTCTCTCTCTCTGTTCCCAGCCTTGGTAATTCCCCCTGCCTCTGAAGCTTATTGATCCAGCCATTAGCAGACAAGATACGTTCACAAAATGCGACTGAAATGGGACGCTGCTCGTAATTTTTACGATGCTGCAAAGATCGAGTCGAGGTTATCTGGTTTCTGACTTTGGTGGAGAGTTGCTGGTCACACATACAGCAGTGGTTTTCAACTATTTTCATGTCAAGACCAATTATTTATTTGGCATTTGAGCCACGGACCACCGTTTGATGACATTTAGCCTCTCTGATCCAAAGCTTAGAATATTTTGTTGTCGTCGGATAAGATTTTGTCCACAATTCCTTGCTGTATTGATGACTTTTAGGAGTGATAACAGGCAAACATCGATCAAAATAACAATCGTTCTACATTCTCTAATTGTAAAGACTTCTGGTGAATAAAGTAATGCAGATGTTTAACAATCATTGAACTTGTACGGGTCCATTTGGTTTAATGTTACACTCTCAAGAGTTAAAGTTGTATTCCACATCAATGTGTAAAACAGATCTAGTGTGGATTATGTAAGGCCTGCTAAGATACATATGTAAGATTACTGTTACCAAGAACAGCATTAAACACTTGAGTAGTAGTCATAGTAAAAATAGAAACATTCTGCAAAAATAGAACCTTTGGCAGAACATTAAGAGAAAGTATTTGGCAAGCCAGCAAGTTCTAAGTTTATACATTGGCTATTTTCAATAATTGACGTGAATACAGGGGGTAAAATATAGATATTTCGATGTCCCATTAGTCCGACTAAGGGTTACGTTTTAGGGTTAGGTTTAGGCATAGTAGCATTCACCAGGTTAACATTCACCAGGTTAGCATTCACCAGCATTGGCAGGTTAGCATTCACCAGCATCGGATGTATGTGACATCGAACTATCGAACGCCGTAATAAGGCCACGCTATTAGGGTTTAAGTGGTTAAGGAAATGAATTGTGATGCATATCATTTTATGTTATTTCATACTCAACAGAGGGATGTGAACGCTCTAATGCAGTGAAATGGTGTACTAGTGACACTGGGTATTTTGGGGTTCTCCTAGGGGTATTTTTTTTGTCTGATATTGGATATGAACAATTTATCCCATGTTCATGAAATCGGTTAAAACTGGAAAGTATCATATCAAATATTTATCATGCGTGATGAATATTTAAATACAACCTATTGCCAATCTACATCAGCCAAGTTGACAGCTTGTTCACCGTATCCATTTCCGACAAGGCCTTCTGAGTGAGTTTTGAATATGAAAGTCAAAAGAAAGAAAAAGAAAACTTCATAAGCGGTTGAAATGTACAACCAACCACATATGTATGTACAACTGAAAACAAGGACAAAATAGGAGAATCCTTGAGAAAGAAAAGGAAAAATCTAAGACAGAAATGCTGAAAATGTGTCAGTATCAGGGAAAGCAGAATGTTTTGTGCCGGTGAAGGCTACGCTCAGCAGAAAAAACACCTTAGCGGGGTGTACAGCGGTAAAGAAAGTTGGGAGAACCATCGCTCTAATGGATAGAATCTGCTCGGAGGAAGTAAGTGAAAGATTTCGTCTGACACGAGACTTCATTTTGGCAGCCTGCACAATACTGTGTAAAGGCCCACGTTGAGCAGTCCTGTCAGAAACCATTCTGTTCTTTTGTGTGACAGAACTGTAGCCGCGCTGCCTTTTTTTGTGAAATGCACAAAGTCAGTATTCATATTTTGTGCGATCGACTGTGAACAAGATTTCTGAATTTGCATCTCTGACCTCTCTCTCTCTCTCTCTCTCAGGTGGTGGCCGATGATGGCTACATGAACGAGGTGCAGAGCTCAGGTAGGTGGCAGCTATCGATCAATCGATCGACTACAGAACAATAATCCTATGGCAATGATCACTGTCACAATATATAGAGCTTTAACCTTTTATTTTGAACACAAAACTATCACTTAACCCGGTTGTCCCATTTCTCAAAAAATGGCTGATCTACAAGCTCACAGCCATACAAAGCCAGAGTGCAGTAATTACGTTATTGGACACACCAACATATTTGTGTACCCCAAAGATCAAATTAGCCTTCATGATATTGGGGGATAAACCTCAAGAACATTATACAGTGTAAAACCACTTCTCATTCTACTGTATATCTCATTAGGCTGACCAGTTGGAACACTTTTAAACCATTTTATCAAATATCAGTCCATTTTTGTTCCTAGTTACTGCACAATGGCTTTGTAGGGCATACCGGTAGTCTATGCCCATAATTGGGATACCAGTTTGAAAGTGGTTGAACATGATGTCGTCAAAAATGTCAAATGATAGGATATACTGTATCAGTCGGGTCCCACCGTCCTCCTCTACAGCCTCTATCACCAGGGGTCTCTGCCATGCTGGCTTGTGGTGTGACATTATTGTCAAAATTCACGGACATTACAAAATGAGCGGACAATAATATTACCAGAAACACATAAAGAGCTAGCCCCGAATGACCATAACAGGCAGTGAGTGGCGTAGGGACCCCCAGCCGGGCCCTAATGCTGTCGACTCATTTCAATGATCGGGAGTCACCTGAACTCTTCCACCACTTTGACTATAGCAGCAGTTGGCAGCACAGCGGCTGCCAACACAATACAGTAGGCAACAGCAGCCATCAAAACACAATAGGTACAGTACTGCTATTAATTACCTTAGTTGAGGACATCTGGGGAGTTGAGGAAATTCTGTTCCTCCTCTTGAGTCACGGACTAATCAACGCTATCCTACTTGCTTCTGTAGCCTACAACTCTTTTTCTTTTTTAATTGGGCGGCGGGCCCACCAAAGAAATCAGATATTAGTTTCAGAGCCATGCTGTAAAAAACTACCGATAAACAGCCCTAAACAGACGGCAGGTCTCACTAACAGCTGAAGAGAGAAAATTCTTCATGCCTACCGCTGAAAGTAAACAGGAAACAGCTGGCCTCAAGCAACTGATCTGATTGGGCATTTCACCTATTACTGTCAAGAGTCAAGTGTTTTTTTTCCGGAGGTGGGCCCCCTCCCCCCTAATGTGACTGCATTGGCTGCTTTGCCTATACCTCCGCCCCTGATAACAGGTCTGTAACTCTGAGTGTGTTCAAATGGAACCAAATGGACCCTTATGGTTCCATTTGGTTCAATTTGAACACTCTTAGAGTTAAGGAGGTCCTTGCAAATGAAAAAATGTGAGAACCACTAGTTCTACTTGGACTCCTAATGTGCCATAGTGTCGTAGTAAATCAGTGTCATACATATTCTAACGAAAACCTGGAGACTTGACATTCAGTAATTGGGTACGATATAAATAAGAACTTCTACCACTTTTTCGAGTCACGTGTTCAAATACTGGATTCTGATTGGCTAAATTCCGGAGGTTATGAGAGGACAACTGCCGCAAAGTTGTGTGTCCGAGATCAATGCGCCTCAGTGTACATCCGGGGACTTCAGGAGGTAGTAGAACACCTTTCCCCCAACCAACAAATGAAGGTCGCAGCGGTCCTATGTTTACTAACGTGCGTACTATCGTCGCCGATTTATTTGGATCCAATGCAATCCGCCAACTTTAAAGCCCCTTTTCTCTGAACCTATGCCTTTCTGGAAGCGAACAGCCTCTATTTACGGCCGGAACGGTGCTTTTAACTGACGTTAGCTTAGCTGTAAGCTAGACGCATGGATTAGTATGGAGTTGGCGCCATCTGTTGGTGAGTAGAAGATGTTGTTGGTGGAACTATCTGCTGTCTCGCGGAAGTTTTATAGGCAATAATGATTGTAACTTAAGATCCTTGCAAGTTACAACTATGTGTTTTCTTTCATGTATACGGGAAAAAGTGGTAGAAAAGCTATTTACCACTCGGGGTCGGACATTATGCTCTCATAATGTCCTGAGTGAGGGTGTTATCGGACTCGGCTGCGCCTCGTCCGATAACACCCTCACTGCGGACATTATGAGAGCATAATGTCCTCTCACTCGGGGTAAATTGCTTACATATATATATATCGCCACTGTCGGGCCAAAACCTCGTATCTCCAAGTTTCAAATTTGTACGTTTTTCCGTGACGTAAAGCCCTGCTTCATCATACAAGGCCGTCGCACAAAAGTAGTGAAAACAGCAGATCTACAAGCACACAACGCCTCGCACCGCGAGGCGTTGTGTGCTTGTAGATCGTCTGTTTGCACTAGTTTAAATCATTTTAAAAATGATAAATACAAAACAAACGGTTTTGGACATACAAGGTTTTCACCCGACAACGACGATATGTATAATGGTGTGTAAATCCCCAAAACGTGCCACAGACAAGACCAAAGTCTTCGCCACGGACACACCGGTGACCCCCATGTCTATCATTCACAAGCTCCTTCCCAGCCTCTCGTACAGTACACGCGTCTCATCTTCTCTCTGCTTCATCCCTCTGCTATATCCCTCTCTGTTCATCATTTCACATGTCCTGTACACCCATCTATCCACTGCGCAGTCACCTCTCCTCCTCATCCCCTTCATCAGCTCCTCCTGTCCCAATCCCTCTCTACCCCCCCACCATCTCCTCCCCATCCCAACCTCCCCCCGTTCACCTCTCCTTCATTCCCTCTTCTTCCCTTCCCCGTCCCTCAGCCTCTCGGGTGGCCATGATGATGAGGATGATGGGGGGTTGGGGCTGAGGGAACCGCAGGAGGAGCCAGATCATCATTTTCTCTCTTATTGCTGGAGGGGAAAAAAAAGAAACACAGACAGCACACGCACACGCGCTCAGACACATGAAGGACAGAAAGGGGGAGACAAAGCAAATTGTCGCTGTCGGTCATTGAACTGTGTATGTAAAAAAATACATATATTTATATTTCATAATGATGAAAATAGCATATCTACAAGCACACAACGCGTCGCATCGCAACGCGTTGTGAGCTTGTACATCTGCTATTTTCACTTTGTTTGTGCTACACTTGTGTATGAACTGGCGCATCAATTTACCAAAAAAAGAAAAAACATACTAAGTTGAAATATTGAGATATAAGGATTCTGCTCATCAACAATTAAATGCTGCCGAAATCCGATTACCAAGCTAGCATTGATCAATAACGAAGCAATAAATATGTCTGATCAGGTGGACATCAATCACCCCGGAGGTCACGTTTAAGATGAGTCTGAGCTACGTCTGCTGATAAACACGCATTCACTACTTGGAAATTAACCTCTTATACTGTAAGTCGTCGTACGACAAATGGCAGACGGCAGCGAAAACGGCATCTCTACAAGCTCACGATGTGACGTACATTTCGAGCTTGTAGCTCTGTTCGTTCGGCCCGAATGAGGGATGTCGGGGGTTAATTAAACAAACGCTCGCTTTTCACAGAGATTAGTTTCATCCCTGATCTATTCCCACCCAAGATATGATCAAGATGAGATTACACGCACACTTACAGAAGCGTAATATTGTCACATTCCCATTTATTTGTTTTGTAGTAAAACGAGTAACTCTACGCTCTACGTATTAGCACATCTAACAGAGCATTTAACACGCCTTCAAGTGAGCGTGAGCTGTGTGCGAGCGCACGTGTGCGTGCATCTGTGTGTGCGTGTGTGTATACAGTCGGTGTACAAGAGGCTGCTGCCAGCCCCCACACGCGCCCCCTGCCCCCCATCCAGCTTGCCTCCATGTGCGAACCGTGTCAAATACTCATTGTTGGCTGAGAAATGGATTATGGGAGCAGGGAGACTGTGCGTTCCCATGGCAATAGGCAGATTGTGGTGGTTGTCGTGGCAATGAGGAGGAGAGTGTTGTGTGCAGTGGCGTCAGTTCAGCAAAAGCTAGGAGGGTATGGCAAAGGGAGTCCTCATGGAAAAGAGGCATTGCATGTTGTATAGCACGGTTCTATTGTGAAAATAGCAGATCTACATGCTGCGAGGCGTTGTGAGCATGTAGATCGGCTATTTTCACATTGTCAGATTTTTACCCAGGTTTCTACGGTTTCTTGGGCTGGATATGGCAGCCTGGAACGGTTGTTCAAGTGCAGCTAAACTTGGCATGTTGGTAAACGTGCCACAATTAACAATAATGCATTGCACCTGACTGTGCAGCTGACCTGCGGAACCTGGGTATATACCATTTTGTCAAGATGGGGAGAATACAAGTTTGGAGAATAATACCTTGTTAAAGTGAACATTTTGTACATTTTTGCATTTGTAGTTATTTTACTGTAATTTAACAACATAATATCCAGCGCAGATAGACAAAGAGACATTCATGGATTTATATTTAAAAGTAACATTTATTTTCCCCCCTGGACCCAGGGTATGGCAGCTGCATACACCTGCCATACCCAATTGACGCCCCTGGTTGTGTGTGTGTGTGTGTGTGCGCCTGCGCACACACCCGCCTGCCTGCACACACACACACACACACACACACACACACACACACACACACACACACACACACACACACACACACACACACACACACACACACACACACACACACACACACACGCACACACACACAGAGAGAGCTGGTTAAACATGTTGCCTCATGCTAGATGCAGAATAGATTAGCCTCAAGCTAGATGCAGAATAGATAGTAGATACACCATAAAAATGCTAATATACAGCATACGATTTGTGAAAGTGACAAACGGGCTTCACAGTTATGTTAGGTGTGTTCATATGCTAATTGTGATGCGATTTCAGATCAATTGCTCCAGCCACTGAGGAGAAACGCTGTTTCAGACAGACAGACACTCACTCAGACAGACATTCGCAAAATTATAGTATAGATATTGGCCAGCTCCATATATGGAGCTCTGAGTGATGATCCAGTCATCTCCATGTATGGCTATACATGGTTTGATGAGGTCAGTGTTGTGATCTTCATATATGGAGATCCAGGTGATGTTAGTCAGCTCCATATATATATAGAGAGAGACACACACAATTAAAAATGTTACTTTTCCCAAATATGGAGATGACTGGCATCATAGATGTCTGACATCATAGAACACATGAGACTGACACAGTATGTACATGTAGGCCTATGGGGATTCCAAGATATGGGCTTAATATTGATGACATCAGGGATCTTCATATGGGCATAAAAGGGAAAAGGACATAATGGTTTGTATTAGCGCACATGCTCAAATAGGGACAAGACTGACAGATACAGAGATATTTATTTGCACGTGTGCAACCACACTTGCAATTTCCAATTGCATCTTTCTCGTTTTATTTAAAGGACCAGGTCACCTCTGGGACAACCAGATCTTATTTTATTGTGGTTTGGGACACGATCAACACAATCCTGAATTATTTTTTGTGTTTAATCTGTGTTTTTAGATATGTTAGTATTACAGCATGCTACATATGCTACATATGGTCATATGATGCATTTTGCATCATATGACCAGTTGTAGCATGCTGAAATCGGCTGAAATACTAAAATATCTAAAAACACAGATTGAACACAAAAAATAACTCAGGATTGCGTTGATCGTGTCCCAAACAACAATAAAATAAGATCTGGTTGTCCCAGAGGTGACCTGGTCCTTTAAGTGTCATGCCACCTCGTGGCCCATACCTCATGGTATTATATGACACCCTTTCAGACAAAGTTACAATATTCACAAGCAGTGTTTTTGAGCGGTGCTCCTGGTACAGGAGCTACAACATCTGGCTTTGTCCGGCAAATTGAAGTGTGACTACAATGTCCGGCCTACATCCTGGCACAAACAGCTCAAAGTTTGTTGTCCAGTCGAAAATCGGGGGGTAAAATGTGTTCAAAAGTCTCAAAGTTGCCACAAAGTTTATTTTACGCCAGGGTCCCATTGGTCAAGCTTCGCAGGACGTGCTGTGATTGGCAAGCGGGACGCTTTATGAAATGAACTCATAAGCACCGCTCACTTCACACTAGGTGTGATTTTTTATACACTGGTTACCGGTATTGCTGATCACATATACAACGTAGATACTGACAGAACAAAACAAAACATAACCTAATGGCTGCACAATGCGTTTTCCCTAAGGGCAAGTTCAGTTAATTGTGACCAGGTCACAGTTTAGCATCAGAATCGTCAAATCTTGACCGTATCTGTAAGTATGGGTAACGCTTGTCTTTTTTGTTGATTGACTCCCACGCTCTAACAACACGCTCTGACATCACTGTGATGTCTGGGGAACCAAATCCCTTTTATGCCCATATATGGAGATCCCTGTGATGCCAGGGGAACCAAATCCCTTTTATGCCCATATATGGAGATCCCTGTGATGCCAGGGGAACCAAATCCCTTTTATGCCCATATATGGAGATCCCTGTGATGCCAGGGGAACCAAATCCCTTTTATGCCCATATATGGAGATCCCTGATGTCATCAGTATTAAGCCCATATCTGTGATGGATCTCCATATATGGGTAACCGGTCCGATATACATCACTGGCCAGATGGCCAAGACATGGCGCGACCTCGCCCTTAGGCGTCTCGTCTTACTGGCAGCAATGGATAGATAAATGTATTTAATTAGTGTGGTTGCTATAGGCAACGGGACTGTTCTTCTAATATGTCCGATAACTTTTATGTCACCTAAAGTAAGCCTGTTTTCATTTAACCTTTTCTTGCCCCAAAAGTCCATTTAGTTCAGTAGAACTAAATGTTTTTTTTTTTTTTTTTTTTTTTTTTCTGAAATGGTTTCTGTAAGACGGAATGCGTTCCCCAGCGGATTCCTCGCAACTCACGTCAGTGTAACCACAATTGCAATTTCCCAGAATTGAACCTAGTTCTAGTTCAGGATTATGATATTATGATCTTATTAAGGCATGTAGGCATGCCTCTTTCCCCCATCAATCACTCAGTATGACTGACAGCGGTGATGACCAATGGCGCCTGGTTTTCTCCATATTGATTGTCACAGGGATTCAAGTAGGGGTAGATTCTCTCAGTGAAGTGGCAGCCAGTGAAAGAATAAATGAGGCATCTCGTCTCCACGTCATAGAATGAGACGCAGCCTTCCTCATAATCCACAAACACCCCGACCTTCTCCACCTTTCTCCAGTAGACTGGGATGTCAGGGATACACCAAGATTCATGCTTATCCACGATAAAGCATAAAGCCCAGAGTCCACTGTCGGGATGGCGAGGAACAGCCTCTCTCCTGTTAATAGACTCGGTGGCCACTCCGATACACCATTCCATCTTCGTTCCCACGTGCACCTCAAAGTAGGACTTCCCTGAAGAGAAGCCCTGTCTTCCCAGGACCGCCAAACTGTTGGAAAAAGTCCTTTCGCTTGGGACGATCACGATGCTTTGCATTGTGCCCATGCTCACTTGTTTCCCGTCACTGGACAGGATGAGCATTGGGAATGCTGTTAAATGATCGAGGACAACGTCCACTGCATACTGCCGCATCCTTCTTAGAGCAACATCGGTTATCTGTGTATCGGAGAACTTCTTGATGTCCTTACTCACTTGATTGACTGTTGCATGCAGCTGAAGTATTGAACTTCTTGATGACTGACGCATGTGCTCAGTTCCCAGTTCGCTGCTGGCAGACCAGTCCTTAGTGTTTGGGAGGATGGATTGGGATGGACATTTCCGAAGCAGCTGGAGGTTGTCCTTGGTGTCCAACAGCTCCTTCAGCTGGGTACCCAGACTCCGTAGCCAGATCTTGAACATGGTCCTGAGCCCGTTTCTCTGCTGCTTTTTGCTTCTCGTCAACGGCACCAATGAGCTCAGCTTTGATCTTCTCAATGGCAGACATCATGGTGGTGACTTCCTGCACGATTTCTCTGATCTCACTTTTGCTGTCTTCCTCGCTTTGCCCCACCTCACGTTTGAACTCCTTGGCCTTCTGCTGCCTGTCGTGGATCATGCATTGCACTGTGGTCTCCTCCTTGGCCAGCTGAGCCCTCTTCTCTCGACTCTCTCGCTGGACGGGAACGACCTCGTGGTCCTGGCTGTGCGTCCCGATGCAGAAGTCACACAGAGTGACCTGCTCGGCCCGACAGAACAACGTCAGGAGCCTGTCGTGTTTCTGACACCTGCTGTCGCCCAGCCTCTCCACGGGGTCAATCAGTGTGTGCGTCTGCAGAGCTGTGACCCTCTGATGTGGCTCTAGATGAGTTCTGCAGTAAGAGGTCTGACACTCCAGGCAGGACTTGGCGGTTTGGCCCTTGGGGTCTGTGCAGACGTCACAGGGAATACCAACCGCGTCGCCCCCAAAAAATGGCCTCCCCCGGGGCAAATCCGACCCTATCTGACCCATGTCACTCCAGGGATTCCCTGGGACGACGGGCCCAGAGGTCTGGTCCCGTCGCCCTAGAGGTTTGTCTGTGGCAAAGCGGAACATGTATTTCTACACAGAGGGGAGTTAACCCTGAAGATCAAGAAGAGTGGAGATCCTTGTATAAATGCAGAGTTATCTGGGTTGTCGGGCCAAATACCCTGACTCGTAGGAAAGGTGCTGGAGACTTTCCGGGTGAGAATCGGTCAAGGAACTTGAAGGTTGAATGCGAATATAGCCTTGAGAAGTCGTGTCTTGGAGATAGGCAACGAGCGGACTGAATACTGCTTGTATCTGACTCAGGGTGTGATTGCAACCATTTATATCACCTGGCTGGATGCACTGATGTCACGATGAGTCAGCTCATATCCATATATGGAGTTTTACATTAGCATGATGTCAGCACTAGATGTTTCCGCCGGCTCCATATATGGAGCTCCATATACAGAGCTCTAGATCAACCACGCCCAAATATGGAGTTTGTGATGTCAGACTTACATTGGTTAGTTAGATACTTCACATAGGTTTACATTAGCATGATGTCATTACTAGATTTGCTCCATATATGGAGCTCCAGATCAACTAATGCCCAAATATGGAATTTGTGCCTTGATGTTGTCCCTGCATCAGGCTAGAAAGTGCTTAATTGTTTCCACAAAATGTAGTCCTCAATCCTCAATTGATTGACTGGCTGGAGGAACAGTTGTGACTTAATTCAACTGAACGTGCTTTTCAAAGGGTTTGCCCGTTGGATGATGTAAGTTTGAGGAAGGTTTTACAAGGGTTTTCTCATGGGGTTATAACTTACACATGACATGACGTCACAGGATATCTCTATATATTATCATCACCACCGCTCACCTCACACGGCTGTGATTTTCTTTTTCGCGTAAATAAGCGACAGAGCCCCTGAAAATATAATGATGATCATTTTGAGGCATTTTGAGGGGCCCTTTGTGTTCTTAATCCGGCCCTGGGTGGATCAGCATGCATCCAGTTAAAAATTACCAGAAACATTAACATAATATAAACTACCAAAAAATAGCCTCTCATATTGGCAGGCCAAGTAAAGGGGAACCGACTGTGGACGGCACACTTCTAAACAGCCGCCCCCATTATTTTAGATGAATATACCCACACCGGCGGTCTGACACCTCGCCCGCCACTCCGATAGGCCGCTGTTCTAGGTACTGCTGCGCAGTGAAAATGTTTTTCCCCACCAGGGGAAATGGACACACCAATACTGCTATGCTGTGCTGCGCAGCCGCCCACAGCTGGTGTGTGCTCCCCTTATAAGTGATAGTTTATTCAATAATGGCAAGCAAGTAAGCACCAACAGACTCACAGAGTGGATTACTGTGGTTGCAGATTAAAAAATAAAAAATAAAAGTCTACTGGTTTCTTAAATGTAAGACACCAGTTGATATTTCTTTATCTGCCACTACACAGGTCCAAAAAGTTCAAGTTCAAACCGAGAGCTAGTTGCATTATAACGGATTAGGCTGTATCACACGGCTGGCAAAAGCACAGCTGTGCAACACATTTGATGTGTTGGCACAGCTCTGAGTCTTGTAGCGCTCACTTGCATGGGCTTCTCCTCGTATCCTTTGCATTTCCATGTTTATTTGTCTCAAATGTGAATATGTGACAACATTCCCAACAAATAGGCTACAACACTGTGTTCTGTTTGTGCACACTCTGGACTCTGGACATTTAAGACAAAAAAAGGAAAAGGAATGATTTTGGGATGTCTTTTCTTGATCAAATTGACAGACTTGTCAACCAAAAACCTGCCTCGGAGGCTCGGCACACTGCGACACACCATGAGAAAACAACATTTTTAAACAATTTAAAAGCGAAGCAAGGAGACAAGAGGAGTGACTATCTGAAGCAGCGCTGCGTAGCAGGCGAAATGATGAAAAAGTGTCAATGGAAGGATTTTGCCTCGATCGTGTCGTCAACTTTTCACTTTCATTTCCATTATTTCAGTCCAACAGAATGTTTTGTGGTTGGTTGTAAGTTCTTAAAGAGCATTATACGTCTATAATGCCCGTTATCGTGGTTCTAATATAGCCTATGCCTCAAAAACGTGCAGCCATATAGTTGTGAATGTTGCTTCATTCACAGGTGTTACTCAAACAGTCTGGGGGCTGCTATTATTAATGTTGACTCCTTGGAGAGACTGTTGCACTAAATGGAATAGAGCTTTAATTAGTGTCATTGATAACACCTTGTGTATCTATGAAGTAACATTACATAACTGTTTACTGTACAGTATGTCAATAAGCTATGTGTGGCTGCCCTGAAAAAAGTTCTATTCTAATGACCTCTAATGCATCCTTTAATTAACCTCTTAAATTGATCAGGCTCATTGTTACTTCTAGCTGTATAGAAAAGCAAATGTTCTCAATGTTTTGAATCCTTAAACCATTATGAACGAGTACACATGCATTACCCCCTCAGGCCGGGAACACATTTTTATGTATTACAGTACATTTACAGTATGTAGTAAAGTCATTTTTGAAAAAAATATTTAAGTTTTTGGGATTTCTTTTCTATGAAAACCAAATGTGTAAGCTATCAAATAGTTTTGTATCTAGCTGCTACAGAGGCTGAGTAATATGTTTTCCAGAAAAACAGTGGGTAATTTTCAAATCGGACTATAGGTCTATAAGGCTTTTTTCAACTCGGACTTAGGCCTAAATGGGTGAAGTAATTTTAAGTAAGCATTTTCTGTACTTTGTTGTAGCACAGCGTGGTGCGCTGAAAGCTGTCGATCCCCAAGCTCACAACAACGTGTTGCGGATGCGACACCTCGTGAGCTCGTGGAACAGCTGGTTTCAGTGCTGCAGGTGGGACGTGTTGGGCTTGCAGATTTTGTCTCGCGACAGAGCGTAGATTAGGCATTAGGCCTACATTTCTCCCTCCTGTTCTTTGGCTTCTACTGGTGCAATCTACTTTCTCTCTTCTTCCAGATTGGAACCAGTGAGGCGTGTGTGTGTGTGTGTGTGTGTGTGTGTGTGTGTGTGTGTGTGTGTGTGTGTGTGTGTGTGTGTGTGTGTGTGTGTGTGTGTGTGTGTTCTACAGTATGTACCAAACATTACTTAGAATCATAACAGACCTTGGGTACAGAAGTAGATTCTCAATAGTCATATTTGGAAGACCGGGTTGTGTACATAAATTGACCACGAGTGGCCATAGCCTCGTAAACCTGCCTCTTCGTGCTTTTCTGTTTGGATTTCTAGGAAGAGCTGGTGAGCAAATAGAATGTGGCTCCTGGAGGAGGCGGTTTACGAGGCTAGAGTGGCCGAACAATCGCTGGCATGACAAAAAGCAAGGCCAAACAACTTGCTAAATATTGCTCTGTTCTAGCAGTTATAGGCAGTTTGTCTGTGTGGAGGAGAAGGTGCTATTTGTATCCCTAAGTGTATTTTGTTTCCCTGTAAATGAATTGTAATTTGTGGATTCAAATTACCTAACCCAGTGCCCACCCTAACCCTAACCCAGTGCCCCCCCCCCATCCATCCAGCTTGTATCTAGGTGTTAACCGTGCCAAATAGAATACTCATTGTTGCTGATGGGAGACTGTGCGTTCCCATGGCAATAGGCAGAGTGTGGTTGTCGTGGCGATGAGGAGAGTGTTGGATGATGAGTGCTGGCTGGAGTCAAACTGCTTGATGATGTGTTGCTTCAGGGCTGCTCATGATGATGATGATGATGAGCACCCATTGTCTGAGATGCACCACGAGAAACTGAGATGAGAAAAAAACTCAAGAAACGAAATGAAAATGTTAAGATGTAAACAAGATTAAACCAATAAAGACATCTGAGTTCTGAGTTCTTCAATCTAAGATGGTTTATTAAAATGTTGATAGAAATACAGTAAATCATTGCGTTACACCATCATACAAATGTCAGATTGGCTAAATGGTCAGACTGTACTTGAAGAATGACACCTGATCTGATTCAAAAGCAAATCTTGATGTAATGGACATACTGTAAGTCTGAGTTATTTTTTTACATTAACATAGATTGATGTTTCATATGGTATGAGCTTAGATATATATTTATATTTTTTTCTTCTCTATTTACATGCTGTGTTTCATCTGAGAGCATCAGTCTTTGGCCCATCACATCACAAAATTAAAGTCTCACTCAAATATATAAATGGCTCACATATAAAATGACTGTTATCTTTGACTGAGAAGACAAGCCACTTCACTGCATTACAGTAGGGAAATACAATGCACATTCAGGCAGACAGTACAGCAAGTAGAGCTCAAATAGAGCGTTCACTGCAGGTACAAGTACCCTCACCACCTTCATATTCACATTCACCAGGACATCAGTGTCATTGCTTTTATATAACCGCTTTTGCTCACCTCAAAAATGACTTGAAACACTTTGCACATCATGTAACGTGTGCATAGTTACGTACTGTACTGTATGCACAAGGTAAACAAATGTTAGTGTATTTACAGATCCTTCTCAAAAAATGTGAATATTGTGTAAAAGTGAAGATTTCTTAAAAATGTCATATATTTCTTGAAACTTTCATATATTCTAGATACATTGGACATTCAGTGAATTATTCCATTATTCCAAACTCCTTTTTTTGTTAAAATTTTGAATTTGTATGGCATACAGCTCATGAATATCAAAAGTCCATATTTCAAAATATTACAATATTACACAAGACCACTCAAAACAAGGATTTATAATAGAGAAATGTTAACCTTCTGAAGTCAGAGTTGCTTTAAGTCAAGTGGGAAGTTTCCGAAGTCAGTTATGATTTGGGGTGCTAGGGCATCTGCAATGCTTTTTCACACAATATTTTTTTTCCCGAGAATGACCTGTATTATATATACAGCATTGTGCATTTGATCCATGTGCTACCCGGGATTCAAGGAACAAAGAAGGTAGCTCGCACTGACGCACTCACTTTCTGGTCGCTCCAAACTTTTTTATTAACAAGCAACAATATAACCCGGGATTCAAACCTCACCAAATATTCTACCGCTCTCCCAATGAGGCATCTGCATCTGGACAGGAGAGATTCTGCTCTCTAAGCTTCAGGCTGTACTACTTTGTCAGCCTGTAGTTGTCCCGTCCTCCCCGACACCGGAGTGTAAACTATACTCAATGGAACCGCAGGGAGATTACCTCCAATCACTGCTGACATATTGGTTATATTGTATTATAGTGTTGTAGTCGAGTCCACCTAAAGCGAGTCCAAGTCAAGTCCAAGTCCTATGGGGTTCGAGTCCGAGTCGAGTCCGAGTCAAGAGCCCCTGGGAGGGGGTCGAGTCCGAGTTGAGTCCGAGACCAATGGGAGGCGAGTCCGAGTCGAGTCCGAGACCAAATGGAGGCGAGACCGAACCAAGTCCAGTTTTTTTTTTCTTTTTTTGATAGGTAGGCTGTAGAAAACAATATTTTTAGTTTGTTTTTGTTTTATTTATTTATTTATTTTCGACACACACACACACACACACACACACACACACACACACACACACACACACACACACACACACACACAATGCAAGAACCCCCCGTTCATGTGCATTCACCTGTCTGGTGTTTCCAATATACCCCAAATTACCTTTGGTTGCTGTCAATGCTGTGGTTTAGGTTTGAGGGAGTTTTATGGAGAGGTAGTTTTTTTCCCATACCAATTTTCTGTCTAAGAACTAGACATTTGAGTTGCTACAATTACATTTTCCCCCAGGCAGAGAACAAGTACTTTAGTGTATGAAATAAGACTTGGCATATACTGTAGTACAATATCCCAAATCACAGACAATAATTAGGCCTATCCAGTCTAATATCATGATATGGATATAATATTGATGCCCATGCACCAAAAGGCCAAGTGATAACAAAAATAATATTATTTAAAAAATGATTATAGGTCTACTACTGTAATCTATAACATTTTTAAACATTGCTGTTATAGTTGCATTGAAATAAAGCATGCAAGATTATAGCAAAACATTTTTCAAACAAACTCTTATCTTAATATTTTATTTTGACTAAAAGCTAAAATAAATAAATAAGGTTTTCCCATTCAAACACATAGCAGTATGTGCCTGTCTGCATTTCATTGTTTAAGGTGAGAAATGTAGGCTACCCTGTGTCATTAGTCTGATGCCTTTCAAGTATATACAAGGCAAAACAATACCCCATGTCACTGCTTCAAGTTGTTTTGATTCGTTTTAACCTCTCTACAGGGACTTACAATGTTACACTTCTCTCTGTTGATCAGTGCACTTTAAAACTTTTAGACGAGGCTTGCTTAACGAGTAATAGACTACACCTGGAAATAAAAAAGACGTACATTCTTAATCCAGTGGTGCGGGTGGATTAAACTACACATGATCACAAAGGCTTGTGTTTGGAAGCTGTTTTTACTACAATAAGGATTATTTATTTGGGGACACAAGGATATCCTGCAGGTAAGAGGAAAGCAGAGTGGAGTGTTGTGCTGTTGTCTGTTTGGCGAAAAAAATAACTTCTGGGAACTCAGCTTAGTTGCTTGCTACTGTTGCTGTGTTGAGCGGGGCTCTGCGTGTGTGTGCCTGTGTGCGCGTGTGTGTGTGTGTGTGTGTGTGTGTGTGTGTGTGTGCATGCGTGCTACTGAGATGCACGTCAGAATGCTCCGTTACTTAACAAGGCAGCTCTCTTAATGTTAACGTGAATGCGCTCCTCATATGGATATAACATTTATTCCATTGCATTGTAATGACTCGACTCGAGTGGACTCGGTGGGGGGCGAGTCCCGAGTCAAATGGTCCGAGACCGAGACGAGTCCAAGTCAAATTAAGGGCGAGACCGAGACGAGACCGTCCGAGTCAGTGAAAATTTGGACTCGAGTCCTGACTCGAGACGAGTCATTGACTCGAGTACTACAACACTATTGTATTAACATATTCTACCAAGCATACAGATTGATTAAATTAACGTTGATTTATTACCCCCTGATGCAATATGAACACTCAACTCAAACAATTAACGTTATCTTTAGACATTCAGGTAAGTGTCCCCACCAGCCTCATCATATTCTTTTCATCCAAGCCTTGATTATAAATTGTGGATGAAAAAAAAAAGAAAAAAGAAAAAGTAATCATGAACTTATTAATGCTTAAAAGAAATAGCTGTTTTTGATTAAATGCTTTTAATTCATGATGATGATAAGGCCTGTTAACTCCTTCACTCACTCAGTATCAGTATGACTGATAGCAGTGATGACCAATGGCGCGTTTGCATCATACTCATTGTTACAGGGATTAAAGTACGGATAGATTCTCTCAGTGAAGTGGCAGCCAGTGAAAGAATAAATGAGGCATCTGGCCTCCACGTCATAGAATGAGATGCAGCCTTCCTCATAATCCACAAACACCCCGACCTTCTCCACCTTCCTCCAGTTCACTTGCACTTCAGGGAAACTGTAGGTTTCATATCTATCAAGGATGAACTGCAAAGCCCAGAGTCCACTTTCTGGATCCCGAGGAATGTTCTCTCTCCTGTTAATAGACTCGGTGGCCACTCCTATATTCCATTCCGTCTTCATTCCCATGTACACCTCAAAGTAGAACTTCCCTGAAGAGTAGCCTGTTGTTCCCAACACCGCTAATTTGTTGAAAAACATTTTTTCACCTGTGATGTGCCTTTGTACTGTGGTACTGTAGCTCACTTGTTTCCCGTCATTAGACAAGACAAGCTTTCGGTATGCTGTTGAAGGATCAAGAACAACATCCACTGCATACTGTCGCATCCTCATTAGAGCAGCATCACTTAACATCTGCGTATCGCAGATGTTCTTGATTTCTTTTGTCATCTGATTAACGGTCGTCTGCAGTTTAGAAATTATTCTTCTCAAAGATTCTCGAATGGGCTCAGTTAGTTGGCTGTTGGCCATAATGGCAGACCAGAGCTTAAGGTTTGGGAAGATGGATTGAGATGGAAAGTTCCGAAGCATCTGGAGGTTGTCCTTGGTGTCCAACAGCTCCTTCAGCTGGGTACCCAGACTCTGTAGCTCAGAAATGTCCTTCTCCAGATCTTGAACATGGTATTGAACCTGTTTCTCCGCGTCTTTTTGCTTTTCATCAACTGCATCAATGAGTTCAGCCTGGCTTTTTTCAATGTCGGATATCAGAGCGGAGAATTCCTGCACGATTCCTACAATCTCGTTTTCACCGTCTTCCTGGCTTTGCTCCACCTCACGTTTGAACTCTTGTACCTTCCGCAGCCTCTTGCTGATCATGCTTTGCACTTTAGTCTCCATCTTCCCCAGCTGAGCTCTCTTCTCTTGACACTCTTGCTGGATAGGAACGATCTTGTGGGCCTGACTGTGCGTCCCAACACAGATGTCACACAGAGTGACCTGCTCGGCCTTACAGAACAACGTCAGGAGCCTGTTGTGTTTCTGACACATGCTGTCTCCCAGGTTCTCCACAGGGTCAATCAGTGTGTGTTTTAGCAGGCCTTTGACCCTCTGATGTGGCTCTAGATGAGTTCCGCAGTAAGAGGTCTGACACTCCAGACAGGACTTGACGGCGTTGAGCTTGGGGTCCGTGCAGACGTCACAGACCACCTCTCCAGATTTGGAAAGTGTTTGGGCTGGGCTGCTGCTGTCTGTCACTCTGACAGACCTCGTGAACTGGGCAGCGAGCTCTGAGATGAAAGTATTGACTCTGAGATCCGGTCTAATCTCAAAATTTGTCTTGCAGAGCGGGCACTGATAGGTAACAGTGGTATTCCAGTAGCCTGTGATACAGGCCTTGCAGAAGTTGTGTCCACATGGAGTAGACACTGGATCCTCAAACACAGCCAGACAAATGGAACACAGGAACTGATCTTCACAAAGGAGGCTGGAGCTGGCTGTAGCCATTTCTGTAACATGCAACAAAAACACATTGTTGTCAGGGGCATACTGTAATTGCATTATATTAACACAGTGCAGGATAAACAAGAAATGTGCCCTCCTTTGAGCGCAGATCCCCGCCAGGCCAGGTTGCCTACCCAGGACCAGCGAAGTTTGTTACAGCCGGGGATAAAAAGAATAGTTCTGAAGCCTAGCAGGAAAAAAATACTTTCTAAAAAACCCATGCATGAATTTGCCAGCATTCACCCCATTTGATTCCATCTACGTGTTTTAGGGTCGGGTATGGCAGGGGTGGGACATGTCTATATTGTTTGGGGTTTACAGTAGCAAATAGGACATTAGTTTACATTGGGTTGCCATATCAAGATAGCAAAAACAGAACCTAAAAAGTTATTTATTAACCCACTCTTTAACCTAAGGTTTAAATTACAGGAGAGCTCACACCTGGTTGTAACTTCAAACAGAGGTGATTTATTTTTTCTGATAATCAACAATGAAAAAGTGTTGTCTGCCTACTTCTCCTGGTAGCCTACTGCTACACAATACTGCAGCCTGGTGGCCAGAGAAAAATACTTGTCATTGTATTGACAGATAGCTCTCACCCTCTACAGTCTGAATCTGGCAGAATTCATAGCAATTGGGCAGGGCATAACATTTGTATAAAAACATCCGACGTAAGGTTTGTATAATGTTCACCATCTGTCTGGCTTTGCTCCAACTCATGTTTCAACTCCTGCACCTTTATAATCCCAAGTGCAAGATTGGGATCGCACTACTTTGCTGCGTACGTTATCATAATGTGAAATATTTTGTAAACCGTAAAAAGATACCTTTTATGGGGTTAATAAATAGCTCACAAAATACATGTCAAATTTTGGCTTAGTTATGATCTCTTACCTCTTCTTGTGTAGGTACTGTAACAACACGGAGACTTTACTGTGACTTGTGACTGTCGACCTTACTTTCACTTTCATTTCCTCCCTCTGCTGAGTCTGATGAAACCGGTCTGACATGAGTCAGATAAGGTGTGGTTTCATGTTCTTAAAGAGACAGAAGTATCTACACTCATCCGAGTTTTTATGACTCGAACTCTAATGACCTTGTACTGTATGTTGTAAATGAGTCTTAGATTGATCAGGTTCACTGTTGTTACTTCAAGCTCAAGTACAAAAGGACCCCAATGTAAAACAGCTTTAATTATTGTCAATTTGTCATTGATAACACCTTGTGTACGAAGTAACAACATAACTGTATGTCAATAGGCTATGTATGGCTGCCCTCAAAAAAGTTATATTCTAAAGACTTGCATCTTGTAATGAGCCTCTTAAATTTATCAGGTTCATTGTTTCTTCTAGCTGTAGATAAGCAAACGTTCTTATTGTTTTCAATCCGTAAAGCTTTTAAGTAAGCATTATTTATACTTTGTTGTGCCTCGTCGTGGCAAGCTGCAGCAGTCGATCTACATTCTACAAGCTCACAACGCGTCGCGGATGCGTCACGTCGTGAGCTTGTAGAACAGCTGGTTTCAGTGCTGCGGGACGTTTGGGACACCGTCGAGCTTGCAGATTCTGGCACGCAGCACCATCCTGTGACAGAGCGTAGATTAGGCATTACTTTTCTCCCTCCTGTTCTTTGGCTGCTTCTCGTGCAATCTACTTTCTCTCTTCTTCCAGTGATTGGAAGCAGTGAGGCGTGTGTGTGCGTGTGTGCGTGTGTGTGTGTGTGTGTGTGTTTGTGTACATTGCCCTCCATCCTGCTTGTATCTAGGTGTTAACCTTGCCAAATACTCATTGTTGCTGATGGGAGTCTGTGCGTTCCCATGGCAATAGGCAGAGTGTGGTTGTCGTGGCGATGAGGAGAGCGTTGTGATAAGGATGATGAGTGCTGGCTGGAGTCAAACAGCTTGATGATGTGTTGCTTCAGGGCTGCTCATGATGATGATGATGAGGAGCACCCATTGTGTCTACAATGCACCATGAGAAGCTGATTTGAGCAAAAACACAAGAGACTAAATGAAAACGTTAAGAGATTAACTAGATTAAACCAATAAATAAAGAAATCTGAGTTCTGAGTTCTTAAATCTAAGCGGGTTTATTTGCATTTTGATAGAAATACCGTATAACATTGCATTACATGTCAGATTGGATAAATGGTCAGCCTGTACTTGAAGAATGAAACATGATCTGATTCAAAAGAAAATCTCAATGAAAATATAAATAAACAATCAAATTGAATGAACATAAGTCTGAGTACATAAAAATAAAACACATTTACATAGATAGATTGATGTCGTATGACAGGGGTGGGCAAGATGTATTTCCAGAGGGCCTTACTGACTTCAGTAGGGTTAGGGTTGGGTAAAGGGCCACACATTGTAATTGAATAATTGAATTGAAACTTAAAACACACTGCTGAATTATGTTAAAACTGCATGAATTTGCTAGATATGCCAAACTACTTTACAATAAGTTATTTGCTTTCAAAATAAGATTTCTTTCTTGTTTTTGTTACAAAACATAACTTGTATTGTACCTTATCACTCTGGTGTACTCTGACCTTACAATAAAAATAGAACTTGCCTAATATAAACCAAGTCGATTCTGTATCAACTTTTTGAAGTATCTTATCTTATCTGATTATGCACCACTGATCACTCCATAGGTCACTGATAAAACACAAAGCCACTTCACTGCAGGTACATCACCCTTTTTGATTAAATGCTTTCAATTCATGATGATGATGATAAGGCCTGTTAACTCATTCACCCATCAATCACTGTCCATACTGTCATCATCACTGACAGTGATGATCAATGGCTCTAGGTTTGCACCATACTCATTGTCACAGGGATTAAAGTAGGGGTAGATTCTCTCAGTGAAGTGGCAGCCAGTGAAAGAATAAAGGAGGCATCTGGCCTCCACGTCATAGAATGAGACGCAGCCTTCCTCATAATCCACAAACACCCCGACCTTCTCCACCTGCCTCCAGTTCACTTGGACGTCAGGGAGACTGTAGGCTTCATATCTATCAAGGATGAACATCAATGCCCAGAGTCCACTTTCTGGATCCCGAGGAATGTTCGCTCTCCTGTTAATAGACTCAGTGGCCACTCCTATCGCCCATTCCATCTTCGTTCCCACGTACACCTCAAAGTAGAACTTCCCTGAAGAGAAGCCGGTTGTTCCCAGAACCGCAAGATATACCAGAAACATATTTTCACTTCCGTCCTCCCTTAGTGTTGTGGTACTAAAGCTCACTTGTTTCCTATCATCAGACAAGACGAGCCTTGGATGTGCTGTTGAAGGATCGAGAACAACGTCCACTGCATACTGTCGCATCCTCCTTAGAGCAGCATCACTTATCATAACATCACTTAAAGTATCGCAGATGTTCTTGATTTCCTTTGTCATCTGTTGAACCGTCTTCTGCAGTTGCGAAATTCTACTTCTCAATGATTCTTGAATGGGCTCTGGTAGTCCTTGGCTGCTGGCCATAATGGCAGACCAGTCCTTTGTGTTTGGGAGGACGGATTGGGACGGAAAGTTCCTAAGCATCTGGAGGTTGTCCTTGGTGTCCAAAAGCTCCTTCAGCTGGGTACCCAGACTCCCTAGCTCAGTCATTTCCTTCTCCAGATCTTGAACATGGTCCTGGGTCCATTTCTCTGTTGCTTTTCTCTTTGTATCAACCGCATCAATGAGTTCAGCCTGGCCTTTCTCAATGGCAGGCATCAGAGCGGCGAATTCCTGCACGATTTCTGCAATCTCGTTTTGCTCACATTTGAACTCTTGCATCTTCTGCAGCCTCTCGCGGATCATGCTTTGCACTTTAGTCTCCATCTTCTCCAACTGAGCTCTCTTTTCTCGACACTCGTGCTTGACAGGAACGATCTCGTGGTCCTCGCTGTGCGTCCGGACGCAGAAGTCACACAGACTGACCTGCTCGGCCCTACAGAACAATGTCAGGAGCCTGTTGTGTTTCTGACACATGCTGTCTCCCAGGTTCTCCACAGGGTCAATCAGTGTGTGTTTTAGAAGACCTTTGACCCTCTGGTGTGGCTCTACATGTGCTCCACAGTAAGAGGTCTGACACTCCAGACAGGACTTGACGGCATTGAGCTTGGGGTCCGTGCAGACGTCACAGATCACCTCTCCAGATTTGGAAAGTGTTTGGGCAAGGTCTGTCACTCTGACAGACCTCGTGAACTGGGCAGCGAGCTCTGAGATGAAAGTATTGACTCTGAGATCCGGTCTAATCGCAAAATGTGTCTTGCAGAGCGGGCACTGATAGGTATCAGTGGTATCCCAGTAGCCTGTGATACAGGCCTTACAGAAGTTGTGTCCACATGGAGTAGACACTGGATCCTCAAACACAGCCAGACAAATGGAACACAGGAACTGATCTTCACAAAGGAGGCTGGAGCTGGCTGTAGCCATTTCTGTAAAATGCAACAAAAACACATTGTTGTCAGGGGCATACTGTAATTGCACAATATTAACACAGTGCAGGATAAACAAGAAACGTGCCCTCCTTTGAGCGCAGATCCCCGCCAGGCCAGGTTGCCTACCCAGGACCAGCAAAGTTTGTTACAGCTGTGGATAAAAAGAATATTTCTGCAGGCTAGCAGAAAAAAAAAAACACATGAAATTGCTAGAATTCACGCCATTTGATTCCATAAAAAAGGAGACACATAGGGTAGGGTATGGCATGGGGACATCATGTCTGTTGTTTGGGGTTTACAGTAGCAAATAGGACATTAGTTTACATTGGGTTGCCATATCAAGATAAGCTAATGTAGCAAAAATAGAACCTAAAAAGTTATTTAT
The DNA here is from genome assembly GCF_963921795.1 of Nannobrachium achirus. NCBI lineage: Eukaryota > Metazoa > Chordata > Actinopteri > Myctophiformes > Myctophidae > Nannobrachium > Nannobrachium achirus. The sequence continues at coordinate 13,618,987 of NC_137825.1, read as the reverse complement.
TAACCCACTCTTTGCGTTAACCTAAGGTTAAAATTACAGGAGATCTCACACCTGGTTGTAACTTCAAACAGAGGTGATTTCTTTTTTCTGATAATCAACAATGAAAAAGTTTTGGCTGCCTACTTCTACTGCTACACAATACTGCAGCCTGGTGGCCAGAGAAAATCCTTGTCATTGTATTGACATATAGCTCTCACCCTCTGCCATCTGAATCTGGCAGAATTCATAACAATTGGGGCAGGGCATAACATTTTGTATAAAAGCATTTCAATCATCCGACGTAAGGTTTGTATAATGTTCACCATGTGTCTGGCTTTGCTCCAACTCATGTTTCAACTCCTGCACCTTTATAATCCCAAGTGCAGGATGGGGATCGCACTACTTTGCTGCTTACGTTATCATAATGTGAAATCTTTTGTAAAACGTAAAAAATATACCTTTTAGGGGTTAATAAATAGCTCACAAAATACATGTCAAATTTTGGCTTAGTTATGATCTCTTACCTCTTCTTGTGTAGATACTGTAACACGGAGACTTGACTGTGACTTGTGACTGTCGACTTAACTTTCACTTTCATTTCCTCCCTCTGCTGAGTCTGATGAAACCGGTCCGACTTGAGTCACATGTGGTGTGGTTTCGTGTTCTTAAAGAGACAGAAGTATCTACACTCATCCGAGTTTTTATGACTCTAACTCTAATGACCTTGCATGTTGTAAATGAGTCTTAGATTGATCAGGTTCACTGTTGTTACTTCAAGCTCAAGTACAAAAGGACCCAGGAACAGCTTTAATTATTGTCAATTTGTCATTGATAACACCTTGTGTACGAAGTAACAACATAACTGTATGTCAATAGGCTATGTATGGCTGCCCTCAAAAAAGTTATATTCTAAAGACTTGCATCTTGTAATGAGCCTCTTAAATGTATCAGGTTCATTGTTTCTTCTAGCTGTATAGATAAGCAAACGTTCTTATTGTTTTCAATCATTAAAGCTTTTAAAGTAAGCATTTTCTATACTTTGTTGTACCATGGCGTGGCACGCAGAAAGCAGCCGATCTACAAGCTCACAACGGGTTGTAGAACAGCTGGTTTCAGTGCTGCGGGACGTTTGGGACACCGTCGAGCTTGCAGATTCTGGCACGCAACACCATCCTGTGAGAGAGCGTAGATTAGGCATTACTTTTCTCCCTCCTGTTCTTTGGCTGTTTCTCGTGCAATCTACTTTCTCTCTTCTTCCAGTGATTGGAAGCAGTGAGGCGTGTGCGTGTGTGTGTGTGTGTGTGTGTGTGTGTGTGTGTGTGTGTGTGTGTGTGTGTGTGTGTGTACATTTCCCCCCATCCAGCATCTAGGTGTTAACCGTGCCAAATACTCATTGTTGCTGATGTGCGTTCCCATGGCAATAGGCAGAGTGTGGTTGTCGTGGCGATGAGGAGAGCGTTGTGATAAGGATGATGAGTGCTGGCTGGAGTCAAACAGCTTGATGATGTGTTGCTTCAGGGCTGTTCATGATGATGCTGAGCAGATTGAGCACCCATTGTGTCTACAATGCACCATGAGAAGCTGATTTGAGCAAAAACACAAGAGACTAAATGAAAACGTTAAGATATTAACTAGATTAAACCAATAAATAAATCTAAGCGGGTTTATTTGCATTTTGATAGCGTTTGATACCGTATAACATTGCATTACATTTCAGATTGGCTAAATGGTCAGCCTGTACTTGAAGAATGAAACATGATCTGATTCAAAATAAAATCTCAATGAAAATATAAATAAACAATTTATCAAATGTAATGAACATAAGTCTGTGTTGATAAAAATAAAACACATTTACATAGATTGATGTCGTATGACAGGGGTGGGCAAGATGTATTTCCAGAGGGCCTTACTGACTTCAGTAAAGTGGGTAAAGGGCCACACATTGTAATTGAATTGAAACTTAAAACACACTGCTGAATTATGTTAAAACTGCATGAATTTGCTAGATATGCCAAACTACTTTACAATAAGTTATTTGCTTTCAAAATAAGATTTATTTCTTGTTTTTGTTACAAAACATAACTTGTATTGTACCTTATCACTATGGTGTACTCTGACCTTACAATAAAAATAGAACTTGCGTAACATAAACCAAGTCGATTCTGTATCAACTTTTTGAAGTATCTTATCTTATCTGATTATGCACCACTGATCACTCCATAGGTCAATGATAAAACACAAAGCCACTTCACTGCAGGTACATCACCTTTTTTGATTAAATGCTTTTAATTCATGATGATGATGATAAGGCCTGTTAACTCATTCACCCATCAATCACTGTCCATACTGTCATCATCACTGACAGTGATGATCAATGGCTCTAGGTTTGCACCATACTCATTGTTACAGGGATTAAAGTAGGGGTAGATTCTCTCAGTGAAGTGGCAGCCAGTGAAAGAATAAATGAGGCATCTGGCCTCCACGTCATAGAATGAGACGCAGCCTTCCTCATAATCCACAAAGACCCCGACCTTCTCCACCTTCCTCCAGTTCACTTGGACGTCAGGGAGACCGTAGGCTTCATATCTATCAAGGATGAACATCAGATCCCAGAGTCCACTTTCTGGATCCCGAATGTTCTCTCTCCTGTTAATAGACTCAGTGGCCACTCCTATCTCCCATTCCATCTTTGTACCCATGTACACCTCAAAGTAGAACTTCCCTGAAGAGAAGCCGGTTGTTCCCAAAACTGCGAATCTGTTGAAAAACATTTTTTCACCTGTGACGTGCCTTTGTACTGTGGTACTGTAGCTCACTTGTTTCCCATCATTAGACAAGACAAGTGTTTGGTATGCTGTTGAAGGATCGAGAACAACGTCCACTGCATACTGTCGCATCCTCCTTAGAGCAGCATCACTTATCATAACATCACTTAAAGTATCGCAGATGTTCTTGATTTCCTTTGTCATCTGTTGAACTGTCTTCTGCAGTTGCGAAATTCTACTTCTCAATGATTCTTGAATGGGCTCTGGTAGTCCTTGGCTGCTGGCCATAATGGCAGACCAGTCCTTTGTGTTTGGGAGGACGGATTGGGACGGAAAGTTCCGAAGCATCTGGAGGTTGTCCTTGGTGTCCAAAAGCTCCTTCAGCTGGGTACCCAGACTCCCTAGCTCAGTCATTTCCTTCTCCAGATCTTGAACATGGTCCTGGGTCCATTTCTCTGTTGCTTTTCTCTTTGTATCAACCGCATCAATGAGTTCAGCCTGGCTTTTCTCAATGGCAGGCATCAGAGCGGCGAATTCCTGCACGATTTCTGCAATCTCGTTTTGCTCACATTTGAACTCTTGCATCTTCTGCAGCCTCTCGCGGATCATGCTTTGCACTTTAGTCTCCATCTTCTCCAACTGAGCTCTCTTTTCTCGACACTCCTGCTTGACAGGAACGATCTCGTGGTCCTGGCTGTGCGTCCGGACGCAGAAGTCACACAGACTGACCTGCTCGGCCCTACAGAACAACATCAGGAGCCTGTCGTGTTTCTGACACTTGCTGTTGCCCAGGTTCTCCGCAGGGTCAATCAGTGTGTGTTTTAGCAGAACCTTGAACCTCTGATGTGGCTCTAGATGAGTTCCGCAGTAAGAGGTCTGACACTCCAGGCAGGACTTGACGGCGTTGAGCTTTGGGTCCGTGCAGATGTCACAGACCACCTCTCCCGATTTGGAAAGTGTTTGGACAGACCTCGTGAACTGGGCAGCGCGCTCTGAGATGAAAGTATTGACTCTGAGATCCGGTCTGATCGCAAACTTTGTCTTGCAGAGCGGGCACTGATAGATACCAGTGTTATCCCAGTATTCTGTGATACAGGCCTTGCAGAAGTTGTGTCCACATGGAGTAGACACTGGATCCTCAAACACAGCCAGACAAATGGAACACAGGAACTCATATTCACAAAGGAGGCTGGAGCTGGCAGTATCCATTTCTGTAACATGCAACAAAAACAATGTTTTATCAGGGGCATAATTGCATATTTACACAGCGCAGGATAAACAGCTAAAGTACGTGCGCTCCGTTGAGCGCAGATCCCCGCCAGGCCAGGTTGCCTACCCAGGACCGACAAAGTTTGTTCAAGCTTCCTGGCGGGGATACAAAATAATAGATCTGCAGGCTAGCAGGAAAAAAAAAACAATAACAATATTAATACTTTTTAAAGACTCCACGAAATTGCTAGCATTCACACCATTTGATTCCATCTAAGTGTTCCAATAAAAAGCTACACATAGGGTAGGGTATTGGTGGGATGTCTCCTACTGTGTACTGTATATTGAGTGGGGTTTAGAGTAGCCAACAGGACAAAACAAGGGAGGGGAAGTTGTAACTTCAAAAATAGGTGATTTCTTTTATATGATAATCAAGAATGAAAAAGAAAAAGAAATGCTTAGGTTTTGGCTGCCTACTTCTCCTCTGTGTCTACTGCTACACAATACTGCAGCCTGGTGGCCAGAGAACACTGGAATTTTAATTTTATTACTATGTTTCCACAGATTGCTCTCACCCTCTGCAGTCAGAATCTGTTTCGACTTGGGGCAGGGCACAACATAAAAGCATCCCATTTAGCGCCACCTTCAGGCCGATTTTTTAAAACACATTTTGGACACTACTCCCACAGATTTTGCCCTAAAATCACGCAAATCGCTACACAGTATGTCTACACTCATGTCATCAACATGGATCTGTCCCATATAGCGCCACCATCAGGCCGATTTTTTCAAACACATTTTTGGACACGGCTCCTACACATTTTGGCCTAAAATCACGCTGCGACCTGACAGTCGCTTATCTCCCGATTAGGGAGTCTTACTGGTATTACTATGTTTCCACAGATTGCTCTCACCCTCTGCAGTCAGAATCTGTTTCGACTTGGGGCAGGGCACAACATTTTGTATAAAAGCATTTATTTGGACAAAAACAATAATGTTCACCATCTGCCTGACTTTGCTCCACATCACGTTTGAAATCCTGCACTTTTATAATCCCAAGTGTTGGATGAGTTATGTTTTTTTGTCTTGTTTTTTTAATTACCATGAAAATAATTGGACATTTTGGGGACAGATACTGGCTATTTAACCCAGTGACCCCAATCAAAACAAGGCCGCGAGGACTTTCTTGGTGCAGTCCTTTTAGACAAAGTGTTTTGACTGTGCTTGTGCCGTTTTGCATTTCTGTCTAATAAAATATAATATTCCATTAATCAATCAATCAAGCAAACGAGAAAAATGCTGCGTACATTTAACATAACGTGTCATATTTTGTAAACCATAAAAGAGATACCTTTCAGGGGTTAATAATAGCTCTCAAATTTATTTGTGAGCTTATTTATGATCTCTTACCTCTTCTTGTGTAGGAAACAACACGGAGCCTTTGCTGTGACTTGTGACTGCCAACTACTTTAACCTTAACTTTAATTTCCGCCCGTTCCCGTCTCTGGTGCAACATGCGTCAAAAGTGGTGTGGGAAGTGTCTTTACGTTTTTATGGCTCTTTATGGGTCTGATGACCTTGCGTGTTGTAAACGAGTCATTTATCAGGTTCGCTGTTACTTCAGGCTGTGTAGAGCAGCACATTTTTCCCGTTTGTTTCGAACCCTTCTTTTATTTATTTTGTCCTCCTGTGCTTTAGCCGCTCTTGCATTCTACCTCTTCCAGATTGGAACCAGTGAAGTGTGTGTGTGTGTGTGTGTGTGTGTGTGTGTGCGTGCGCACGTGCGTGCGTGCGTGCGTTGCAGACGGTGTGTAGGGTGGGCTGGAGGGAAGAAGCGCTGCATTGATAATGTTGTTCCAGGGCAGCCGTGCTGGGTGTGTGTTTAAGAGATAAGAGCGCTCCCGGTTATTGAAGTACCTCAGCCATTAATCATAGTTTAATGGCCATTTGGCCTCAGAGCACCCCGCAAAGTGAGCACGGGCTCTCTCTCTGTGTGTGTGTGTGTGTGTGTGTGTGTGTGTGTGTGTGTGTGTGTGTGTGTGTGTGTGTGTGTGTGTGCATGCGCGTGCGTGTGCACTAGTATACACACGTGTTTGAGCCTGTATGTCTGTGGTTGCAGGTGCAAATGTTTGCAAATGTACCTGTGCATTCCCTGTAAACTGGGGTAAACAGATGACTACAATGACTACACTGAGGTACAATAGTTCTTTCTGTTAATCTGTGCTATCTATGCACCATTATGTCCTCCTGTGTGTGAGTGTTTGTTTTGTTCTTGCTTCATTTTACCTGTCAGTGGTTTCCACCTCATTCCTCTAAGGCAGAATTTACGTATGTTTAAGAAACACAACAGCAACTGAAATCAACAGATAAATGCTCTAAATGCTGAAAAGTCTGTGAAAAACAGTACTTACGTTATTTGGAAGAAGCTAAACTCAAACCCAAGCTCCGTACAAACAAATACAATGATACTTATACTCACATTCACCAAATTACAATTCATTTCACTGCATCCAGAGCATTGCAAAACAGCTGGCCAGACTTAATACAATTTACTTGTAAGTCAATATTACTCTGAGTACAATTAATATACACTATCTTAATGAATGCAAGAAATATCTACACGTACAAACCTATAGGCACAAATGGGTCACAGGTAGACAGACAGACAGACAGACAGGCAGACGGGTACAAAGGGTAGCCTACTCTGCCAACGAGTAACAGGTATTGCATCACAGGGTCGGGCAGGCATGTCCTATTTGCATCGTTTCCGAGCAGGAAGTTGCTTGTTACTGTACAACAAGCAACTTCCTCCTCCTCCTCATGATGTCATGAGTCACTCTTCGTACCTGGACGGAACTGCTTTTTTTCCAGCCATAACAGTACATTTTCTCAAGTCATTCCCATGTAATATTTCTTTTTTTTTTTTTTAAAGCAAGTGATTGTTGTCTAGATATGGACTAGTAGTAGTACGTAAATTGTTCCTTTATCTACTGCCTTAACCTGCCTAGTCCTTATTTGGGGGATTTTCATCATCAATGGAAATGTATATCTTTTCTTTTCTTTGTTTCTCCCTCTCTTCTCTCAAATCATTTTCACTGTATGCTGTACAAAGAAGTGCTGTAAAAGGTTAAAGGGAGCTGAATATGGATCAGTGAGGTGAATGCATTACATGCATCAGTCCTGCAGGGACATTTTACACAGCATGAAAATCAGCCTTTGTGTTCACAGAATAATAAAACACAGGGATGATGTTATTTCAATAACAGCAATTACAGCACACTCCTCCTCACCTCCTCTCTTATCCTCCACCTCCAAAACCCCTTCTGTTAAAATACCTATTCCCCTAATCACAATTATTTGAGAAAATTGCAAATATTTTGCATTATCTTAATCAATTCAATAACATTGAAAAATGTTCATTCATTTTCAAACGGTTTCCAAAAACTGGAGAAACTGCGTAAAATAGCTGATCTATTTTGTGCATACATACATTTTCAAGTTTAAAATTATTACATTTGTCACAATTGTCAGTCATGTCTTTGTATATTTGTATATTTATTTATGATATCTGCCCTGTGCAATTTGTGGAAATAAAGCCTAAAAACCAAACAGAAATTACATTTGCATTCACATGTTCCAATGTTCAAGGCCCCCAAAAAACAACAACCCATAATTAAATCATTAATAGCAATTATTTATGTGACAATTAACCGCCAACTTAAATGTGTAATGGTGACATTCCTATACTGATACTCTCGTTATTGGGTCCTGCACGTCTCTCTCTCTCTCTCTCTCTCTCTCTCTCCCTCAGCCCCTCTCTCCTGCTCTGAGGGCTTCACAGAGCTGGGCTACTACAACGGGACGGTGTCCCAGACGGACTCTGGCGCCCCCTGCCTGAAGTGGACGGAGTTCCCCGACTACGTTCTGCAGTACCCGGGCCGTGGGCTGGGCGACCACAGCTACTGCCGCAACCCCGACCGCGAGTCCAACCCCTGGTGCTTCTTCAGGCAGAGCTCGGGGGCCATCGGATGGGCCTACTGCGACTGTCACCAAGGTAAAAATCAAACCTCGGTTCGAAGTGAAGCGGTGAACTTTTATTCTATGTGTTCTAGAGTTATGAACTCTGTGATCTATACATTCTTTATATTCTGAATGAATTAATGATTTTATCTGGAGGGCCGAATTGTCATGTGAAGCTTGACCAATCCTCAAAGTATCCAATCATCAGACCGGGACGGACACTACACACATGTATACGTACGTACGTACGTACGGACGGACGGACGGACGGACGGACGGACGGACGGACGGACGGACGGACGGACGGGACAGATAAAACCTGTTCATTCTGAACTGAAATGGCCATATATGGACATGGGACACACATTTTGCTTTTTGAAAAAGCCTATTCATTCTGGACTGATATTCTGGACGTACGGGACAGAAAAAACCTGTTCATTCTGGACTGGAGTGACCATATATGGACATGAGGTGACATACATTGTGTTTTTGAAAAAACCTGTTGATTCTGGACTGAGATGACCATATATGGACATTAAACACACATTTTGTTTTTGAAAAAACCTGTTCATTCTGGACTGAAATGACCATATATGGGCGTGGGACACACAAAGCCACTCATTGGAAGCGGTTTTCACCGCTTCAAAAACATAACAGGGATGGTTGGGCCTACTGCGACTGTCACCAAGGTAAAAACATACAAGGATGGATGGGCCTACTGCGACTGTCACCAAGGTAAAAACATACAGGGATGGATGGGCCTACTGCGACTGTCACCAAGGTAAAAACATACAAGGATGGATGGGCCTACTGCGACCGTCACCAAGGTAAAAACATACAAGGATGGATGGGCCTGCTGCGACTGTCACCAAGGTAAAAACATACAAGGATGGATGGGCCTACTGCGACTGTCACCAAGGTAAAAACATACAGGGTTGGGCCTACTGCGACTGTCACCAAGGTAAAAACATACAAGGATGGATGGGCCTACTGCGACTGTCACCAAGGTAAAAACATACAGGGATGGATGGGCCTACTGCGACTGTCACCAAGGTAAAAACATACAAGGATGGATGGGCCTACTGCGACTGTCACCAAGGTAAAAACATACAAGGATGGATGGGCCTGCTGCGACTGTCACCAAGGTAAAAACATACAAGGATGGATGGGCCTACTGCGACTGTCACCAAGGTAAAAACATACAAGGATGGATGGGCCTGCTGCGACTGTCACCAAGGTAAAAACATACAAGGATGGATGGGCCTACTGCGACTGTCACCAAGGTAAAAACATACAAGGATGGATGGGCCTACTGCGACTGTCACCAAGGTAAAAACATACAAGGATGGATGGGCCTGCTGCGACTGTCACCAAGGTAAAAACATACAAGGATGGATGGGCCTACTGCGACTGTCACCAAGGTAAAAACATACAAGGATGGATGGGCCTACTGCGACTGTCACCAAGGTAAAAACATACAAGGATGGATGGGCCTGCTGCGACTGTCACCAAGGTAAAAACATACAAGGATGGATGGGCCTACTGCGACTGTCACCAAGGTAAAAACATACAGGGATGGATGGGCCTACTGCGACTGTCACCAAGGTAAAAACATACAGGGATGGATGGGCCTACTGCGACTGTCACCAAGGTAAAAACATAACAGATATGGGCCTACTGCGACTGTCACCAAGGTAAAAACATACAGGGATGGATGGGCCTACTGCGACTGTCACCAAGGTAAAAACATACAGGGATGGATGGGCCTACTGCGACTGTCACCAAGGTAAAAACATACAAGGATGGATGGGCCTACTGCGACTGTCACCAAGGTAAAAACATACAGGGATGGATGGGCCTACTGCGACTGTCACCAAGGTAAAAACATACAAGGATGGATGGGCCTACTGCCACTGTCACCAAGGTAAAAAACATAAAAGATATGGGCCTACTGCGACTGTCATCAAGGTAAGGTAAAGGTGTCGCACCAAATTCTGGGCCCTGAGTACAAGGATTCACTGCGGGGCCCCCATGAATGTTCTTCATAGGGATTAGGAGGTTTAACCCATTTAGACTGGGAACGCATTATTTTATGCCTTGACTATTGAAAAATCACACCCAATGTGAAGTGAGCGGTGGTTGTGCTTGCATAACGTCTTCAGACTAGGATTTGAGTCTAGGATGTACAGACTATGCTACACACACACACGTTTTCCTATGGCAAAACGCTGAGGAAAAAGGCTACAGACACACGCACAGCCACTCTATGGAGCGGTTTACCACCGCTCAAAAATAGCAGATATACAAGCTCACAGCGCGGCACCGAGTGCCGCGCTGCGAGCTTGCAGATCTGCGATTTTTGAAAAATCGTCTGGTTTAGTCCCGCATGTCTCCACGATGAGCAAGGTGCTGAGCTGCATTATGAATGGGTCTTATACTATATCAAGCAGTGAGAGAGAGAGAGAGAGAGAGAGAGAGAGAGAGACAGACAGACAGACAGACAGACAGACAGACAGACAGACAGACAGACAGACAGACAGACAGACAGACAGACAGACAGACAGACAGACATGCTCAGGGGCGTCACAAGGGGGAGGAAAGTGGGACTGAGTTACTAGGGCCCAAGGTGGAGGGGCCCTAGTAACTTTAGCTATTGAAAAATAGCAGATATACAAGCTCACGGTGCCGCGCTGCGAGCTTGTAGATTTGCTATTTTTGAAAAGTTGTGAAAATGTGTGTAAATCTTTGAATATATGTATTTTTTAAGCGGACATTTTGTAACTCAAATCTTGCTTCCGGGGGGTCCCTGGAACTAAATATTTGGAGATGGGGGTCCGTGGCCAAATACATATCATCTTGGGCGTCCTTGACATGAAAAGGTTTGAGCACCACTGACATGGAAACATAGGTTTCTTGCACACATTTTCACAATTTTTCAAAAATAGCAGGTCTACAAGCTCGCAGCGCGGCACTCGGTGCCGCGCTGTGAGCTTGTATATCTGCTATTTTTCAATGGTTAACATTCATGGGGGGCCCACAGTGAATCCTTGTACCCAGGGCCCAGAATTTGGTGTGACGCCCCTGGGCATGCTGTACGTATGCGTGGAAAAAAACAAAAACAAACACATGTTAATGATGTATTTCTTGAAGTGTGCTGTAATCACTGACAATCTAACTTATGTATTTATGTATTTATGACAACTGAGCCAGGGTTGGGGCTCGATAAGCATTATGCTTCTACCTATTCTACCTTTGTTTGGCAAATCATGCCTTGTTATGCACTGATAACATTATTTGTATTAAATTGTCCAAAAAACTGAACTGAAGTATGTGTACATTGTTGCACACTGCAGTTCTGTACTAAATATTTCATGTTGTTTAGTTTCTGCACCAAGTGTCAACATGGATTTCTTCAGTGAAGCTGGTACTTATAGCTTATTGGAAGCGTTCTAGCGTTCTGGAAACTCCCCCATCGCAGCTGGAACTGCAGACTCACTCCAAATCTTCCGCCGTAATCTGAAGATTCACCTCTTCAGACTCCACCTCTGTAGCACTTGCCATACATAGCCTTGACGACCTTGCAGGCTTAAATGCAAAGGCTACCTAGATAGCATGTTATGTAGACTACTAGTGGGAGCGTTTCAGGCAAAAATCGTGCACTTTATGAAAGAAGCATGACATTTGGCACACAGTTAGAACATGCCATATGGAACATTTTTGGCTATAGGGGCATCGCAGATTTGTCTTGGGAAACTTGTGGGAGCCAATCAAAGTTGGGCTCTCATAGACTTTACTATAGAGTACAATAATACAAAAAATAAATATGCTTTAAGTAGCATGTGAGGGGTCAAACTAGGTGTTTTTCGGGATTCTGAATCCAATGCAAGCATTTGTTTTGCACGTAAAACATTCCTTTCCGAGAAACGGCCGCCACAAAACTTTGAAAAGTGATGACTCATCACTAAACCATAGTTATACGTTTTTAGCCCAAGGAATGTTTTTCCTGCAAAACAAATGTTTGCATTGGATTCAGAATCCCGAAAAACACCTAGTTTGACCCCTCACATGCTACTTAAAGCATATTTATTTTTTGTATTATTTTAAAGTCTATGAGAGCCCAACTTTGATTGGCTCCCACAAGTTTCCCAAGACAAATCTGCGATGCCCCTATAGCCAGAAATGTTCCATATGGCATGTTCTAACTGTGTGCCAAATTTCATGCTTCTTTCATAAAGTGCACAATTCCATCAAAATACTGCCCGAAAAGCCTGGACTATACAGTATATAGCCGAGTTCATTTGTTGACATCCTATAGTGTGTATAGTTTTCAATGTACAGATTATGAATGAGCCTGTTTCGGCTGTGATAGACCCTACTCCCGGCCCGCCCCACTCAGCAAATTTCTCAGCAACTTCCTGGTGCTGACGTCAGCTTTGAAGGGTAAACTAACACAGATATCGCTGGACTTAAAGCCAACAAATCATTATTTCGAACGGTAAAGTAAATTATCATGCTTTGTGTCTTTTACTATCTTGTGTTCTTGATCATGCTAGCCGTATTTTATACTTTACTATTCGGAAATTCCATTAAATTTGCTTCTTAATTTCTGTGTTAACTCGATGGGCTTTAAGTAGGGTTTCCCCTTCAAAGCGTGACGTCAGCACCAGGAAGTTGTTGAGTGGGCGGGACGTGAATAGGGTCCATTGCACCGGCCATCATCTATTTGCCATATTTAGGGAATCAACAGTCTTCGGTTTAGCATATTGATCAAACCTTACGTGACATTTCTGCCAATGAACCAATAAATGGTAGGAACGCACATTCAGGGATGGGACTCTACATACTTTTCACAGAGCGATTGGTTGAGAGATGTTCTGCTGGACCGTACATCTGCCTGGAGGACCAGGGAGATGCCATCACGCTGCAGTAGCCGTGGAGCACGAGGTGTACTGCTTTAGAGGAGGACTCTGTTGTAATGACATGACTCGGCTTTGTGTGCACGTTTTCAACACAGTGTCTTTACGCTGGAGGACGTTGCCTTCACTGACACCTGGAAGAGGAGAACATCAACCCTCCAGGCGCCAGGGCCACACAGCTGTGCTGATAGAGGATACAGTCTACCTCTGGGGAGGGGATGCTCAGGTTTACACCTGGGAATATCCTTGCTGCAACGTTCTTTATGCATTTGATGTCGACACCCACAGATGGTTCAAACCCAAGGTGTCGGGGCCTGTTCCAGAGGGGAGGAAGAACCACTCAGCCTGTGTCTTGGGGAAGGTCATGTATATCCATGGAGGAAGGACCCGGACTAGTTTAACTAATGCCCGGACTAGTTTAACCAATAATATGTACAAGTTGGACACCACCTCAATGGTCTGGTCTTTTGTTAACACCGGAGGACGTCCAGTACATTCCTCACAATATCACTCTGCCGCCATCATCGAGACGAAGATGTTTGTATTTGGGGGCTATAATGAGTACCAGTGGTACAATACGGCCCAGCCCTGCTACTACTACAACCTCAGAGTGTTTGACACAGAGACCAACTGCTGGCTGAACACGCCTCCGTTAGAGCATCTTGCAGAAAGACCCAGGGGTCATTCAGCCTTTACCTACAACGGAGAGCTGTACATATATGGTGGCCGCACACAGCAGCAAAACGTCAACGATCTGTGTAAAAAGAATCCAGAGACCTTCTGGAAGACGGTGGAGCCCAAGGGGAAAGGCCCGAGTCCAGTGGATAACATGAGCTGTGTTCTGGTGGGAGATCGTGTCGTTCTGTTTGCCGATGATGACCTGTTCATCCTGGACTTGAGTCCTGGTCTCAAGACGCTATGTAAGCTAGCAGTCATTCAGTACGGTCTGGAGCAGTCACAACTCCCACACAACATCAGGTGGGAAGTGGAGGCCATGACTCCTGACAAACCGTCAGCAATGACTACCAAGAGAAAGAGAAGCTCAGGGTGTAGAGCATCTGACTGCAAAGAGAAGAAGAGAAGATCTGTGTTAAAACATGTACAAATAATAAATAAATAAAATTGCTGAAGTACAAGATCGCAGTGCAGGACAAAGTGATGCGCTGTGAGCTTGTACATCTGCATTTTTTAATGTTTTTGAAAGAATCTTGACCGATGCTTTCCTGGTTTTAATGGGTTAATAGAGTTACTACTGCTTTTTATCGCCTATTGTGATTATTTAATTATTTTACTATTAACTCTATCAACGCTTTGGACGTTCCCGTTCGCCCCATTTTTCCCGGCGGCGCGATGCCAATTGTACGTTCTTTGGCTCGTTCTTTTGTACCTTGGTTTGATGTCTGTAAACTGATGAGGGGTCGCGCGGGTGTGTACCGTAGAGACAGCTCCCGTAAAAGTGCTCTCAAAAACCCACTGGACGTTAGCATCAATGGAGTAACAACACTCTTCCTTGTTATTTTCTCTGGATCTATTGGTCTGTAGCGATTGAGCTGCCTTGACGGACAGCAGCCTACCGCGGCCATTTTCACATTAAGTCTTGCATGAGGCTGCCCTCTACTGCTGGTATAGCCACGGTACACCTATTTAAGGAGAAAATAAAATAATAATGATGGAAAAAAAAATACATCTTTGTCTATAACATCGCAAAGGTAAGGTGCTTTTTGCTGGCACAAAACCCAATAAATAAATAACAACATCTGGCAGTAAAACAGTTAATTAATAACAAAACACCAATTAAAGTCTGAAGTTCCAATAAGTGTAGCTGTTGTTGAACAGCTAATAACAACACAATGATATCCCTGGACTGTTTTTAAGGCGATACAATTCTACTAGGAAGCATATTCTAACTGTCAAGCCATAGGCTATTTGGTATTCAATATGTCTTCTAAATGATGTAAGACAATAGAATAAGAAACATTATCCATTAGCCTTAATATGAATATGAATCCACCGTTTGTCGAGCTTCGGATTGGTCCCTGAACTGACCAACCAGCAGGCTCCTTGTGCCTTGTTCTGCCCTGGCTGGTTTGATTTAAACAAAAAGGAAAATAAGGTACAGTAACTATTCTTCACCAGATGGATTTTAAACCTGGCCTTAATGAATAGGCTACATTCAACTTTTCTTTCCCCCCAATGGTAGTGTTTTGTCCAAAAAAGCAACAGCAACCGCAGGCGAGACTTGACGAAGGCTGCGTCTCAGGTCTTTAAATTACATCCTCATTTCCTACACTTCTATCCTTTCCTTGTATGTTAGTCCCGCCCACTGAGTATAAGCATGTAGGAATGGAGAAGAGGAGAGATGGGAAAGGAGGACATTTGGAGAGGTTTGGACCAAGAGGGCGATAGCAAGAGGGTGCAAAAGACCTGTACTTCCCTTTTCTGTGTGACGTAGGTAGATACCTTTTTAGGAGGCGGAAGCATGTTTGGAGTCTATTAATTTACAATGGGAGAGCTAACGTGAACACGGAGCAAAATAATAGTTCAGAAGCTATAGTCACTGAACTAAATATTGGACCAGATCATCACAAGCCACATAATATTAACAAAATTGTCATACTAAAGTGGCTTTTTTCAGCGACACAACAACTGAGAAAATCAACTTTATTATTGCTCTTTAGCTGTCCCAGCAACACACTCTCGTGGGATCTATAGCACCAGTAAACAGGACGTGCGCGAGATTTTCCATCAGAGCCGGCGCCCACTTAGGAGTCTATTTGTAGGATTTGTGTACCATGTCGCACTCTAGTGGATCCAATGAGGATGAGCTATCTTCATGAATTAAATATCTTTGGTTTGGAGAGGTGAGACATGTTAAATGCAACGTCCTTTTCTGATGACAACAACACAGCTGACAGCACGGATATAAAAAGCTAGATACCTCATCCACTGCTGCACTTCATTGGTGACTGGTAAAACAGGACTGGCGGAAGTGCTGAAGTGTGGAAGGCGTTCTGCCACTCAAAGTG
Organism: Nannobrachium achirus; assembly: GCF_963921795.1. NCBI lineage: Eukaryota > Metazoa > Chordata > Actinopteri > Myctophiformes > Myctophidae > Nannobrachium > Nannobrachium achirus. The sequence continues at coordinate 13,603,072 of NC_137825.1, read as the reverse complement.
ACTACTGACCAATCACAGCGTGTCTTTTCCAGGACTTGTACATTCAATTAAAAGGAGCTTTATTTAATGAGGAGACAAACGTTTACATTGCCAAAGCAAGTGCCTCTGGGAAAGAGGGAGTCCCGCATCTGATTGGCCTACCGAACGTCCCCTTCTGTGACACACAAGGAAGCGTCCTTCTGCAATCAGGAAGCTTGCCTTAAAAAACGCCAGTCCTCTTTTACCAAGGCCCTAGAGCCGGAGGAGGCGTCTACTTTTCTATGTCTATGGCTGACAGGTGCAAAGGGGCGTCGGATTGTCAGCTGGAGGGGTAGAGTAATCACTCGTCATGCTGCTCAGCTTGCAAACAATTCCTGGTAGGAAGCGTCAAGGTTTTCTACATCCTACATATACCTCCTCATTGATGCCTCCTGATCCTATATTTCCTATGTCCTTCCAGCAGCAGAGAGAGACTTGACACAAGGAAGAAAATGGCAGACCGAATTCTACTTCCTGTAGGAGCTAGGATGTAGGAGATAGGACAGATAAGGACCTGAGACTCAGCCAAAGGGTCCATTGAGTCTACTCACCGGATTCATCTTTTTTTTGTTTTTGTTATGCTTTTAACATTGCTTGCTTATTTACTGTAAATTTACTTGCTGTGCTGTTTGCAAACTTTTAATAAAGTATTCAATCAATCAATCAAAAAAAAAAAAGACAAATTGGTGAGTGTCATTGGTGAGTGTTGTGTCGGAGCTCTGATTTGTACTGGGCGGCAATGGCTCAGGGGTAAAGAAACCGGCATTAGAACACGGAGGGTTTCCAGTTCGTTCCCGGGCTCCCCCAGAGTTGGTGTCGAAGAGTCCTTGAGCAAGACTCTGAACCCCTAGTTGCTCCCGGTGAGCAGGTTGGTGCCTTGCATGGTTTCCTCCGCCATCGGTGTATGAATGTGTGTGTGAATGGCTGAATGTACAATCTATATAAATGCACCATTTACCATTTACCGTCCTCTGATTGGTCAGGTGCGGCGCGGCTGGTTGACGGCTCGTCGGCGGGCAGCGGGCGCGTGGAAGTGTACCTGAATGGCCAGTGGGGGGCGGTGTGCGACTCTCACTGGACGGACAGAGACGCCAGCGTGATCTGCAGACAGCTGGGACTGGGGTATGTATGGAGAGAGCATGAGAAACAAACACATTGTCCCCACTCTGGTAGGGAATTGATTAATTAGGATTATTGACTGCTTTAACTATTGAAAGATAGCAGATATACAAGCTCACAGCGCGGCACCGAGTGCCGCGCTGCGAGCTTGTAGATCTGCTATTTTTGAAAAATCGTGAAAATTTGAATTTTCGACCTGATTCTATAAGTGTCTTTTGAATCCTTCTAAGATCTTTTGAAAAACCTGTTTCTATGTCAGCAATCTGGCTAGCCATCATCAAAGAAAAGGTCCTTTTCACTTAACTGGAGCTCAGTTAGTCTGTTCTTGAGAGACTACTATGTCAGTGGTTCTCAAACCTTTTCATGTGAAGGACCCCCAAAATGATATTTATTTGGCCACAGACCTCATCTCAAAATATCTAGTTCCAGGGACCACCCAGAAGCAAAATTTGAGTTACAAACGTTCGCTTTAAAAATACATATATTACCGAGTGCCGCGCTGCGAGCTTGTACTGTATATCTGCTATTTTTCACTGGTTAAAGCATTCAATAATTCTAGGCCTAAATGGGTTAAAAAAATCGTTAGTCCCATAGAATAATTGCCTAATTCACTTTTTTGGTCAAATTGACATTTTTGTCTACTCTCCTAACACTGCTGCATCATTGTGCTAGCCTGGCGTTCATACTAATTCACACTGCGTATCCCCCGGCAGTGGGGGATGATGAGTCGGGCTGGCACCCAGGCTATGCCTATACTCTATTTCCTAAGCCAGTGGTTCTCAACCTTTTCAGGCCGCGACCCCCAAAATAACCATATTTTAACTGGGGACCCCACCCACCCTGACGAGCACTAAGTGTTGAGGAATTACATTTTGTATAACACAGTTCTATTGTGAAAATAGCCGATCTACACGCTCACAATGCCTCGCGTTGCGAGGCGTTGTGAGCGTTGCGAGGCGTTGTCTACATGCCCACAAACGCGAGGCATTGTGAGCATGTAGATCTGCTATTTTCTCAATTTCTGCCTCTAATATTTAACAATTTGGCCAATGTTTAATATTTCATTTTAGAGGTATAAAAAAAGTCCTAAAATTTTCACTTTAGAAATGTGCAGATACCCTCTATACATTTAAGCTTTACAGTATGTTGGTTTGTTTACTGTTGAGTGAGAAAACAATGTTGCACATTAAGTTAATCATCTGGGGACCCCCCAAAAATAATTTGGACCCCCTGGGGGTCCCGACCCACAGGTTGAGAACCACTGTCCTAAGCCAATCAGAATGCTAGTTACATTCCAAAAAAATGTATTAGGCAGAAAGTGCTTTTAGGTCAACTTCTTGACTTTGAATTTAACAACAAGCATTCTTATTGGCCGAGGTCCTGAGGACATTGGCAGAGTTAGGAGAGTAGAGTAAAGGTTGTTGCACACTGCTGCGTTTTTTTTTTGCCAAATATCTGAGCGAATTTCGGAGCACGTAAATGAAAAAATAAAGCTCACGTTAAGTCAATCACGTTTGCACACTGCCGCCCGTTATTTCGCCCGTAAAAAAGAAACGGATCAGGGTAGATTTTTTTCCTGTTTTTCACAGCTGTTGCCACTGGGTCCCTGCTTTCTCTCTCTCAGCTAAGGGCAGCGGCGGCTCCAGAGAATTGTAACTGGGGGGCTATGGGGGAGCTGGCTTTTTTAGAGCGGGGGCTAATACATTTTGTCAACAAACAATAATGAATAGTACTAATATGACAAACAATATTCTCTCGCTAAGAGTACGGATAATGGAACAGACCAGATCATTGGCAGTTTCAAGCTCCAAATCTGAGTACTGTAGGTGATCAAATAGGGTTTTTGTGAGGCTGAAGATGCTTTCTAGCATAAAAAGTACAGTTTTATAGTAGGGTTTACATATAAGTCAATCAATTGTCTTTCACATATTCATATATATTTAATTTATGTATTCCATAAATATCTTTCATCACAATTGGGTGTGTGGGGTGGGGGGGCTTAGGGGGTGCTAAGCCTTCACCAGGGGGGGCTAAAGCCCCCTCCAGCTCCCCCCTGGAGCCGCCACTGACTAAGGGGTCCTGACCTTGGCCTGAAAAACGTTTATTTTTTTTTGTAGATTTCGGATTTTGAAAACGAAATGAAAACAAAAAAAAAAAACAGCAGTGTGCAAGGATCTTTAGGCAGATATAAATAAAGGCAAATAAGTGTGACTTATTCTGCCTAACTCATCTAGGTGACTTGGGCAGAAAAGTGTTTTTGTTTTGTCTCTCCTGAAAACCTTGCAAAAATTGCTTACGGTAGGCCAGGGGTCTTCAATGTTTTCAGGCCAGGGACCCCTTAGCTGAGAGAGCAGGGATCCCCACTATATATTGTATAAAATTGTGTGATGTTCATAGACTTAGACAGCTTTTGACTTGTTTGACAGCACTGTAATCATGTTGGAGTAAAGTTTATTGTCAGACATTTAACCACTTGAACCGTCAAATAGCTAGTCGGCTCTTCTTTTCCCTCTACAAACCTCTTTGCCAAAAATAGACGATCTACAAGCTTACAACGCCTCGCGGCGCGAGGCGTTGTAAGCTTGTAGATCTGCGATATTTGGTTAATGTTCCACTCAGAATAGGGATGCTATAAGGTTCAAGTGGTTAATGTAAAAAACATGATCCTATGATGCAGGGACGTGCTGGCCATTGGGAAAAGCGGGACAACTCCCGAACGGCCGGTCCATTCCCGGCCGGTCCAGGCCGACCATTAGGAAAAAATTTAAAATAAAATGTCGGCCTTCGTTCCATTTTGGGGGCTGGGCAGCCAACAAAGTAAATCGTCACTGTCGGGCAGAAACCTCGTATCTCCAAGTTTCAAATGTCTACATTTTTTCGCAAAGCAAAGCCCTGCTTCATCATATAAGGCCGTTGCACAAAAGTAGTGAAAACAGCAGATCTACAAGCACGTGCTTGTAGACCGGCTGTTTTCACTAGTTTAAATCATTTTTAAAATGATAAATACAAAACAAACGGTTTTGGACAAGTTTTCCACCCGACAACGACGAAATATTAATCATGTACAGTAATTGGCCCACTGGCTTGTCACTTTGTCACAAATCTTTGAGTAGCAGCAGCGCTATGGAGAGAGATCTCTCTCTATAGCGCTGCAATGAGGGCCTCTCCAACTCTTTTTTTCCGGGCTGAATCAGGGGCCCAGCACGTCCCCGCTATGATGCCTGACAGTGATGAACCATACAGTGTGTGCTTGTAGATCTGGTATTTTTTATGCTAACGTGTTTGGTGTGGTTGTACAGTGAGGTGGGCCGCACGGCGCCGCAGCGCCCTCAGTCCCAGTCCGGCTCTGGAGGGGCCCTGGGCCTCTTCCACTACGAGCGGCTGGGTTGCCGCGGCGACGAAGGCGCCCTGAGCCAGTGCCGGAGCAGGACGTTCGTCACCGGCGACTGTAACCATGGCAACGAGGCGGGCCTGGAGTGCGTGCCGCCACCGGAAGGTCAGTGTGACCCCGCCCCCCTCCCCGCTACTACACACACACACACACACACACACACACACACACACACACACACACACACACACACACACACACACACACACACACACACACACACACACACACACACACACACACACACACACACACCTGAGAGAGAGAGACACACACACAGAGTGAGAGAGAGAGAGATGAGAGAGACAATGTCGTTGGTGGCGGGTGAAAACCTTCTAAGTAATAATTAAAGGGATATTTCACTTTCAAAATAATGTTTCCAGTTTCTGCGTGACGTATGCGGATACCTTTTTAGGAGGCGGAAGTAGGTTTGGGGTCTATTCATTTCCAATGGGAGAGCTAACGTGAACACATGCAGCTTCTGAACTACTCTTTCGCTCCATGGTCACTGAACTAAACATTGGACCAGATCGTTACAAGCCACCTAATATTCCCAACATGTTCATACTAAAATGGCTTTTTTCAGATACATAAATTAGGAGAAAATCTGCTTTATTATCACCCTTTCTCTGTCCCAGTGTAGCCCCCACAGTTACCAGCCATGAGCCAGCGACAACAGCCCTGTTAATCGGGCTCAGCCCTATTAGCACAACTGGTTGTGCGTTAATCTGACGAGTGGGAACCCCGGGTTCAATCCCCGCTTCCGCGCATCACTACACCAGCAGCACACTCTTGCGGGATCTAGAACCAGTAAACAGGACGTTTGCGGGATTTTTCCGCCAGACACTGGCCATTTAGGAGGCTATTTGTAGGCTTTGTGTACCATGTCGCACTCTAGTAGCTCCAACCAGGCTGCACTTGGTATATCTTGGTATATTAAAAAACTTTGACCCAACTTGGGTTCTGGGAAGCTTATCTGAAACAGAGCCATTACGGATGGAAACAAAAGCAGAATCCGTGAAATACGTTTCAGGGTGCAAGTAACAGATTCACTGAAGAAATCCATTTTGACACTTGGTGCAGAAACTACACAACATGAAATATTTAATGCAGAACTGCAGTGTGCAAACAATGTACGTACTTGATATTGTATAAAGCCATTCATAATGCAGAAGCACCTTGCAAAAGACACTTTAGCAAGACTAAGCAAAGTCATTAACTTGCGGGTGGGGATATATATAGAAAGTTGAAATACAGAGATACAAGGTCTTTGCTCAACAGAGACAATATCGCAGGATGACAGAGACAGAGTAGAGAGAGAGAGAGAGAGAGAGAGAGAGAGAGAGAGAGAGAGAGAGATAATAAAACACGTAATCTATAAGACGCAGTAGTTTTACAACAGATCCATTGTATTTATTATTTATTCCCATGCGCTCGATTGGTGTCAAAGTGGCGATGCGTTGTGAGCTCGAAGATCGTCTGTTTTTGCCTACTTTTGTGTGACACTGTCATTCGACAACGTATGAAATAGATAATTCATTTATGGGGAAAACATTTTTAACGATGAAGTACAGAGATGAAAGGGTCAGCAAGGTGTGCAAATATAATTTGCACACACAATTTAGTTCACATAGGCCTGTATAAATATCATTGCTGTTGGGCAGAAACCTTGTATCTCCAGTTCTCCATATTGAAATGTTATTTTGTGTAAATGAATGGCCTATGCTGCAAAAATAGCTGATCCACAAGCTCACAATACGTCACAATGTGGCGCATTGTGAGGTTGTGGATCAGCTATTTTCACCGTTAATCTCTTTTGTAATACTTCTGGACAAGGTTTCCACCCAACAGTGACAATAATAATTAAGGATGCAGCTCAAAACAAGGGCCCGCTACAAACTCGCTAACACATTTATTGAGTACCCGGTATCAATAAGGTTTGCGCTTATCAAGCTTGTTATCGAGCATAGCTTCCAATGACGTCAAGTCTAAACAAACAAGACAAGAGGCGATTAAAATGATTACAGTACTATTCATATTAAAGCCCTTTAACACTTATTGCACACTAATGAATGATGGTTTTAATGATATTTAACGATAATATTTGTTACTTTTGTCATCTTCATAGATGGTGGTCAGCCACAAACTCACAGTCACAACAACTGGCCAATAAAAAAAAGATACCAGTACTGTTCAGAATTTGTCGTTTCACATCTTTCCACAAAATATTAGAAAACGCTCAATAGCAGGCTCGATAAAACCCGGCTCAATAAGCAGGAACGATAAGGTGCTCATTATTAATACAAATTAACGAGCTCCATCCCTGATATTAACATAACATAATAATGTACCGTATATTTTCATTTCTCTCTCTCTCTCAGGCTCCGCCCCTCCGCTGCGATTGGTGGGGGGTGAGGAGGAGTTCGAGGGGCGGGTGGAGGTGTTCCACCGAGGAAGGTGGGGCTCGGTCTGCGACGACCAATGGGACGACAGGGATGCAGAGGTGGTATGCAGACAGCTGGGCTTCGGGTAAGCATCGCATCACCTGCAGGGCCGGATTGGCTCACGCCCAGGGGCGTCACAAGGGGTGGGGGGGGGGGGGGGGGGGGGGAATTGGGACTGAGTTACTAGGGCCCAAGGTGGAGGGGCCTTAATTATTTTATAGTTTAGCTATTGAAAAATAGCAGATATACAAGCTCACAGTGCGGCACCGAGTGCCGCGTTGCGAGCTTTAGATCTGGTATTTTTGAAAAGTCGTGAAAATGTGTGCAAATCTTATAGAATATGTATTTTTTAAGCGAACATTTGTAACTCAAATTTTGCTTCTGGGGGTCCCTGGAACTATATGTAGAAGTGGGTCCGTGGCCAAATACATATCATTTTGGGGTCCTTCACATGAAAAGGTTTGAGCACCACTGACATAGAAACATAGGTTTTTCAAAAATAGCAGATCTACAAGCTTGCAGCGCGGCACTGTGAGCTTGTAGATCTGCTATTTTTCAATACTTAAAGCACAAAATAATGCTTTCCCAGTCTAAATGGGTTAAACACCCTTCCCCTATGAAGAACATTCATGGTGGGGCCCCGCAGTGAATCCTTGTACCCAGGGCCCAGAATTTGGTGTGACACCCCTGCTCGCACCTCACACTGGGCAGACATATGTGAGGAGTGTGGTGGTGGTGGTGGTGGGCCTCCATCCTGGCTGAAAATAGCCTCCCTGCCATCTGGGTGCTGTCACAGAGTGGAAGGCATGGTGGTGGATGTGCGGAGAGGGACAGTATGCATGGGGCTGCAGCTATAGTCTCATGTGGCCATGCAGACAAACTATTCCACAATCTCCGAAAACTACATAGATTTTCTTGCTCCGGACTGTTTGACGGAAGCATTTGAAAGTTGTGGGAGGTGAGCCAGTAGGATACGGCAGCAGTGACAACATAATTTCATATTTCATATTATTCATATATTTCAGATTCATTGGTATTATCACTAAATTGGGAGAAATAACTGTCTACTCCAAGGTTCTTCAACAGGGAGTCCGGGACCCCTAGGGAGTCCTCAGAGTTACTACAGGGGGTCCTCCAAATCTTTGTGTGATAGAACATTTTTTTTCCTTTTTTATATCAACCACTTGAATCCTAGCGTCCATATCCTGAGAACTTTAGCCAAAAATAGCCGATCTAAGCGCTGCGAGGCGTTGTGAGCTTGTAGATCGTCTATTTTCGGCAAAGACGTTTGCCGTAGAGAGCAGACTGAAATGTCAAGTTAAGTATTGACGGTTCAAGTGGTGAAATATCTGAAAACACAAATTGACATGAATCCAAAATACACTGATGATCGTGCTGTCAAACAATGCAATTATATGGAATCTATGAGAAGATTGTGGGGGTCCCTGCTTCATCATTCTCTCAACTAAGGGGTCCTTGGCCTGAAAATGTTGAAGACCCCTGGTCTACTCTAAATGTAAAAAAACAAACAAAAACTAAAAAACATGTTGATTGTCTCTCCTGGCTGAGAGAGTATATCTCAGGTACAGAAAGCAGTTTTTTTGTTGAACGGTGACGATGTTAGAACCGTGAACAGAGTGAACTCTGTTTCTGTGGGTTTCTGCTGTTTAAACGTGCTGTCTCATCTCCTCAAATACCAAAGGCTGCCCCTCGCCATCTGTGTTTGCGTATGCCAGGAGATAGCTGGGAACCGCTGGTAAATAATGGATGTCCTCTGGCCATTCTCAAACAGCTACACAGAGGCGAGGTGATAATGGCTCTGACAACTGCAAGAGCGAAGATGTACTCTGTAGGGCGCACGTGTGTAACTATGTCAAAATCAGGGGGCCAGTTGTCCGGATTTAAAATGAAGCAAACACGGAACTAAAAGTTCCTATGATTGGCCGCTAGTTGTGCTGTTCTGGTACCAAAAGCAACATGTTCTCCATAGGATTCTATTAATTTCCCCCGAATTAGATTTTCTTACCTTAATAAACATTGTCATGAATACTTAATGGTTCCTGTCGCTAGTTTAAAGCCTCGTTTCAATCACCATGATATGCGTTTTGTGAAAATAGTCCAATTTATGTTATATTTGATATAGCTTAATTTTCGCAGCATAGAAACCAATTGGTTCTTACCGTCCATATTTTTTACAGTCTATGGTCAAAATGTAATGGCCAGTCCAGACATCCCAGAAGAGCTAATTAGCCCCCAGGCAATCGGGTTATGAACAATTGATTCTAAAAGCCTGTTCCCATTCTGCTTATTGCACATACCACACACTAAGGAACCACCTGGGATGCCAGGTAAATAAATGGTAATTCAAAGCGCTTTACAGTGTGTACATTACTGTACATTCACACCGATGGCGGAGGAAACCTGTAGCCTGCTAAATCATGCTCCAACCTGCTCATCAGGAGCAGTTAGGGCTCAATGTCCGTGCTCTGTGATCAATGAACTCTGCACGAAAATTAATTTCATACAATTCTTTAATTCTGTAAACCTGTTATATCCAATAATTCAGATTCTGCTCAAAAACACTCAGACAGTAACGCATGCTCGTTTGTGCCAACGAACCTAAGCACAACGGTGGGGGCGCGGGAGGGCTATTATTGTATCCGTAGGATATGCAAGGGAAAGGAGCGCTTGTTTTCGGTGATCACGACGGAGGCGCGCCTTCTCAGGTGACCTTGATCCACGTGAGACACCGGCGAGCGAGCGGTATGGGGCGAGTCACCGTGTCGAGTGTTGCGAAGGTCGCATGAGCCGACTCAGCGCCGTTAGACATTGTAAACCAGGGGGCCAGAATAGTAAATCTTCGTCCCCCCGACTTTCGGCTCCTCCGCGTGGTCCAAGTGAACACAGCGGAGCGCTCCCTCCTACCTCCTTGCCCACCGGCCCCTAGCCTAGTAAACGTGACTCCTCCCAAGGCAGGAAGAGTCTGGTTTACGAGGCTAACCGCCCCCCACCGTTGTGCTTAGGTTCATTGGCAAACGCCAGGTCGCGACAGCAACACAGGGGGAGCTTGGGATTACTACCTGCTGAGATACTGCTGTCCACGTGGGTAACGGGTGTGTGTGTGTTCCAGGGGCGTGGCCAAGGCGTGGTCCTGGGCCCACTTCGGCCAGGGTTCAGGCCCCATCATGCTGGACGCTGTGAGGTGCACGGGCAACGAGCTGTCCCTGGACCAGTGTAACCATGGCGACTGGGAGCAGCACAACTGTGACCACATGGAGGACGCTGGGGTGTCCTGCAGCCCCTACACAGGTACGCGCACGCGCACACACACACACACACACACGCGCACACAAACGTCCATCTAAAAAATAAAAAAAATAATATTGTGTAAAAAAAGCAGCAGATGCCAATCAACACTGACTGCGGAAACTGGACACAACTCTGACTTCAGAATGTTGAAATTTCTCTATTATAAATCCTTGTTTTGAGTGGTCTTGTGTAATATTGTAATATTTTAGGATATGGATATTTGATTTTCATGAGCTGTATATGCGGCTAAAAAAATAAAAATCACACTCGTGTGAACTGAGCGGTGGAGGCTGTGTGTGTGTGTGCACGTGCGTGCGCGCGGCGCGCGTGCGTGTGTGTGTGTGTGTGTATGTGTGTGTGTGTGTGTGAATGTGAGTCTGAACAACAGCGCCCCTCCCTTAACATGTGTGGTCAGAAAAGGTACTGCAGGCTACATACAGACACGGACGCATGGACGGACGCATACATACATACCCACACACAGGGCCACGTATAGGAGACGGTGTGACCACCGCTCAAAAAAAGGTTTCGAATATTTCACTGCATGCAAAATGTATCTAGATTCTAGAATATATGAAAGGTTAGAATTTAGAATTATATTACATATTACACACTTTTACACAAATGTATTTTTTTGGATGGATCTATGTATGTACACATGCATATGTAGATGCACACACTAGACTAGAGCCTTATGTGTCTATAAAACAGAACTAAATTATTACCATCATTATCATCGTTATATCTGGGATATTGGGACATTTACCTTTTATATCTGCTTTGTGTGTGCGTGCGTGTGTCAGACGGCGTGGTGAGGCTGGTGGGAGGGGACAGCCCGTGGGAGGGCCGTGTAGAGGTGCTGCACAACGGGGACTGGGGGACGGTGTGTGACGACCACTGGAGCCAGGAGCACGCACTGGTGGTCTGCAGACAGCTGGGCTACAGGTGAGGCCTGTCACGATTATTACATCATCGTCTAATCGCAATTATTTTGTCATACTGTAATCGTCATAATCGTTTTCATGTTGAAAAATATATATTTTCAACCATTTAAAAAACATTGTGGAAATAGCAGATCTACAAGTTTGTAGAACTAGCCCTTACCCGTTCAAAGATATGAGCTCCAAAATGATGTGCAGTATGTGGGTTATGGGATGTGCACTGTATATGAGGGATGGAAAGTAACTTTAACTGGTTTAATGGCTACAGAGATACTGTCCCCCCCCCCCCCCAGCCCGCCCGCCCGCCTGCACACACACACACACTCCCCCCCCCCCCCCCCCCGTGTGTGTGTGTGTGTGTGTGTGTGTGTGTGTGTGTGTGTGTGTGTGTGGGTTTGTGTGTGATTGTGCATGGCCTGAACAACAGCGCCCCTCCCTTAACATGTGTGGTCACAAAAGGTACTGTAGGCTAAATAGATATAGATACAGCATAAAAATGCGAATATACAGCATACGATTTGTGAAAGTGAGAAACGGGCTTCACAGTTATGTCAGGTGTGTTCATATGCTGATGGTGATGCGATTTCAGATCAATTGCTCGAGCCACCGAGGAGAAACGCTGGGACAGACAGACACTCACTCACTCACTCAGTCAGACATTCGCAAAATTATAGTATAGATGGCTATTTCCTCTATTAATGTTCTTTTTAAATTATAAAGCTGTCAAATATCTTTATGTTTAGTTTATTTATTTAGTTTATGTGTCATATCTGCCATGTACAACTTTAAAGCCTACAGTACAAGCCAAACAGAAATGTAATTGTCAACGACAAAAACACAATTAAATCGTCAATCGCAATTATTGGAGTGACAATTAATCATCACGTAAACAGCGTGACAGCCCTAGGCACATGTACACAGTCCCTGCATGCTCTTTAGACACCAACGCTGTGCACGTGAAAATAGCCTACATTAAAATTGGCACAGGCACTCATGGGACCAAACTCCAGTTATTTTATCCTTTTCTTCTCTTGTAAACTCTGACATACTGTAACCCAGTACTGTGCCAGTCTATAACATTCAGTAGACAGTTAGCCACTGTGATTAGAATGTTCAGTTCTCAACCTCACAAACTTGACAGATTTACTGTTTAAACAAACTCATGGGTTGAGAACAGTCATAGTTCTCATTTGAGAACTATCCTAAATTGGAGTCTTAATCAAAATATCAGCCAAACCTCAGTAATCGGGGAACTCTCCAAAACGAGGATTGGCACACAGACCCACACAGACCTGGCACCAGTTGAGGCTGTAGTTGTTGTGACCATCTGTGCGTTCCAGAGACCACCCTCTCAACTTCCTTGTCAGCGTGTTGGCGATGATAACGATGTAGGGAATTCACATCCAGAAAAACAAATTAAACGAAACAAAGAATAGTTGAGGTGTAGTGATTCTCAGCCTTCTTGCTTTCAGTATTAGGCCATTAGTATTATGAGTATTTTCAATATTTTTACTTCTACAGACCTACATCTCATATTGACAAATATTGTATTTTTACTCCACTATAATTATTTGAAAACTTTAGTTACCGGTTACTTTGTAGATTTTATTTATTAATGTGGTTGCCCAACAGGGCAACACATTATAGTCCTAGGGAAACTTTATAGAATTCTAAGGTGACTTTTCTGCTGCCATTGGAAATGGCAGGGATAGGGAATCAATAGGGAATCAATGGGAGTGGGAATCAATAGGGAATCAATGGGAGTGGGAATCAGTAGGGAATCAATGGGAGTGGGAATCAATAGGGAATCAATGGGAGTGGGAATCAGTAGGGAATCAATGGGAGTGGGAATCAATGGGGAATCAATGGGAGTGGGAATCAATAGGGAATCAATGGGAGTGGGAATCAATAGGGAATCAATTGGTGGAGCTTCACATGACAGTTAGCTTACTGTAGAATATAGTCAGCAACTGTCAGCAACCACACTCGCAATTTCCAATTTCATCTTTCTAGTTTGTATTATTATTACAAAACATACATTAATTAAGGAGAAGGGGCTACAGGGCCGAACCGTAACTAGAACCAGTACTTTCCTGAACCAAGAACTTTCAAGAACCTGTGAAGTTTCCGGGACCAAGTTCTGATTACGTTTCCATATAACCAGATCTAACCAGGAAAGTCCCTCGAGTTCCCTGAACTCAGGTTTAGTACTACATCAAGAGCAGGACCTAAAAACGGTTCCCAGAACCGTATCTGAAACCGGGCCGTGCGCTATTAGAAACAAACCAGAACCAAAAAAAAAAGGTTCAGGTTATGGAAAGTTCTGGTTCCACCTCGTAGTGGAAAAGGGGCTATAGCGACGTGATTGTGACTCTTTACAGTTTAGGCGTTTAGCAGACACTTTTAATCCAAAGCGACTTACAATAAGCAGGTAATACACATCACTATAATAAGCAAGATAATATGTCAGTACATTAACAACAATATAACAAATGCATAGGAATAGCAATCTAAAACAATAACATAGGTAGACCACGCACCTAATCAGTAAAAAACTTCTAAAACCTAAAAATGTTATCTAGCTTCATGTGTGGTCATCGAGGGAAGGAGGAGTGTTAAGCCCGTATCAGAGTCTACGGTGGAGACCTATCCACCGCAAATTTGAGGTGGAAAGCTTTCCACCTCAAGTCAGAAAATAAGTGCAGGCCATCATAGTCACGGCCCACGGTGAAGTCCTTTACCCCGTCTAGACCGGTTCAGGTCGACCAATCAGTGAACGGGGTGTAGAGCCTGTCTGTCTGGTAGTAAAAACAGAGAGATGTGTTGGGACTCACGGTGTAAAGCTCTCCACCGTGAGGAATGATGTAACGTTGTAGTTTCATGACTCAAAAAGACTCGAAAAGACTACACCCGACTATGATACAGGCTTCACAGTAGTGCTATGGGTTTAGGTGGAGTCTGAAGAGTCTTCAGTCCACGGTGGAAGCTAGGGAGTGAGTCTGTAGTTCTAAGTGCGACAGGGATTTTATCCCACAGTTTGGGGGCCAGGAGGGCAAATTGTCTTGGACGAGTGGATTTTTGTCCTGGGGTTTTTAGCGAGGGTTCTCTCAGCGTCCCTGTGTTGGCTGATCTTTCCACCACTTGCACCTTGTCTAGGGGCCACGCGGAAGTGGTGTCGGACGGAGCGTTCGGCGAGGGCGCGGGGCTGATCCTGATGGACGAGGTGCGGTGCCAGGGCACAGAGACCTCCCTGCTGGACTGTGCCCACGGCATCTGGGGGCGCACAGACTGCTCCCACGCTGAGGACGTGGGCGTGCGCTGCAGGGGAGGGGCCGGCCCCGAGACCAACGAGGTGCCCGTCATCTCCCCCTCCACAGGTAAGAGAGGGGCAGAGGGGGCATTACATCTATTTAACCCATTTAGGCCTGAACACATTATGACGCAATCTTTTATGCTTTAAATATTAAAAAAATAGCAGATATACAAGCTCACGGCGTGGCACCGAGTGCCGCGCTGCGAGCTTGTAGATCTGCTATTTTTGAAAAATCGTGAAAATTCGAATTTTGACCCGATTCTATAAGTGTCTTTTGAATCCTTCTAAAATTTTTGGAAAAAACCTATGTTTCTATGTCAGCAATCTGGCCAGCCATCGTCAAAGAAAAGGTCCTTTTCACTTAACTGGAGCTCAGTTAGTCTGTTCTTGAGAGACTACTATGTCAGTGGTGCTCAAACCTTTTCATGTGAAGGACCCCCAAAATGATATTTATTTGTCCACGGACCCGCATCTTAATACATGTATTATTATTATCACATCAACTGCCAGGTATTAATTCATTAATTCATCTGCCCCTGCCACGATGTTTCACCACATGTGGCCAGGATGTAAACAAAATCTACATGGAGCCATTTACAATTTATGCATTTAGCAGACGTTCTTAATCCAGAGCGATTTACAATAATCCAGGTAATACATCAATACAATAGGCAAGGTAATACATCACTACATCAGCATCAATACATCAAATGCATAGAAATATCAATCTAGACAAAATAATGTAAGTAGACCGAGCACCTAATCAGGAAAAATCACACCCAATGTGTAGTGAGCGGTGGTCGTGCTTGCATAACGTCTTCAGACTAGGATTTGAGTCTAGGATGTATACAGGGTATGCTACACACACACGTTTTGCTATGGCAAAACGCTGAGGAAAAAGGCTACAGACGCACGACATATGACATCACTAGACAAACATGGTGCTACGTACACACATTTTGCTATGGCAAAACGCTGAGGAAAAAGGCTACAGACACACGCACAGCCACGTATAAGAGCGGTCTACCACCGCTCAGAAAGTTTTATATAAAGCCTAAAATGTGCCATCTAGCTTTCATGTATGGTCATTGGGGGTACTGTAGGAGAGTGCTACAGTAAGTGCTATGAGCTTAGGTGGAGTCTGAAGAGGTGAGTCTTCAGGTCACGGCGGAAGCTAGGGAGTGAGTCTGTAGTTCTAAGTTCGACAGGGAGTTTATTCCACAGTTTGGGGGGCCAGGTGGGCAAATTGTCTTGGACAACTGGATTTTTGTCCTTGGGTTTTTAGCGAGGGTTCTGTCAGCATCCCTGTGTTAGCTGATCTGAGTGAACGGGTGGGGTTGATCAGGCTTTAGGGTTATGGAGGTGCCACGTCAGTGTTTTGTATTCAGTGCGGGCGGCAACCTGGGGCCAGTGGAGGGAGCGGAGAAGGGGGGAGATGTGAGAATTTTGTCTGGTTGAAGACCAGTCGTGCCGCGGCATTTTGTATAAGAACAATTCTATACACGGTCATCCGTTCTTTAGTTAGGGTCGAAAAAAGCCTTTAATAGGACAACATTATACAGTAATTGACTTTTAGTCGATTATAAAAAATTACAGGATGGATTTGGTTTCGTCAAGAGACCATTTGGTAACAGTTGTGTATTATACAAGTACTTGTGTGTACATCCTTTTGTGTATATCACATTACAGAACAATGCTGTGGAAAAGCTTGTGTTACTACTAGGGAATAGTGTGTGCGCGCGTGTGTGTGTGTGTGTGTGTGTGTGTGTGTGTGTGCGCGTGTGGCAGGTTGAAATGCCACATGTTGACAGCACAGGAGAGGAGGATAAAGAGGTGTTTACAGTGTCCCAGAGGGCATGCGGTCTGCTGGGTGCGCACACACACACACACACACACACACACACACACACACACACACACACACACACACACACACACACACACACACACACACACACACACACACACACACACACACACACACACACACACACACACACACACACACACACACACACACACACACACACACACACACACACACACACACACAGTCTCTATTAGAATTAGAATGGAGACCAGAGCAGCAGAGGACATTCACGCCTTGTACTGGACATTTAACTGGCTGACAGCGAACATATACTCAAAGACACATGCACACAGGCACACGCACACTGTTTCAATTCAATGGAGCTTTATTGGCATGAGAAAACATGCGTTTACATCGCCAAAGCAAGTGTCAAAATATAATAATTTAATCAGTTAAAAAAGCCAAACTTATATACAGTTTGGAGGGGGTACAGCATTATGTTAAGATCCCCAATAGTCACTGCCTCCAGCAGTGACTATTCTTCCTATGGGGTCAAATTACAAAAATTACAGTGGAATTGAAAATGACAAGCAAAAATAAAATAGCAATTAAATAACCCAATAATAAAAAGTAGTACATTATTTGGTGCCTGTCATCATGTTATGTTAGACTATGCAAGGCAGGGGCGTCCTCTTCCCTGAGCCAAGCCTAAACCTGACCGCATACCCAAGATAGGAGATCTGTCGGGCAGAAACCTTGCATCTCCAAGTTTCAAATGTGTACGTTTTTTCCCAAAGCAAAGCCCTGCTTCATCACACAAGACTGTCGTACATATCTAGTGAAAATGTATGTAGATCGGCTATTTTCACTTGTTTAGATCGTTTATAAAATGATACATACAAAATGAACGGTTTTGTACATACATGTGATGATGTGTTGTAGGTCCTCTGGTGAGGTTTCATAATGTGGTGATATGTTCCACAGGTCCTCTGGTGTGTCTGGCAGGGGGCCACACCAGGAAGGAGGGTTGTGTGGAGGTCTAGATGTTTCATAATGTGGTGATGTGTTCCTCAGGTCCTCTGGTGCATCTAGCTGGGGGCCACACCAGGAAGGAGGGTCGTGTGGAGGTCTAGATGTTTCATAATGTGGTGATGTGTTCTCCTCAGGTCCTCTGGTGCGTCTGGCTGGGGGCCACACCAGGAAGGAGGGCCGGGTGGAGGTGTACCTACACGGGGACTGGGGCAGCATCTGTGACTCTGGCTGGAACGACCTCAACGCTGCCGTGGTGTGTCGGCAGCTGGGACACAGGTCAGCGAGAACCAACAGATGAATTAATGATTTATTTTCACGTATTTTGTCACAAGACCCATCCATCCCTTACGGCAGTGGTTTCCAATCCTTTTCACATCAAGGTCCATTATTTAAAGATTTGTTTTTTTAGGCTTTTATGCCTTTATTGATAGGACAGTAGACTGACAGGAAATGGGGAGAGAGATGGGGAGTGACACGCAGCAAGGTTGTCCGGATCGGGAATCGAACCGGTCAGGCACCAGAGCCTATGTGGTATGCGCCTGGACCAGTAGGTCAGCGGGCGCCCCAAGGTCCATTATTTATTTGGCATTTGAGCCACGGACCACAACTTCATGAGATTTAGCCTCTCAGAACCAAACCATTGTGTAGTGATGTTGGTACCATAGGAGGTTGATCACAATAACCATTCTTCTACGTTCTCTCATTGTGTAGAAATTAAGTAATTCAGTTGTTTAACGATAATTTAACTCTTGAGAGCATAACATGAAACCAAATGGACCGGTCATTTAGCTGGGGACCACCTGGAACCCCCTCAAGGACCACTGGTTGAGAACCACTGCCTTGATAGGATTATATCACACAGTCGGGCTGTTTTGCTCTACCATTCGTCTAGGATTCTGTCTGAGAGTGATACTTGTGCGTGTGAGAGAGAGAGTACTTCCTCTGAATGTTCTTCCTCCCTGTCCTCTCTTTCTCTCTCTCTCTCTCTCTCTGTGCCCGTGCCCATGCCAGTGGCGGGGCGGTGGCAGCGGGGGGCTTCGGCCAGGGTAAAGGTCCCATCCACCTGGACCAGGTGCGCTGCACGGGCAAGGAGGAGTTCCTGGGGGAGTGTCCATCGCTGGGACAGAGCCTGCAGAGCTGCAGGCGCCGCCAGGACGCCGGCGTGCGCTGCGACGTAGTCACCCCAGAGCGGAGGACCGGACCACCGGAGCCGGCCAGCAGGGGGCACCAGCTCACCTGTGGACTGAGGAAGATGACGGCCGAGGACGTGAGCAAGAAGGAGAGCCAGGGAGGAGGAGGGGACGACATGCTGAGGTGAGATAAAATCGATATATATTTGGTCCGCACACTCTCATCGGAAAATATTTTAACACTAGGGACCTCAAATAAGATTAGTGTAATTAATTTTTATTGCATAGAACTAGTTAGACGCCTCAGGGCGACATGGGCGAGGTCGCACCAATTCTTGGCCATCTGGCCAGTGATGTATATCAGACCAGTTACCCATATATGGAGACCCCTGGTACCCATATATGGAGTTCCATGTACTGTATAAGGAGATACGCTGTGAGAGCCCAAACATGCTTACTCAGTTATTGTCACGATCTGAGTCAAAGATGCAGGACCCAAGTGCAGTACAAACAGAGGTTGAGGCAGACACAGGGCAGCTCCAATGCAAGGTGGTTTATTCACCAAAAACAGATTAACAGGAACAAACTGGTACACAAAATGAACTAGGTCAAAGACAGGACTACATATGGTGACTTACTATTATGAACGAACAAGGAACTGAAAAGACAAGGGCGTATAAATAGACTAGACACAGGCGAACACAACTGACAATAAACACAGGGATAGGCTGGGGGCTAAGTGGACACAGGAGGAGGAAACTAACAATCACAGAGAGGTGAGACAGGACAGGAACCAAAAACTAAGTAAAGACAGGAAATACTAGGACTACTACAAAATAAGATATGGGCATGTAAAGCCACACCAAACAAGGAAACAAGAAAAGCAACATTACTTCAGAATAAAAGAACACAAAGGCAGCTGGCTCAGAAACATACTGTATGTCAACAATATCATATTCATTACATTTAACAGAGTAGAAATAAACTAAAGCAACACAACAGAAAGGCAGTTGGCTCAGATCATAATGCAACATAATACAATTCCATATTCAACAGTCTATCATAATACAAGACTAAAACAGAACAGCAAAACACAAGATAAAGTCCAAAAACCAACAAACACTGACAAAGTCACGGTCCTTAGGAGCGGACCGTGACAGTTATTCGTTATGTGACATCATACCCCGTCATGCCCACCCTGTAGAACCAGCCGTTAGTGTGGTATGTCGCCGATGTGGCCTGCATATAAAGGCATTCCCCTATGAAATCCTGTTAGATATGGGCTTAATATTGATGACGTACATCAGGGAACTCCATATATGGGCATAAAAGGGATTCTGTTAGTGTGACATGATCACAGTGAAGCCAGAGCGTGATGTCAGAGCAGCAAACCCATTCTGTTAATCAGAATGGATGTTGCTTTGACGGGTATTGCTTTTCGTCCCGTGGGGTGCCTGATCACCCTCCCCAAGAACTGAGACGCTCGATGGGGTTGCCGGTTTGGTCGCCGACGGCCCGACCATGAACTTGCAGTACTGGATTACATGGTTACCAATAGAGAGAAGATGTCTTTCCCAGCCAGACACCCGGCAGCATAGAGCATAGAGAGACTGTATCCACACATTCCAGTGTGTAACTTTGCCAGGTGGTTTAGATAATAAAACATAAATACAAAATGTTAACCCATCATTTCCCTCTATAGCAGCAGTTATCAACCAGTAATGTTTTGGCATTTACCTGCAGAAACACACTCTGTATTTGGGTGTTTTCACTGTTTGTTTTGTTAGAACAGGATGGTTTTGGGCAACAGTGAATGTTGAAGGCTGAGAGAGCCGCTGCCTTATGCAACAGATGGTGAAAGGGTGCCATCTAGTGGACGAATGTTCCTTAAATGTTTAACATGGAATAAAATTCAGTTTAGTTTTAGTCATATTTTGGTCTACTTTTAGTTGACTAAATATTATAAGATTTTAGTTGACTAAATCTATAGATTTTGTATTTTATGGCATCGAAATGGATAGGCTATGGTCATTCAGGGCTGACTCTTAATTATGTTCCTGGTAATATTATTGTCCGGTCCCTTTGTATGTCCATGGTAAAAAATAATTTTGACAAAAATGTCCAGCACAAGCCAGCATGGCCCAATATAAGTACAATATTTGCCTCTGAAATTTAGTGAAAAGTAGAAGTAGAAGTAAAAGTATTGGAAATTGGAAATACTCAATTAAAGTACAGATACCTCAAAATTATGCTTAAATACAGTACTTAAAGGGGCACTCCACCACTTTTCAACCTATGTTCATATAATTGGTCCTCACTTTTTTTTTTCAGAGGAGGGCTGTGGGCAGGTCAGAAACCCATCGTCTTGTGACATCATCGATTGCCAATCCAGCTTATAGAAACTGCAGGCTTTCTATTCCTGAAAAGTTGCAATGTTAAAGTGGAATCCATTGTTCTCACGATAATAAAAATCGAAATATCTTTTTCAAAAATATTGATTACATTTTTTTTTTTTTTGGAAAATGATTTCTCAAGACGATGGATTCTGAACTGGTTGAAAAGTGAAAGGAGTAGTTCACCACTTTTCAACCTGTCTTCATATAATAGGTCCTCACTAATGTTCATGATAAAATATCACAATTTTTTTCTACTCAGTCCAAGTCTCCTTGGAGAGTGGGAAGTTCAGAATCCATCGTCTTGTGACATCATCATTTTCCAAAAATAATAAAATAATCAATATTTTTGAAAAAAATAATTAGACTTTTATTATCGCGAGAACAATGGCTTCCACTTTAAAATTGCAACTTTTCAGGAATAGAAAGCCTGCAGTTTCTATAAGCTGGATTGATGTCACAAGACGATGGCACACAGCCCTCCTCTGAGGGAAAAAGAAAAAAAAAAAGAAAAAGCTATTTTGGAGTGAGGACCAATTATATGAACATAGGTTGAAAAGTGGTGGAGTGCCCCTTTAAGTAAATGTACGTACTTACTTTACACCACTGCTGGGGTTCATGTTGTGGTTTAAGACACTGTGTGGTCACTCTTCTCATCAGGAGCTGGTGGCCGTGGCAGGTGTCCGTGTGGCTTCAGTCCCAGGCAGAGGACGGGGGTCCGCTGTGCAGCGGGACCCTGGTCAGCCCCTGCTGGGTGCTCACCTCAGCAGACTGCTTCAACAGGTACGCATGTCTGCATGGACTTACATTCAACCTCTCACCTCTGAAACCAATTACATCCCTACAAAGCCAAAGTGCAGTAACTATGTTTTTGGACACACCAACTTATTTATGCAAAAAAGGTCGGGAGACTTAATTCCATTGCGATCCAAAACAACAAATCATATGGTAACTAACTAATATCATCTTATTCTAAAATCACTATACTAAAACATTCGATAAAATCCCTATTCTTCCTGACCTGTGGTCAAATTACAAAATTACAGTTGAATGGAAAATGACAAGCAAAAGTAAGATAGCAATTAAATAACAAAACATATGAATAAAAAGTAGCCTAGTACATTATTTGGTGCCATGGCCATGTTGGACTATGCAAGGCAGGGGCGTCCTCTTCCCTGAGCCAAGCCTAGACCTGACTCTATACCACACTTACCCATGTGAACATGTGTTGTCCTCAGGTTCGGCAGCGAGGCGTCCCGCTACTCGGTGCGTTTGGGGGCGTCCGGGCGGAGCGTCACCCCCGAGCGGGTGGTGGTCCACAGGAAGTTCAAAGGTCAGAGCGGGGGTCACGACCTGGCCCTGGTCCAGCTGCCCAGCGGCACCAAGGGTCACTGTCTGACCTTTGACCCCGACACCAGCGCCGCCTGCCTCCCCACGCCGGAAACGGCGGGCGGGAAGGCCCCGTCCTCCTGCGTCGCCACGGTTACCATGGGCTGGGAGGGGCCAGGTACTGTAGATAATTATGCAATGTATTCTCTGTGTGTGAATGCTGCGACTGACATTTTACATGACGATTATAATTGTCTCTCAAATAATTGCGATTAACGATTTAGTTGTGCTTTTGTCGTTGACAATTACATTTCTGTTTGGTTTGTATGCTTTGAAGTTGCACATGGCAGATATGACACATGACCTAAATATACAAAGAAATGACTGACATGTTTGACAACTTTATACTTAAAAAAGAACATTGATAGTGGATATATCTGATCTACATTTTTGAAAAAATATGAAATTTTTTCAACATGGAAAGGATTATGACGATCATGACAAAATAATTGCAATTATGTCAGATAATTGCGATTAGACGATTATGTAATAATTGTGACAGGCCTTGCTGCGACTAGGCCAAAGAAGTACCTAACTCCATGCGTTACTTTCCATATGTTTCTTTTAGTCATTGATATATTTAAAATGGGAGATAGATCGGGCTGAAACCTTGCAGAATTTGGAGTCATATTATGGACGTACTTCATAGATGACTGACGTCTGGAGATCCAAACGAAGCCACACAATTATTAGACTCAGTATTGTGTATATATATACTGTATAACATTATAATGTTCTTATTTTGATCATAAGACCCAAATACTGAATGTCAGTCTCCAGGTTTTCTTCAGAATATGTATGACACTGATTTACCACGACACTCACTACAGTATGGCACATTATGAGTCCAACTGGCACTAGTGGTTCTCAAACGTTTTAAGTGCAAGGACCCCCATAACTCTAAGAGCGTGCAAATTTGATAAAGACTGATCTCATCCCTTCTTTCTAATGTTCTTCCTCCTACAGATGCCACGCTGGCCACCTGGGTGCCTCTCATGTCGTCGTGGCAGTGCAAGAAGCGCTACGGCGACAGCTACTCCAGCCATGGGACGCTGTGCGCCGGCAGCCCGCCGGACACCAGCCGTCTCCACGCCGACGGCTGCCAGGGCAACTCGGGCGGCGGCCTGGTGTGCCAGGGCGAGGGCGGCCGCTGGGTGCTCACCGGGGTCGTGGCCGGCGGCTACGGCTGCGGCGGGCCCGCCTCGCCGGCGCTCTACACGCGCGTCAGCCGCTTCCACGGCTGGATCCAGGAGGTGACCGAAGAAACGCACCGTCGCCGCGCCGCCTCCACCGGAGAGGAGGAAGCCGCGGTGAGCGTTCAGGAGAGCGCAGACGAGCGCACGCAGGAGGAGGAGGGCTCTCATACCCGGCAGCATGAGAACGCTCGCGACGACGACCACGCCAACGATGTTACGATGCACGTCGACAACGACCTGACGCACGCACGCGCCGAGGGCAAGGATGAATACGCCCGCGCGCACGGCAAGCTCAAACACACGCACGATCAGAAGCAGCAGCACGTAGATGATCCCGGCAACGAGCTGGAGGCGAAACGCGCGCACAGCCATAATAACCCACACGCGCGCGCTAAGAACACACATGCTCCTCACGCCGCAGACGCACACGCCGCCCTCCTGGTCTGACTGAGGCCACACGCCATTGGCTTACCATCTGTGCCATGTGACTCTGAGGAAGGCGGCGGAAGCGGAGGAAAGGGACAGGGCTCTCAACGTCAGAGGACAAATTCCAATTCTAGATTTTGGCATCCATCTCACCTCCTCCGTCGTCCCAGTATGGCGGTGTTACGGTGAAACCGGTGACCCGCCGAAACGCGTACAGAATTACTTTCTGATTTTAACCTCATGTGAGAACTCTACAAGACGGTCGTACATTTTGGCAGGTCACCAATTTCACCGTGACACCTCCATGCTGAAGACTGAGGAGGAATCAACAAATTGTGGACGTTGGAATTTGGCCCGAGGGGAGAGTAAGATTGTAACAGGAAGGAGAAGCCAGAGACTCCTTTACACTCAGTGATTATGAACTAGCACCAGTCATGGCCGTCCTGGTGTTTGTGCTCATTTCAACCCACAACTCATCGTAACTCAACTCTAGCTACAAGTGAACTCAAAACCCATCAGGCATTTGTGATCGCTTCTTCTCCGGCGATGGCGCCGATGTGAGCTTACCGCCGCTGTCGGGCAAAAACCTTGTACTGTATGGCCAAAAAACGCTTTTCAGGTTCCAATAGATCCAGTGTAGTTGCATATGTGCCATGCTGTTGGCAAGTCAGTGAATTTTCAGAACATCGTCACTGATCTGCTATGCTATTCAGATTTAGTTTTCCCATGAAAAGACGTGTCAAGGTAACAAAAGAGAAGAATTAGCAAGGCTGAACAGTGAAAGGAACCTGGGGAAAACATACATTTACAGAAAAACTAAAAACAAAGAAGATCGGGAAAGCTCAAAGAGTTGGAATGGCACGCCTGTATTTAGACACAAGTTCTTGATGATACTTTTCATTGGTTAAATAATTAACGTATAAAAACCCACAGACTTGAAATACAGTATATCGTCCCTGGTTTGGACATGTTATTAAAATGGTGAAAATCTTCAGAGATGTTCAAAAGTGTTCCAAAAAATTGCGATCTACGAGGCACGCTGTGACCTTACGCGTAGATAGGCTATTTTTCACTACTTTTGCAAAGACACCGTCGTCACAAATAAGTATAAATTAGGGGCTAGCGTTTATGGAAACATGGAAAGAATGAAACGTGGAGATACAGTACAAGGTTTGTGCCCAAAAGTGACGAGTCAGGCCCACTGTGTTGTCAGTGTATTATTTATGTGTGATGCTTTCAGTGCGTGTGAGTGGGGAGGGTGGGGGCCAGCACCCATGGAAGGCTTTCTTCCTAAAAATGGGTGTCACAAGTAGGGCATGTTCAGACATTTACACCACCACGACGTTGGGCTCTCACAGAGATCCAAGTATTGCTTTGGCATAACAAAATGTACATAACGTGTAAGTATTTGTTTTTGGAGGGGTGACTTTAAATTAATCGCAGACCTTTTTAATGTATGCCACCAATAATGAGTATTTTGCTGGGGGGGGGGGGGGGGTCTAGAAAATAAAGGGCTATGATAATAACTGAAGTTTAATAGCTGTAGTAGGCCTTTTTCCCACAGCAGCCATTGTTGACATAGTTGTATATTAGTTGTTTCACATGTGTTTCCAATGATACTAATTAAGGTTGTGTTCCCTTGAGGTCAAAGTAGTCTGGGTGCTGATATTGTGCATATTTGGCTCACTGGAAAATACTGCTACTCTTGCATTGTTACCAGTAGTCTTGTGTAGCCAGACAACTATTCCACAATCTCTGAATGCTATATAATAGAGTCTGTAACTACAGCTCCTGAACGGCGAGTACGGAAGTAGTCACTGCTGCACGGAACTGTAGTCCCATTGGAAACATAACAGAAACACACTAGCACAGACAGAGTCATTCTAATGAATTGTAGTCCCATTGGAAACATAACAGAAACACACTAGCACAGACAGAGTCATTCTAATGAACTGTAGTCCCATTGGAAACATAACAGAAACACACTAGCACAGACAGAGTCATTCGAGAGGCATATTCTTGTTATGCGTGTATAGTCTAAGAAAACATTTGAAAACATCATGGAAATAACACCAACAACACCAGAGAAAGACGAAATAACGTCCCCAAAAATATTGAAAGAAGACATAACGCTTCCAGTAGGACTTATCGCTACTGCACCAAGGGAGCGGGTGCGTCACATCCACATTATCCCATACTCATCATAAGACTTCCGTTGCCCCAGACTGTATGACGGGAGCATTTACAAATCGCGAGAGTCAACAGTCTGGCCATGCGAGACTATCTTACCAGTGATTCATTGCTAACACCTGAAGGAACTAATATTACACACACACAAAAAAAGGTTTGCCGTGGGAAAAGGCCAACATGTAGGGGACAAACATCACATCAGTGTGGCCATTTATCTCTTCTTCTTACCTCATTGCATGGCATCCGACTCCCAACAATATTGTGCATTAGTTCAGCTTTGATAGGAAAAGAACAAAAATGTAATAAAAAAAAAGATATAATCTGTACATTGAAGCTATACACACTCTAGGTGCCAGGTCAACAATGAGCAACAATAGAGACAGAAGTAGGTGACGTATTTGACGTATACCTGCTATAGAGAACACTAGTTAAGATCCAAGCATTCAACAACACGGCGGTTTGTAGGCCAGTCAATCTAAGCCCCCAAAAAAGGCCCAACCCCAAATAAATTGCAACAGTAATGTGACATAGTTTTTATTTGTCAAAATACCCTCCTGCATCATATATTAAAAGTTGTGAATTATATATTTAGTGGATCAAGGTAAATTCAGGGGGTTCAAGTTTTTGTCCCATTCACTTACTATATAGCATGTGAGGGGTCTAACTAGAGGTTTTTCATGATTCTGAATCCATTGAAAGCATTTGTGTAGCATGAAAAACATTCCTTGGGCTAAAAATGGACCCCACACAACTGTGAAAAGTGATGACTCATCACTAAACCAACCACTTTTAATAAGTTATTTGGATGACCCAAAGGTTCATAAAAAAACCTTGAATGATTACTATTGCCAATTTCTTTTGGGTCAAACCACAGATTGACTGGACTATTGTCTCCCTAGGCTCATTGTCCTATGGTATAGGACCTACACTACAGTATACCTTTACCTTTACACTACAGTATACCTTTACCTTTACACTACAGTATACCTTTACCTTTACATACCTTTACCTTTACACTACAGTATACCTTTACCTTTACATACCTTTACCTTTACACTACAGTATACCTTTACCTTTACATACCTTTACCTTTACATACCTTTACCTTTACACTACAGTATACCTTTACCTTTACATACCTTTACCTTTACACTACAGTATACCTTTACCGGTGACATTGCTGTCGTTCATTTAGACCAGTGGTTCTCAAACCTCCTCATTTCAAAGAACGCCATAACATTTATGTATGCTCTTAGGGCGCTTTTCCACCGGCAAAGAACCGGTTCGGGGTTCATTCTCTCGTCTATGGGATGAACCAGAGGTGAGCTTTTCCAGAGAGAACCGGAGTTGGTTCCAAACCGTAAAAGTTGGTTTGGAACGGGAACCACAAAATCCTTGGTTCCTCTGGTTCAATCTGGTGGAAACGCAAGCTGGTTTGCAAGAACGAACCATGGTTCCAAGAAAGTTGAAAGGCACTGGTCCTTGAACAAAGGTTCTTTTGGTGGAAAAGGCTCCCTGGACCATTGAGAACCACTGATTTACACTACTGGACCAGACAATTGTCAGCCTTTCAAAGCCATTGGAAGCCTGCGGTGGGGTCATCATTTATTTTCCTTCTTTTAAAAAAATAAATCAGATTCCACTGAATGGCTTTAGATAGATGAATAATATAGATAGTTGGCCAGTGTTCTGGTTTCTAGTTTAGTCTGTGTACAGTAATGCATTCGTTCTTGATTGACATAGATAGCTAAATTGTGCAAACTTTTTCAATGTGGAATGAAGACGTCTTTGTTCTGTTCTGTATTTCTGTTCTCTCCAGAGAAGACATTATGTGACTTAACCAGTAGATGGCGACATTGTGCTATTTTAACCAGAGCTGCAGTCAGTGTGTGGAATGGATGAGAATGAGGCTCTGGTGTGTTTTTATAAACTGTGGCTGCCTTGGATGCTCATGTGTACTCTGTGTGTATGCGTTTGTGTGTGCGCGTGTGTATGTGTGCCATTGTATTGTGTAACCCTGTGACTATTCCTTTCCCTCCAACCAGAAAACATGTCCGAAAGCCTGTTTTTTATATTCCTGTAGCTGTACATAAAATAAGCCTGTCGCTATCCTTCCCTCCCCACCCCGAGACTTAACTACGTTTTAACTACTTAAACCGGGTCAGGTATATGGGGCCTAAACCTATAACTGACAGCGTTCCACAGTATACTAGGCTTTCTTCATGGGGAAAAGGCGTTGTGAGCCTAATAGATCTGCTATTTTTCAGGCCCAGAATGAGGGCTGCGAGGGGGTTCATGTGGTTAAAATGCTGAAAAAAACTTTTAATTTAAAACCTTGTAGGTTATAACTGTAAATGTGCCTGTGGCGTGGCTGGAGAGAGTGAGAGAGTGTTTTACTGCTGTGATGTTAGGCCTACCTGACCTGTGTGTTATAGACCAGTGTGTTCTGTTGTAGCTCAGTGTTAATAATGTGCTGAATCATGGTGAGTATTAAAGCATTATCCTTGATGAGAACACTGTGTGTTGGTCTCTGTGTGGTCTCATGCTGTGTGCAAAGATGAACAGTGAAAGAACTACAGTGCAACTAGCCACTCTGCCATCACCCTGGCCACAATATGCCTTCCGGTTGGTTCCAAGATTTCTAGCGGAAGTGCTGCGTTTAACGGAAGTTTCGTCATGCGGTGTGGGTCTGTTTACATTCCCCAGCCAAAAAACGAAAATAGATTGCAGCTCTTAACTCGCTCTTAATAGGTGTAACATCGCCTGAATCAGTGTTTTTGTTTGTATATTGTTTATTGCGAGCGCAACAGACGGAGCAGGAGATGTAGACCAGATTTTTCCAGCGGGGAATACGTTTGCAGGAACACCGCACTGTGAAAAAAGACAACTTCCGTGAAAATTCAGCAACAACAACTACAATTTAGCCGGAAAGATCAAACCGGATTCAGTTTCAGCCCAAAATAATTCCCCTGCGCTCAAGGACATACTTTTAGCGCCTACATAATAAACCCCTTGATGCGGCGTAGTTTTGCTTTTGGAAAATTCGTTTTAGTATATGCATCTTTTAGTCCAACTCGTAGCGACTGGCAAGACTACACTAGGCTACTGGAGCATTTTAATAGGGATTTGGGGAAACAAACGGGGGAACCAAAACAAAGCGACGCCGCTTCTTCTGCTTGTGGTTTTCCACCTAGACCGGATCAAACGGAACGTTGTAAACGAATACCAGGCTTTCCTCAGGAAAGACTGACGCGAGGTTACAGTGCAACTGCAACGGGCGCTTCTCGATCGCGTCACACCTGGTCTCGCTCAGATCCCGCCCATAGCTGCCACTGATTGGTTGGAACCGGGCGCTGTTCGTT
Source organism: Nannobrachium achirus (assembly GCF_963921795.1). Classification (NCBI taxonomy): domain Eukaryota; kingdom Metazoa; phylum Chordata; class Actinopteri; order Myctophiformes; family Myctophidae; genus Nannobrachium; species Nannobrachium achirus. Next base: position 13,573,609 of record NC_137825.1, on the reverse strand, counting down.
GCTCACAACGCCTCACGCTGCGAGGAGTTGTGAGCAATCTGCTATTTTCTCAATAGAACCGTGTTATACAAAATGTAATTGCTCAACTCTTGGTGGTTGTCAGGGTGAGGGGTCCCCAGTTAAAATATGATTATTTTGGGGGTCGCGGCCTGAAAAGGTTGAGAACCACTGGTTTAAGTGACACTGGTATAACTAGCTGTGACGTGTGGTGAGCTTGTGCTGTAGCCTATTTATACAGTATGTGCTACTGTAGTCGTTTCTGTGCAGGAAACTGAAGGTATAAATCAGGCATAAGTGTTTCAGAAGTGCCTCCTCTGCAGTACGCTATGCTTCCTGGGACCCAGCCCAACTACTGCACCACAGCCTACCTCCAATACCCAGCCCAACTACTGCACCACACCCAGCCTACCTCCAATACCCAGCCCAACTACTGCACCACACCCAGCCTACCTCCAATACCCAGCCCAACTACTGCACCACACCCAGCCTACCTCCAATACCCAGCCCAACTACTGCACCACAGCCTACTGTACCTCCAATACCCAGCCCAACTACTGCACCACAGTCTACTGTACCTCCAATACCCAGCCCAACTACTGCACCACAGCCTACCTCCAATACCCAGCCCAACTACTGCACCACAGCCTACTGTACCTCCAATACCCAGCCCAACTACTGCACCACAGCCTACTGTACCTCCAATACCCAGCCCAACTACTGCACCACACCCAGCCTACCTCCAATACCCAGCCCAACTACTGCACCACAGCCTACTGTACCTCCAATACCCAGCCCAACTACTGCACCACACCCAGTCTACCTCCAATACCCAGCCCAACTACTGCACCACAGCCTACTGTACCTCCAATACCCAGCCCAACTACTGCACCACAGCCTACTGTACCTCCAATACCCAGCCCAACTACTGCACCACACCCAGCCTACCTCCAATACCCAGCCCAACTACTGCACCACAGCCTACTGTACCTCCAATACCCAGCCCAACTACTGCACCACACCCAGCCTACCTCCAATACCCAGCCCAACTACTGCACCACAGCCTACTGTACCTCCAATACCCAGCCCAACTACTGCACCACACCCAGCCTACCTCCAATACCCAGCCCAACTACTGCACCACAGCCTACCTCCAATACCCAGCCCAACTACTGCACCACAGCCTACTGTACCTCCAATACCAAGCCCAACTACTGCAACACAACATACCTCCAATTCACAGCTGTTGGAATGAGGGCTGCTGTTCAATGAATGTCTGAGCATTAACCATTAAAGGGATATATGGCTAATACGACAAATATGCCTTAATACATTATAATTATAATACATAGTATTTATAATTCTATAAATACAATGTAAATTTAAAAACACCTTAATTATTATGAGCATCAAATCAATATTTCAAATGTGTTTGTGTTTTTTCTTTTTCTTTTTGCACATGCATGCCATAAAAATGACACATGACATTAATGACGTCATCAACTTGCGACAGGCATTTCCCCTATTGAGTGAAAGATTAGTTATTTCTAGAAGAAAATAAAATATTTGAGGTGTTTTTCTTTATTTTTTTTCTTTATAGAGGACAATTATAATGTACTATTAAGGCATATTTGTCGTATTAGCCAGGGATCCTTTCAGAATCCTCCAGACTTAAACAGAATGCCGGATGGACAGTACTTCAATCTGCCCATCCTAAAGCATTATAAGAAGTGGGCCAGACATTTTTTTTTTTTTTTAAAGATATTTGGGTCTTTTTTCTGCCTTGAATTGAAAGATGCACAGCTGACTGACTGAGATCTTTGGGTGACACACGCAGCAAAGGTCATCCCAGACGGCTACACCAGCCGTTCGGGCTGGCCAGCCATTCTTTGACATGACTCACTGGCTACGCTGGCATGAAGACACAATGGAAAATTCAATTCATGTGTGACAGAAAAACAAACTTGATCTGCAACATAGCATTGTCGTCGAGTCGTGTCATGATCTGTCATCACAGCCAGTGTTGCCAAGCCCACTCGTTATAAGCAACTTTGGGCATGTTTTCTGTTAAAGTCGCTTGTAATTATTAGTGCAGTTGCTTTATTTGTTTTATTAAGGTAACTGGTAATATTAATTACCCCCCCCCCCCCCGGATTGGAAAGTATTTTGTGCCAGGGACCCCCACACAAGATTTTTGTCGATGAAATGTTTCAAAACCATTCCTAATATTATAAATATCAACATCTTAAATAGCCGTTTCTACTCGCCTCGCGCTGTGAGCCTGTAGATCTGCTATTTTGAAATAGTCAACACCATGCGGTAGAGTTCTCAATGGGCCTGAAAATTAAGGCCCGGCCATAACTGGGTCCTAAGTGGGCCGACTAATTAGCATACATTTTAGGCCCGCCCCAGCCCAAAAACGTCGGGTTCAAGTCAGGTAGGGTCGGCTTCGGGCAGAATTTGAATACAATTTTAATACAAAAATATATTTTATTTCATTGAGCCCAGGGCCCGACCTGGCCCGACTAATTACCATACATTTTAGGCCCGGCCCAAAAAAGTCGGCTCAAGTCTGGTTCAGGCGCAATTAGAGAACTACCAATTGTCGTCGCTTCGTTTTTGGTCTTGTTGTCTTTAGCTGCTTGTTTTCTCTCCCACAACTGGCAACGCAGGTCATCACGGCTGCATCGTAAAAGCAGAGCAAGGTGACAGAAGGACGCGGTGAGGAAAGAAGTAGAAGAAGACACAAGCAAGGAGACAGTTTAAAATAAACTGACCGGCGGGCATTGCATTCCACCAAGCGGACGCAGCGTGTGTGTGTGTGTGTGTGTGTGTGTGCGCGCAGCGGGCTTGTGTTCGCTCACTCAGGTGAGTCGGCGGTCAACAACACCTCTGTGAGTAAGACAAATATTTGCACTTTTCAGTGTTAACAGCAGCAGCAGCCAGCCGGTGATATTTACTCCATTCCTAGACTGAAATCAGTTCAGTTTCAGTTCAGTTTATTTATTTTTTATTTATAACGCAACATCACCCCAAGGGGTGCATTTATAACAGCAAGTCATACAGCAAAACATGTACTGTATAAAAACAGTCGCACAGCAAAAACACAGTAGCAAAAGTAAAAGTAAAGCGTAAAGTGTGCCAGCACACATGGTCAAATGATGGTAAAAAGTTGATTCTGTTTCGGGGCATTCTGCAAAAAAAAAAGAAAAAAAACTATCTCCGTTTAAAAGACTTAGTCGGCACCTTTATCTATAATTGCAAGGAGAACGGATAGCCTGTGTGTCTTATCGCATGCATGCAGTTTCAGTGGAGGATATAAGAATGCCAAAACACTTTCCCAGGAAGTTATTTATTATGCATCATGTTCCTGAGTAGGCACATGCACACATATACATAAGGGGGCTTTAACCCTTGCCCCATTACCCTGCCCTCTCCAGACCACGAATGCGGTTCTTTTCATATAGCGAGAGAAATGCAAATGCCCTCTTTTCCATGCCATACCTGAAGGCAGCATTCAAGAACTTGCCAAACTCCCCTGAACTTGAATGTAGCATTTTATGTTGAAAGAATTGCCCTCTCTGTGTAGAAATCCATGCCCGTATGCCACATCTCCAGTATTCACTTGATTATGCTTAGTTTAGTGTGGTATCAAGTACTGAAAATAGCCGACCTCCAAGCTCACAACGTGTCGCACAGCGACACGTTGTGAGCTTGGAGGTCGGCTATTTTCAATATTTTTACCAAAAGGCCCTTTTAGAAAATGTCAGCCCCTGCCTCTCTGACGTTCTCTGTCCCAGACAGACATGGCGAGCTGCGGCGGCCCCATGCTGTCCGAAGAGCAGTTCCAGTGCTCCATCTGCCTGGACGTCTTCACGGAGCCCGTGTCCATCGCCTGCGGACACAACTTCTGCAAGGCCTGCCTGGGCGGCTACTGGGACAACTCTGACAGCTGCCAGTGTCCGCTCTGCAAGCAGGTGCTCACCACACAACCACCGTCTGACTAATATAGAGCCAATAATATCAGGAACAGGCATGGAATTTCATCATTTTAGGGGCAAGGCCACTTTTGGAGAACACAAAGGGCCTGAATGAAATGGTCCACTGAAAGAATCCCTTCTTAATTGAATTGTAATGATTAAGGACAATTTAAAATGTATGAAGTGACAGTTACAATCTGATCCATGCTCAGCCCTGCACCAATCAAAGTCACTAGATTGGTTTAAAGATGGGGAGTTAAGAATTCAGAATCTAAACAAAGGACACTGGCGTCTACATGACAAGAAAGAGGAGAAAGTGGTACAGTCAGCAGGGGCATTAAGGCCACTGTGGCCTCAGGGCATGGCATTTCTTTGAGGGGCACAAGACCAATTGTTGAATGACAATAAAGCTGTCTGTCTGTCTGTCTGTCTGTCTGTCTAGGTGTACACCAGGAGACCTGAGCTGCAGACCAACACCACCATCAGGGAGCTCTCTGACCACTTCAAAGGAATGACCAGGGTAATAATAATAATAATAATAAAAATAATAATAAACTTTATTTGTATAGCACCTTTCATGACATGAAATGCAGCTCAAAGCGCTTTACAGAGCAGAAGAAGTGCTTAACAGAGAAAAACATAAAAATAAAATTAGAAATAAAAAATGAATTACAATGATTACAATAAAGCAGAAAAATAAAAACATAAAACATTGAAGAACAATTTCAGAACGGTGCGGACGTCAATTAAACTGCACAGGGATTTAAACATTCAGCTAAAAGCAAGAGTAAAGAAATACTCAGGTAGGGATGGATGGGACAATAATCCTTATCGTTCATCACAATAAAAAATTAAGAATCAGCACCACTTAGACGCTGGTTAACAAAAAAAGGGCCATTTAAGCTTTAAGCATATTTTGATTATCGTTACAATTATTTCAGCCACAATTTCATAGTTGTGAAATGTAATTTTCATCCCCAGATGAGTAGGGATGGAGCTCGAAACAAGGGCCCTCTACAAACTCGATATCAAATGTATTGAGTACCCGGTATCAATAAGCTTTGGGCTTATCAAGATTGTTAACGAGCATAGCGGCCCATGACGTCATGTTTAAACAATCAAGACAAGAGGTGATCAAGACATTATTACAATAATATTCATAATATAAAGCCATTTAACACCTATTGTACACTAATGAATGATTGTTTTAATGATATTTAACCAGTAAGACTCCCTAATCGGGAGATAAGCGACGTCAGGTCGCATACACAAGCTTTAGAATTGTAGCCAATCAGGAGGGAATATGGGAAATGGGACAGATGCATGTTGATGACATGACTTTAGAGATACTGTGTACCGCTTTGCGTGATTATAGGGCAAAATCTGTAGGAGCATTGAACAAAAACGTGTTTTGCAAGAATCTGCCTCATGGTGGCGCTAGAAGAGGGCCATGTGAGAAGTTAGGGCTGAAGGTTGTGGTTTGCCAGCCAAGGAGTGTGTGTGCAAAGTTTGGCATGGATAGGGGCAACGGTGCCGGAGATAAGAGTAGGGACAAAAGTGTGACATGACGTGATGTGACGGACAAAAGCCTGGCTCAATAAATCAGCATTGATAAGGTGCTCATTATCAATAAAAATTAACAAGGTCCATCCCTACAGATGAGGGACCAGAGCAGCGCCGCAGACGAAGCCAAACACGGCGCCGGGACGGCGTCCTGCGACATCTGCACCTGGAGGAAGCTGAGCGCCGCCAAGTTCTGCCTGCAGTGCCGGACCTCCTTCTGCGAGGTCCACCTGGAGCCGCACCGCCGTGTGGCCGGCCTGCGCCGCCACACGCTCATCCACCCCACAGAGAAGATGGAGGACCGCATGTGCCCCGAGCACCACGTGCTGCTGGACTGGTTCTGCAGGTGACCGTGGAAACCCTTACTTAACACTTCCGATGCCAATTGCGTCCAGGAACGTGATAAGAATCAATTTCCTATCGGTGCGACTCCACCGCCCATTATCACGTCCAGGGACGTGTTAGCTGGTTACCATGGTAACCAGGTAAAAAGGTGCGGCGGCGGCTGGTGAGGGGAAAAAACCGTCTATCCCATGATGCAACATCATCAGGAAGCGTGCCATCTCCATAGGCTCCTATTCATTGCTGCTGCAGAGACAGCTTTATCTCTCCAAAAACGCTTCGATCGCCGGTTAGCATTTTTGAAGCTGTGAAAGCCGCTTCCAAGGAGTGGCTTTGTCTGTCCCGTACATGTCCCGTGCATGCAGAATTGAGGATTGGTCAAGCTTCACTTGGCCCTCCAGACAAAATCATTCATTCATTCATTCAGAATTCATAAAAATACAAGTCATAGAAAGTATAGTTCTAGAACACAGAATGTATAGATCTAGAACACAGATTTCATAGCTCTAGAACACATAGAATAAAAATTCACTGCTTCACTTCGTACTGAGGTTTGATTTTTCATTTCCGTGTGAAAGTAAACATCCGGATCCACATCATAAGACCGTGAATTTCCACAACATGGAGACGATCGTGGCTTCCGGGGCTCTTCAGAATAAAGTGCAGTGAATGACTCTGTATCCAAACAATTACAAAAATAATGGCATCCAAGTGTTTAAGAAAACAAGCTCATGAATGCTATAAGCAACGTAATATAATAACATAAATGAACTTTACCACAGGACCGACCAGCAGTGCGTGTGCCACCTGTGTGTATAATAATATGAATTGCCTTCATCACAGGACCGACCAGCAGTGCGTGTGCCACCTGTGCCTGGAGAAGGACCACGACACGCACAACGCCTGCCTGCTGGAGATGGAGTGCGGCGAGAGGCAGGCGCAGCTGCGCAGGAACCACTTCAAGGTGCAGCACATGATCCAGGAGCGGCAGCAGAAGGTGCGGGACATCAAGCACTCGTTGGAGCTGTGCCGGAAGGACGCCGAGAGGGACGTGGCCGACAGCGCGCAGGTCTTCAGCGCCCTGGTGGCCGCCGCTGAGAGGAGCCAGTCGGAGCTGCGCTGGGCCATCGAGAAGAAGCAGGCGGCGGTGGAGCGGAGGGCCGAGGGCTTCATCAAGGTAGTCAGGGGATATTAATACAATCTGGGAATATGACATTTCTTCACCAGTATGTGTGTAAAGGTGTCTAGTAATGCATCTACAGTAACAAAGGTTGAAATTCGATTGGCATAGTCAATATCTCTGTTCATGAACTGGGACTGTCCTGTCCTAAATCTGCAAATAAAGTAAAGTAAGTAAAGTGAAATTAAAAATTCCTAGGAGAATTTTTACAGTAAGAAAATACCCAGAAAAAAAGATCTGCTTTAAGTAGCATGTGAGGGGTCTAATTTGGGGTTTATCATGATTCTGAATCCATTGCAAGCATTTGTCCTTAAAAATCCTTAAAAACGACCCACAAAACGATGGTTTAGTGATGAGTCATCACTTTTCACAGTTTTGTGGGAGCCATTTTTAGCCCAAGAAATGGAATTTTGAATTTCAAACTTTGTTAGATGTGTTACTTACTAGACACCTTTACACACATATTGGTGAAGACGTTTCTTGGCAAGGAAATGTATTCCCAGATTTGACATTATTCTGATGCAATTCTCTGACCAAGGGGCTGAAGCTGGAGATCAAGGCGCTGCGGCAGAGGGGCGGCGAGATGGCGGCGCTCTCGCAGAACGAGGACCCCTTCCGCGTGCTGCAGAGCTCCCGCTCCCTCTACGGCCTGCCGCACGTCACCGACTGGCCCGAGTTCAGCGGCGGGAGCGGCCTCGGCGCGGACGAGGAGAACATCCGGAAGTCGCTGAGGAGCGCCGTGGGCGAGCTGGAGGCGACGGCGCGGCGGGAGCTCTCCGACCTGGAGGACCGGCTCAACAAGGAGATGGAGAAGTTCCCCGACCAGAGGCTGCGCTGGATGAAGCAGTTCGCCATGGACGTGACGCTGGACCCCGACGCAGCGCACCGCTCGCTCACCCTCTCCCGCAACCGCAAGGAGGTGCGGGAGGGGAAGTGGCAGAAGAGGCCCTTCAACCACAAGCGCTTCACCGGGTTCTTGGGCGCGGCCGTGGTGGCGACACAGGGCTACGCCTCGGGGAAGTTCTACTACGAGGTGCAGGTGGAGGGGAAGAACAAGTGGGCCCTAGGGGTGGTCAGGGAGTCCATAGACAGGACCAAGTCGCTGCCCGTATCGCCCGAGCACGGCTACTGGACGATAACGCTGGGGGACGGCTACAAGGCCGGCACGGACCCTCCGGTGCTGCTCTTCCCGCGGAAGCTCAGGAAGGTGGGAGTGTTTGTGGACTACGAGGAGGGACAGGTGTCCTTCTACGATGTCCACTCCAAGTCTCACATCTACTCCTTCACCGGCTACACCTTCACTGGAACCCTCCTCCCGTACTTCTACTGCGGGGTGGACGACAGCGCGCCGCTGGTCATAACCCCAGTCGGTTACGGGGATTAAAGACAACGGGTTGGGGGAAATCTCGCTTTTGCGAACGCCCATCATTTCGACCGGAGGGTTAGCGACTCACTCCACGGAGGTTAAGGTTAGGGTGAGGGTTAGAGTCGGGTGTCGAAAAGATGAGATGTAGTAACAGCGACACCTCACCGACCACCATAACCTGTGTGATTGTCTAGACCAGTCGTTCTGAAAGTATTTCATGTCAAGGACCCCCAAATTGAGACTTATTAGCCTGTCGACCCCATTTGAAAAGATATGCCACAGACCCCCATAAGAGAAGATTTTTACCGCTCTAGCAGTGATTCTTAACCATTTTAGTTTCAAGGACCCCAATTTGACATGCATTATAGGCTACGGACCCCCATTTAATGGCATTTCTATCTGTGGGACCCCAATTTCTATAGTAAAATCAACGTTCATTTAACTCAAGAGTGTGTACAAATGGAACCAGTCTCCGAGTTATATACCCATAAGGGTCCATTTGGTTCCTAACTATCATTTAGCTGGGGACCCCCTAAAACCCCCTCAAAGACCCCTGGGGGTCCCCGAACCCCACTTTGAGAACCAATGGTCTAGAACAATCTTTTTAACTCAAGAACCAAAAGAGAAATTCGTTTTTTTTTCCTCAGGACCCAAACTAGTGATAATAAAGGCCTCTCCATACTTCGACAGAACCGAACTTTTCGGTTGAAAAATAAACTTTTTTATTTTTTATCTTTTCCGAAAAAAAGCGTCGGATGTTCATACTTCGCTCCTGTTCGGGGGGTTCGGGGAAAAGCGTACACCACGCTGCGTGTGGTGTAGGAGGCGGCGAGACGCATTGTGAGGAGAAAGAGAACAGGAGAGAAGAGAGAGAGAGAGAGAGAGAGAGAGAGAGAGACAACAGCAGCGATGGCGGAGATGGAAAAGTTGGAAGCGGTGGCACGTATTGTGGAGGTTATGGAGGAGGATAGGAAGACGAGGAGGCAGAGGAGGAGGAGGATTTTGCCCTGCTTTGTGCAGCTGAGGAGGAGGCCGAGCACATCTACCGGCGGGGGTCCGAGCCACTGCAGCTGGATGAACAGCTTTGGGACAGTGTTGGGACAGTGTTGTGGCCACCAGCACCCGTCTTCTTGTGAACACACATGTGATCCAACCAACCAATCACGTTCGCCGTTTCACCGAACTAGATTTCGGCGAGTCACAACATCTCCTTGTGCAAATTTCAGAACTATTGTTCTGAGAAAAAGCATTCCAGAACTTTCTAGGAATTTAATTTTATAGTTGAAAAGGACCTTTTGACCGAAAACGGCGGTTTCGGTCAAAGTATGGACAGGCCTTTAGCCAATCTAAAAGCTCACAACATTTTTGAAAATCTTTTTAAATCTATGCTGGCACACTGCCACACCCATGGCTCTGGTCTCTGGAGCCTAACCTAAATCTCTGCCACACCCATTATGAGTGCTATTTGCTGCCACTGCAATGCTTGGCATGCCAGGCAGGGCAGGTTTATTTGAACAGCACGATTTCAACAAGGCAGTTCAAGGTTAACCTAGGGCGACCGGATACGCTGTATGTGTCACATACTGTAACCACTTTAACTATTATTTTGTAATACTTTGGCTTTTCAAAAATAGCAGCCATACAAGCTCATAGCGCGGCACTCAGTGTAGATCTGCTGTTTTTGAAAAAAATGCCTGAAGGTCTATGAGCGAAAGCTTGCACTTTATTTAACTGAAACTAAAGAACTTGATTTTTGCACAATTTTGAGATTGCGGAGACTCCCTTTAATCTTGCTCCATTTTGGTTCCAGCACCTCACCTAAATCTACTGGCAGATGAGCGGTGGTCCTTTCATTATTTTGAAAAAAAACATGTAATCATTGAATATATATATTATTTTAAAGCACTTTTTTTTAACTCAAATCTTTGCTTCTGGAGGCGGGTCCCTGGAACAGATTATTTTTCAGAAGTGGGTCCGCGGTCAAATACATAATTCCTAGGGGTTCTTGACATTAAAAACTTTGAGCACCACAGATAAAGAAACATACGTTTTTTCTGATAACTATTAGGATTTAGAAGACATTTTTTGGTATTTTTCAGGTCTTAACACCATATATGGGCATAAACGGGTGAAACAGTGCCCGCATTTGGAGATGACCGACATCACTGATACGTATGTCTTAAATCCTACGAGCCGATACTTTCACCTCGGTACACAACACAACCACGGGAAAAGGACTAGTGTTATTAATCCGGCTTTATGTTATTAATCTGGATTGGATCATGACATGTTGTGAGCTGGTAGATCAGTATTCTTTTTTTTGTTGTTGCTATTCTCCAATTTCTTATTTTGTAAAGGCTTTAAGAATAAAGAATTGCACTTTTCCACCTGAGTAGGTGTCACCAGACTGTTATTGAATGTGTGTTTCTAGAAAATGCATCAGTTGGAGTCTGAGGCCTACTGTAGATGACAATGTATTTTATAGCGATGAGAAGCTATTCTAAGGCCTGTGTATGTGCATGTCTCTCTCCACCAGAGGGCGATGGAAACGCCAGAATAAACTGAACTCCTACCAGATGCCCCAACTTGAAGTGATATTTCACTTTCTTGACATGTTTGGCACTTTGGGGTCATTTTAACGTCTACTTAAGGCTTTTGTGAGCACACCAGACAGCTTTTTTAAGTTGCTTATTCATTTGATCAGACACGCCCCCTTCCTATTATGTTACTTCAAACTCCATTTGAACAATTTTAGAATTGGTTTCATTTGTGCGCTTATTCTTTACGTGAAACTCATAAACCAGTGGTTCTCAACCTTTTCAGACCGCGACCCCCCACCCTGACGAGCACTAAGAGTTGAGGCATTACATTTTGTATAACAAGGTTCTATTGTGAAAATAGCCAATCTAAATAGCCGAGCATGTAGATTCTATTTTCACAATTTCTGCCTGTGACATTTTGGCCAATGTTTAATTTGTCATTTTAGAGGTATTAAAAACGTCCTTAAATTGTCACTTTAGAAATGTGCAGATACCCTCTATACACTTAAACTTTATGTTGGCTTGTTTACTGTTGAGTGAGAAAACAATGTTGCACATTAAGTAAAAAAAAAAAAACTGGGGACCCCCCCAAAAATAATTTGGGGATCCCGACCCGCAGGTTGAGAACCACTGTCATAGACACACCACCCTTTGGGAAGAAAACAGAAGCACTAGGGTGGGGATTTAGGCCCGTCGGGACTTGGGTGAGAGATTTATTAATGCAACCATAAAACAATACAGTGATCAAACACATGTTTAGACAGACCGTTTGCATACCTTTTTTCCCCCATGACCGACAACTTATCTTTCTTGTCATCTTATCTGAACCATCCCCATACTGTCTGTCTCTCTGTTCTGCAAAGATGGGAAAAGTCATTAAAATGCATCGATCGCCAGAGAAGGAGCCGTTATCCAGTGTTTCTCAAAGTGGGGTCCGGTGACCTCCAGGGGTCCTTGAGGGGGTTTTCCAGAGGGTTCCCGGCTAAATTATTGATAGGAGCCCAAATGGACCCATAACAGTCCATTTGGTTCCTATCAATAATTTAGCTGGGCATTCGTAGTTTGTGCTCAAATGAGGCTATGCGGAAGTACAACAGTAAGAGAAAGATATTATGAATCAAAATACCTGACAGGCAAAACTGTTCGTTTTTTTGCACATTATTTGAACATATTGACATAACTGAAATGTTAATATCACTGATATATAACTGCAACTTTCACTCAATTTCTTATTTATATACCTATATATATTCTTCAAAAAGGTGGGTTATCATTCATTCATGAAATTATTATCAAGCCATGGCTTTCTTCTTGCCGTTTTCTAAGCAAAATGTTGTGTTTGGATAAAACAGGGCGCTTGGAATCAGGAAAAAGGGTTGCAGTGGTGTAAAGCAGTGGTTCTCAACCTTTTCAGGCTACGACCCCCAAAATAATCATATTTTAACTGGGGACCCCCACCCTGACGAGCACTAAGAGCTGAGGAATTACATTTTGTATAACACGGCTCTATTGTGAAAATAGCAGAGCTACACACTGATCGGCTACAATTTCAGCCTCTAATATTTGACAATTTGGCCAATGTTTCATTTGTCATTTTAGAGGTATTAAAAAGTTCTTAAATTGTCACTTTAGAGATGTGCAGATACCCTCTATATATACACTTAAACTTTATGTTGGTTTGTTTACTGTTGAGTGAGAAAACAACTTTGCACATTAAGTGAATCATCTGGGGACCCCCCAACATAATTTGGGGACCCCCACAGGTTGAGAACCAGTGGTGTAAAGTAACTAAGTACAATGTTGAGGTACATTTACTTTACTGGTGTGTTTCGATTCTTTCAATTCTTGATACTTCTACTCCACTACATCTCAGGGGCAAATATTGAACTTTTTACAGATCATATATTAAGCCCTATATGTATACTTATAGGCTATTTGAAAATAGCCGATCTACAATGTAATCCACATGGAATTGTATTCAATTTAGTTTGACTCGGTTCCACTGATAAATATTATAAAAGATAGCAGATACCGGTAGTCTTTGACTCTTTCTTATATTATCTAACAATTTGGCCAATGTTTGACCAGTTTATAGTATACAGTAGTTTGAAGATTACTTTTGATGCAGCGAAAGACTTCTTTCTTTTTTGTTTTAGGTAGTAAGGTCTTAAAAGTCCCCACAGTGCCTATTCTTCCTATTGATTACTCACCAGTCACCACATGGAGACTTGAGTTCATGGATAGATATATTTTTAGGCCAATAATTGAGGAAACTCTTTGTGTCTGCATAGGGAACAAAGAAGGCTCTTTGTTTTCTCCATAGGGATGTGCCAAAATATCGATATTGCGATATATCGCGACACTCCCTCTCGCGATAAATATATCGATAGCTGCTGGAAAAATATGGATATTTTATTACACCGTGCATGGATTCCTTGGGTTGCCGCAGAGTGCATTAAGATATTTTAGAGAGGGGTTATTTTACAGGTTACAGTCAGTGTTTTACTGTTAGAGAGGAGGAGGCACTATGAATACAACTTTTTGTACCTTATTTATTATCTACAACAATCTAATAAGATTTCAGATTATCAACTGCATAATTCCAGGTTTTTTGCTTTTATGGGTATTTTTTTCCTTTCTTTTTCAGTTACAGATATTGTGATATCGTTGATGTCATTTCTTGCAACATATCGAGTATCGCAGATATCGTTCATCTTGATATTATTGTTATCGAGGGCCACGTATCGCCACAGATATCCTAACATGAGTAGTGGTGGGTGATATCTGATATGGAATTACAATATCACAATATTTCCCCAAGCTGTATCACGATACACAATCTTATCACGATTCTTTTTCAAGTTGGTTTTTATGGTTATTTTTCAAGTACAAGGTAACACAAACTAAAAGAAAAAGGAGTAACGGACCATTTAGACCAGTGGTCCTCTAAAGTGGGGTCCAGGGACTTTCTGGGTTCCTTTCGGGAGGTCTAAATTGATCCTTAAGTATGTACTGTAACTCTGACAGCATACAAATGAAACCAAATGGACACGTAAGGGTCCATTTGGTTTCATTTGTATACTGTCAGAGTTAAGGGGAGACCTTGACATTTTGAAGTTCAAGAACTACTGATTTAGACAAAAATGCAGGTTTAATTTAATTCTGCAATGAATCTCTGTATCAACAATTCAACAGGATTTATTTATAAGGCTCCCTCATTGTATCACGATATAGACGATATCTCTGAAAAGGCATATCGTGGAGACATTGAATCATCTCAACGATTATTTATCACCATATCGCCCACCCCTAATCGTGATAATATGGTCCCAGCCCTAGTTACCAGTCTGGCTAATGACAGGCTATAGAGGGGTCAGTGTGATCTCCCCGGTGACCGCGGCGGTGACAGGGAAGTCCAGAGGATTAGAGGAGGCTAACAAGAGTTGTCTAGGAGACACGCTGGATAACCGACCGACTGGACACCTTCATCCAACTCCTCCATGTCTTTGAGGAAGAGGATGACGTTAACCTGCCGGGTTGAAGCCTGCCTCATTAATCACATGGAGCAAAAAAGGGAACCCAAAGGGAGCTGTCCTACATCTCAGGGACGGACGCGCACGCACGCACGTGCACGTACACACACACACACACACACACACACACACACACACGCACACGTACACACACACACACCTTAAAATAAACCCCCATCATAAAGAAGCACCAGGATACCTTTGTTAAATAAGGCTGGAGCATTATTCACCACTCTGCTGCGCTTAATATGAGTCCAACATGAGAGCAGTGGTGTAAGAAGTACCAAGAAGAGGTGGTGTACTTTCTATGTTTTGTATGTGTCTATGGAGTTAACGTTACTCTGATCGACCAGGAAAGTGTCTGTCATTTTAGATATAATACACATTACAAGTAAAAATCCTGCATTCCAAGATTTTACTAAATGACGACAGAATTGGCATCAAAATGTACTTAAAAGTAACAAAAGTACTTAAGAATTAACACATTTTCTTTCTTCTTAAAAAAAAAGAAGAAAAAGCGCTTTCAAAATGTGCCCAAATCTTTTGAAAAATTGCTGGTCTACAAGTTCACCATAAATCTCACATTGTGACGCATTGTGAGCCTGCAGATCGGCTATTAATTGAATAGTCGGGAGCATAACGTAGGGCTTACATTTCTTTTTGACTCCCGTGTGTGTTGGCAGCCATGGGTAGCTATGCAGAGGTTGTCCTGTACATAATCAAAGACTGGATCATGTGAATGGTGTGATGATAGGCAGCTCTGTTTAGGCCCCACAGCAGCCTGTGCTGGGTGGCATTCATTCAGTGCTACCCGGGCAGCAGGGATAAACAAGCTATGGCTTTGTATTAAACAGTCTTAGTGGAGCGGGACCAGCCATCCGCTCATGTTATTAACCACTTAACCCTGCAAGACCCGAATTAATTTCTACTGGCCAAAAAAAATCAGATGGTGTAGCAGTCCTAATCACAGTAAAATGTAATGTTAAAAAATTAATAATGTTTTTGTAAGATTTTATAGCCATAAATCATAAATCATTCTCTAATTTGCATATTCACAATATTAACATATGCACGTGTTCTATACATTCTAATGATTACGAAAAAAAACATTACAGGCATTTTACTTAAAGGGGCACTCCACCACTTTTCAACCTATCTTCATATAATAGGTCCTCACTAATGTTCATGATAAAATATAAAAAAAAATCTACTCAGTTTGGGTCTCATAGGAGAGCTGTGGGTGGGTCAAATCCTTCCTACCGGTGACATCATCAATGGGAAATGCAAGCTAATAGAAACTGCAGGCTTTCTATTCCTGAAAAAGTTGCAATGTTAAAGTGGAAGCCATTGTTCTCGTGATAATAAAAATCGATTTCTTTTTTTTCAAAAATATTATTTAATTTATTTTTTTGTCAAACGATGATGTCACCGGTAGGAAGGATTTGACAGCTCTCCTATGAGACCCAGACTGAATAGAAAAAAATTCTGCTATTTTATTATGAACATTAGTGAGGACCTATTATATGAAGACAGGTTGAAAAGTGGTGAACTACTCCTTTAATGTTTTAGTGAGGAATAGCTTCAGTTAAAAAGTGAGATGTTGTTCGTCCAGACGCTGGAATTTCAACTTCTCTGGGAGGTGTGAATGTCAGCCCCTGTGGGGGATATTTATATGCAAATATCGTGGCCAATGGCATTGTATTACTAAACAATAGGATTTAATGGTGATGTTAATGTGAAAAAAGAACAGGAAAACTAATTATAAAAAGATCTTAAAAGTCCTTAAATTATCATTTAAGTCACTTTGCTGAAACAGCTGATCTAAAAGGATGTGTGCTTTGTAGACATGCAATTTTCACAGAATGTTGGCTAAATTGTGACGCGCACGGAATAAGGGTTCACATGGTTGAGGCCAACACTTGGACGGTAACTCGCCACCGCCCAGCAGGTTGTAGCGTTTTTAAACATTAAACATATTTACCATCTGCTCAGATTTTGGGTCGTGACTCACGACTGTGAGTCAGTCTAAAAAAAAAAAAAAAAAAAAAAATTGGGGAAAGTAAATAAATGAAATTTAAAAACGGATACTGGTGGCTTTATTACATCAATAATGATTTGAGTTCAAGGAGAATTCCGGATTAGCTGTTTTTTACCGTAATCTGATGTTATGGTAATAAATAAGCGACTTGGCGTTGTACCCCACTGCTCGCGGTCCGAGTTGCGGTGGAGCCGAGATGAATAAATAAAAATCTATCAGTCATTCTGTGAGATCATAACGGATTCTCCTTTAACACTTCCTGTCCCTAACACGTCCAGGAATGAGATAAGGGGCAGCGTTATCTCGTCCAGGAACGAGTTAATTGTTGCCATGGTTACCAGATAAACATCGGCCGCGGTAGCTGGCTGGTTAGCGAAAACACTACACATCCCATCATGCAAACGCGGCCGCCAGCATCATGGAGTGTCTATTCTCCATAGGCTCTGGTTCTATGCTGATGCAAAGAAAACGTCTTTATCTCGAAATCTGCTTCCAGAACGCCAAGAGCCGCTCTTTTTCACGGCGACACTGGTCCGTGACGATAGGCCGCGGTTAGGATATTAGTTTCGCGACCGAATGCAAACAAACGGACGTCCATTTTAAAATAGTCAGATTACAAAACATGCACACGCACGTGGCTTCCAGGGATCTTCAAAATAAAGCGTGAACATGAACAGCGGCTCTCTACAGCACATCGAATTTTCTAAACAATGGCAGCCCACGTGTTAACTCTAGGGACGTTGCAGTGGAAGAATTAATAGTATGCTAACCCACGACCGGGGGAAAAAAGTAGTTTGATTTATTAGGAAAATTCTGGCAAACTGGTAGGTCCGTCCGGGGGAGCGGGGGACGGGTAGGCCCTTCCAAAAGACTTAGCTACCTTTCAAACAAGATCATCATCAGACAGAGAAACAAAACCGTTGCCCGACAACCGTTTTGTTTGAAACATGACTGGAATGATGACTATGAAGTAGGCCTCGTTTTCACACAGAGGCACAACGGGAGGCGGGTGGTGGTAAGAAAAAAAGTTTGTGTGATGTCTAAGGGATGGGACGATCGCAGGTTGTAGCGTTGTTGAACATTAACCCATGTAGGCCTAGAATTATTTAATGCTTTAACTATTGAAAAATAGCAGATATACAAGCTCACAGCGCGGCACCGAGTGCCGCGCTGCGAGCTTGTAGATCTGCTATTTTTGAAAAAGTCGTGAAAATGTCTGCAAATCTTTGAACATATGTATTTTTTAAAGCAAACGTCTGTAACTCAAATTTTGCTTCTGGGAGTGGTCCCTGGTACTAAATATTTTGAGATGTGGGGTCCGTTGGGGGTCCTTCACATGAAAAGGTTTGAGCACCACTGACATAGCAGTCTCTCAAGAACAGACTAACTGAGCTCCGGTTAAGTGAAGTGAAAAGGACCTTTTCTTTGACGACGGCTATAGCCAGATTGCTGACATAGAAACATGGGTTTTTCAAAAAACCTTAGTAGGATTAAAAAGACACTTATAGAATCGGGTCAAAATTCTAATTTTCACGATTTTTCAAAAATAGCAGATCTACAAGCTCGCAGCGCGGCACGCGGTGCCGCGCTGTGAGCTTGTATATCTGCTATTTTTCAATAGTTAAAGCATAAAATAATGATACACAATAATGTGTACCCATTGTGACACGCACACGTGGTAAGAAAAAAAAAAGAAAGAAAAAAGTTTGTGTGATGTCTAGGGATGCGACGATATTAAAATTTCATATCACGATTATTGTGAGCAAAGAAATCGCGATTTACGATATTATCGCGATAATCAAAATATCCCCAACATCCATTATCCTGGGGCGGAACATTTGCCCAAAAAATAGCCGACCTACAAGCTCACAACGCGTCGCAACACGACACGTTGTGAGCTTGTAGATTGGCTATTCTTTGGCAAAGAGATTTGGTAGATAGTGAAAAAAAAAGACTGTATCAAGTATGTATATTATAAGTACTTTTTACCAATAGAGGGTTTAACCGGATAAATATATGGCCAAAGCGCAAAACCTCCTATCTGCAAAAATCACTTTATTGGGAAAATGAAAAAGAAAATGTGTGATTAATATTAAAACCAACTATCAACTATTTCTAGTCACCTGCCATTTTTGGCAAAATGAGGGGCAGAGCGATCTTGCAGACAGACTGACCATGTGCAGCATAGCCTATAGTACCCATTTCAAGTGAAATCCAAAAATCATAAAATTTGCAGATAGGAGGTTTTGCGCTTTGGCCCTTATGCAGCTCGGGAAATAAAAGGTGAATTGATCCCAGTGCATGACGGAGGACGATATCACGATAAATGTAATCTCCACAATACGATTATCGTGAGTGTTTTTTATAACGATAAACGATAATATCACTTATCGTCACATCCCTAGTGAAACAACCCAAAAAAAAAACACAATCAGCCTTGAGAGACAAAACAGTGCTGAAATAGTATTTTTATTAAATACTTTCAAGATCCAAGTTCGAAGAATAACAAAGCTATGATGAAGACCAACTAACACTCAGACAAACACTTTTTGATAGTCGTCAATTCATGGTTTTTGTATTTCATTGTACATCATGGTCATGCAAAAAACTTCCAGCATCCAGGAGGTTGTGAAGGCTGGGGGGAGGAAAGCGCAGCCCAAATAGTATATCATTAACAACGCAGGGAAAATGCTAACATCGACGGGCCTCAAACGCCAAAGCTAACGGCTCCTCATGTAATCCTTATTTTTTTTTTCGTCTCATTTTTTTTTTTTTAATTAGGTTTTTTCTTCTTTTCTCTTTTTATGTTGCAAGTTTAAACTTTTTTTTTGTCTTTGCTTTTTTTTAATTGTTCATGTCACCTATTCAACATTCTTGGATGGAGGAAAAGGTTTCTCATTTCAAAGATGCAAATATGGGTATATATTATAAACACTATTTCCCCATCCTTATTTAGGTTAGGTACATGGTAGAAATGCTTAACTGAAACATGCATATAACTAGATCTCTCCCCGCGCTCTGGCTTTTCCACGGTGTTATAAGGTTGTCTCACAACTTGCCAACTGTCTCTCTCTCTCTCTCTCTCTCTCATTTTTTTTCTATTTCGTAAACTCCTCTTTTTAAACCGAGCAGGCCGCCGCGTTCGTTTTAAAAAAAGAAACACTGAGGGGTCGATTATGTAGATAAATAATTTTATAGCCCTAATCAAAAATCGCTGATCACTCAGTCGGAAATTATGCATCGCTCGTCGTCTTTTAAATCGCCATCTTGTTTCCCCCCGCCCCCGTTTTATTGAGTGTGCGTGCGTGCGTGCGTGCGCATACTGTGCGTGTGTATGTGTGTGTTTTCCGAGGGAGGGGTGGGGGATCGGGGTGGAGGGGGGAGAGAGTGCAGAACTCTTAGCTTGGCTGAGCAGTTAAAAATTACCCCAAACAACGGCAAACGACAGTTATAAACAGCAACAGCGACAACGACAACAAAAAAGAAAAAAAAATCGAAAACCAAGTTTAACACCGGAATAGCGAAAACGAGATAGTTTTACAAACAAACAAAGCCATATTTTTTGTGTTGAGCTTTTTTTTCTTTTTTCTCCAAGGATAAGGTGTCGAGGGGAGAGGGGGAGAGGAGGTGATGGTCATCATGGTACGTAAAGGGAGATAGATAGATAGATAATATACTGCAGGGCCGGACTGGAGTTACAACTGTAAGACGCACAGGATGAGACAAGTCAAGTAGCACAGCGGGAAGGCAAGGAAGGGGAGCAGGAGGGAAGATAAGAGGCTACGCCATGGTCACACAAGGCAATGGGCTGCAAGATATGTTCACAAAGCCTTAGAAACACATAAAAACAACAACAGGCGTAATATGTCAAATATCCACCGCAAAATGGAGAGGGAGGCGATGCGTTTTGTTTGCGAGGTCAGTGAGTGAGGAGGATGATGTTGTTGTGTGTGGTGGTTTGGACAACACAGGCGGTGATGATGAAAAATCTCTTGTTTTTTTTTTGTTTTGTCTTTTTTTAATTATTATTATTCACAAACAGGGTATAAAACCCGCTTTCGTGGTTTTTTTTTCCTTTCTCCGCATTCATTCACATATCAGTCTGAAAACAGTCGTGTGTCCGTGGTACTCTGTGTGTGTGTGTGTGTGTGTGTGTGTTTGTGCGCGCGTGTGACCCGTGACAACGTAAGCTTATATGAAAGATAAACTATTATATCGTTACGCTAAGGAAGAGCATTAACTCCAAATTAAATACGAGTTTTATTTTTTTTTTTAATTATGGAGTGTTCGAAAAATGTCCAAGATCTATAAAAATGCTTCTTTATATTCTTTTTTAAATAATTTCCCCCCCCGTTTTTTTTTACGCTCTTGGGCCATTAAAAGGAAATGTCTTTATAAGGTCATACACAGGCTATCGTGGGTCTTATGTGGTGTTGTTATGAGGTGAGTTCCCACGACCGTAGGTGTGCACAGGATGAGTCTCTTGATGCATGTACATATATTACACCTTTCTACATGAACCCCGTACATACACTGTATGTAACAGAGGCCCTTATAAACAAACCACCAGGCCTTTTAAAGAGCAGAAAGAAAGCTGGGGGAGAAGAAGAGGTGAGGGGCGAAGGAAGGAAGGTAGGCGGGGAGGAAGGGGTTAAAGGAAGAAGAAGAGGGCGGGATCAAGGAGAGAGAGAGAGAGCGGGAAAAAGAAAGAAAGAAAGAGAGAGAGAAGGGGGGCAAAGCAAGGGAGAGATGGGCGGGAAAACATGCAAAACGCAGACGCCTTTCCCGGAACCGGTCTCTCTCTCTCTCTCTCCCCGTTCACTGCATACAGACATACCTAAAAACAGAGTACGTACGTACGGGGCGGCGCAGCATCGCAGCTTTGTACTTTGCACAATAAAACTCAGTTCGCTTAAAAAGTCGCCTCAGACAAAAGTTTTTCTTCTTTTTTTTTAAAGTCAAGACAACGAGTCTCGGCTTATTCACAGGAACGCAAATGGGACAGGACCCTAAAAAAACAAAAACAAAACAAAGAATCGATCTGGAACGCGAAAAACCCCCGCGACCTTCGCTTCTCTCGAGAAAAACACAAACAAACAAACAAACAAAAATAATAACGTTAACGAAACGAAAAACGCGACACACAACATGACCACATAAAAAGCCTAAAGTTCTACACTTTGGTGCTCCATGTTTGTTATCTTTTTCTTCTTTTCTTTCTCTATATCAAGTTTTTTTTTGCTCACGTGGTCGAGTTCTCTCATTCCCATTGAACTGACGTGATTTTTCCCTTTTCCCACCCTCCCCCGATTCTAGACTTTTTTTTCCCGCTTTTTGGGGGTGGTGGGGGGGGAGGGGAGAGTTTTTTTTTTTCTTTTTTCCCTAATATCATTTACATCATCATACTTCCTTCCAGGGATTTTAATCCAGCGTCATGCTTTCAGCCCCGGAAGACCCCAAGGATGGCAAAAAAATAAAAAATAAAAAATAAAACGAAACAAAGTCCAATACCTTCAGCCGCTACTCCTCCACCTCCTTCCCAACACACTCCTCCTCCTTCTGTCCCTCGAAGTCGTAACATAGTAAATATAAATGCTTAGTTGGGTTCTGGTGGTAATTATTTTTTTTCTCTTCTTGTACATCTAGTCATAATTTACACAGGATATTCATAAACTCATAAACCGTCACAAGTTTCAACTGTTATAGCCTCTCTCCGCCCACCCCCGGGTGTCGTCTCATCGTCTTGCGCGGGGCAGAAAAAGAAGATGGCTGCCAAGGGGGGGAGAGGGGGTCAGAGGGCAATAGACGCAGCGCCCTCCTTTATTTTGGGGGTGGCGCCAGATGCATGCATCATCCCATGGGGGCACGGGTTTGTGCCGCCTTTGTGTTCAACAGCGGCTGTAGGGCGGTACCCCCAGCAGGTCAAAGGAGGGACGGGATTTGGTTTTGGTGTCGTTCGTTCGTTCGTTCGTGGTGGAGAAGGGATGCAATCATCTCGCCCGGCCGGGCTCCGTTTTTGGCCGTTGAAGCCAAATCCACGCTGAGAGAGGACGTTGCCCTCTTTTAAACACGCTCCGCCGAAAAATCTGCCCCCCAAAACACACGCTCCAGTTGGGAACTGGAGGCTCGGGTACCACTGTGGGATGATGATGATTGGGGGGGGTTTGGGGGAGGGGGGGGGGGGGGAGTGAGGTGAGGTGCAGAAGGGGAGATATTTTGTTCATTATTAGCATTGGTTAGCAGCCAAGGAACGTTACTCATTTTGTTACTCACACAATAAGCCCATTTTCCCTAAGATGCACAGCAATCTTTCATGGGCAGATGGGCCTTGTATATCTATTGGTGTTACAGTAAATAGTAATAAAGAAATCGCCGGCTTAAAAAAAGACATATTTTAGCCACTTGTACACATGTGGCTAAAATATTTTTTTTTTCTATCGCTAAAACGATAGAAAAAAAAGACACGTTTTATGAAAACATTTTAAAACTCATATTTTCTTTTCTCTAATTTCGGGGTCTTCAACAGGGGGTCCGGGACCCCCTTTTTTCAGACATTTAACCACATTGATACTTGGTAAATTTGGCCTTTCACTCTGTACTTGGTTTAATCTTTTTCTTTTTACCTCTACACCAAACCTATTTGCCAAAAATAGACAATCTACAAGCTCTCAACGCCTCACAGTGCGAGGCGTTGAGAGCTTGTAGATCTGCTATGTTTGGCTAAAGTTCTCCTCAGAATATGGATGTGAGGGTTCAAGTAGTTCATTTAAAAAAATGATCCTATCACACAAAATTTGGTGGCCCCCCTGTAGTAACTCTGAGGACCCCCTGTTGAAGACCCCTGCTTTATCCGCTAATCAAGTTATGGCGTGGCGGCGTACAACGGTACCTTGATCACTGTAGTGGTGCGGCGGGCGCCCCCGAGCAGTGGAAGTGGACGTTGAGCCACTTCCCGTCGCGGCGGTGCCACACCCGGGTCTCCTCGGACTGGCTGGAGCGCGGGCGCCCCACCGAGTCCAGGAACTGCGTGAGGCGGATGTAGGCGATGCAGGCGGCGTCCTCGCCGATCAGGTGCACGTGGGGGTTGAGCAGGGTGGTGTGCACCGGCTTGCTGTTCTTACTCAGCACTGGATGGGCGGAGAAGAGACCAAAAATGAAATTCCGTTATTACAGTGTTAAGGTTGTACTTTATTGTTACAGTACGTCTTTTGTACAGGTACATTTTCAGGCCAAGGACCCCTTAGTTGAGAGAGATGAAGCAGGGACCCCCCACAACCTTATCGTAGATTCCATATAGTTTCATTGTTTGACAGCACAATCGTCACTGTATTTTGGATTCATGTCAATTTGTGTTTTCAGATATTTAACCACTTTAGCCGTCAAAACAATAAACTTGACCTTTCACTCTGTACTTAGTCTGCTCTTTTCCGCCTCTACACCAAAGCTCTTTCGCTGCGAGGCGTTGTGAGCTTGTAGATCTGCTATTTATGGCTAAAGTTCTCAGAATATGGACGCTAGGGTTCAAGTGGTTAATATAAAGAAGGAGCAAAAAAAGTTTCTATCACTCAAAGATTTGGAGGACCCCCTGTAGTAACTCTGAGGACCCCCTAGGGGTCCCGGACCCCCTGTTGAAGAACCATGATGTAAAATGTCATAATCGTGACAACCCTATTGACTGTACAAGCACTGTATTGTTTGTGCGTGTGTGGCTGTAGGCTACTGTTAAGAGAACTGACTGTACCCACAGTTCCCTTGTGTGTGTGTGTGTGTGTGTGTGTGTGTGTGTGTGTGTGTGTGTGTGTGTGTGTGTGCGTGTGTGTGTGTGTGCGTGCGTGCGTGTGCGTGTGTGTGTGTGCCCAGCAGGCATACATGTGTGTGCAGCTGTCTGATATGTGCATTGACTGTACCGTATCTTTTGTCATTCCTGTATGTTTGCTGTAGCTGGGCTGAATGTGCAGACCACAGACCACAATGTCCAGTCATTTGTCACTCACACATCAAAGGAAACTAAAGTGACTTTCATCAACTTCCTTTGATGGACTGAACAAAAACAAAATACACGTTTTATTGTCCGTGGAAAATGCAGCCCATCTCGTTGCCTACATAATTAGTTGACCGGCGTTCTCCACGGGTCTAGACTTCCCCTCCCTTTTTTCCCTACTACTGCACAGAGGCCATCTACCGTCCAAGCTCAAGGATCTACAGCCGAGCTTGTAGATCTATTTCTAAAGCATTTCTCATCACTCAGTTCCTCATTTCCGTTCATTATGTAAAATGTCTTTTAAAATAATATTTCTTTGAATTGTGTGAAAAGTCACAAGCTATATTATGTATATTATGCTCATTTGATTCAGAGTAGGGCTTCCGCTGCACAGACTGCATGGTGAAAGCGTTGTAAAGTTGTGTGTGAGCCAACAGTGTGTTCTCCAGGGACTGTGTGGGGACAGTTTGGGGCACACTGTATGCACTGCTGAGTGGGGAAGAGAGGAGGCCATCTGCTAATCAGAAGGTCACCGCTGTCCTGACCGTCTAACGTGTCCAAGACAGTGTCCCAGAGCTGGACACTCTGACTGCTAACAGCTCTGCACCGAGGAGGAAGAGCTGGACCCTCTGACTGCTAACCAGTGTTGCTTTTGACAGTACATTTTGATTTAGTTTTAGTCATAGTCTTTTGAATAAAAATGTCTTTTAGTTTTAGTCAAAATTTAGTCATCTGAAAAGTATTAGTTTTAGTCTGATTTTAGTCGACTAAATATCATACGATTTTAGTCGACTAAATCTACAGTTGATTTAGTCAACTGAAATGTATTTTGACAGGCCTTGATGGCATCGTAATAGCCGATCTACAAGCGTAGATCTGCTATTTTCAGCATGCAAAACCTGAGAGCAACCAAATATAAAATTACTCTCTTCTCCACTAGTCCCTCTTTAACGTTTTAGTCTAGTTTTTATTTTGTTGACGAATTTGTCAATATATTTAGTCTTAGTTTTAGTCATCACAGCTTAGTTTTTATTTCGTTTTTATTTAGTTTTCGTCAGTGAGATAAACGCAGTCGACAAACATTTTTAGTCATAGTTTTAGTCGACGAAATCAACACTGCTGCTAACAGCTCTGCACCGAGGAAGAGCTGAACACTGCACTGGAGGAAGAGCTGGACACTCTGACTGATAACAGCTCTGCACTGAGGAGGAAGAGCTGAACACTCTGACTGCTAACAGCTCTGCACTGAGGAGGAAGAGCTGGACACTGACTGATAACAGCTCTGTACTGAGGAGGAAGAGCTGAACACTCTGACTGTTAACAGCTCTGCTGCACTGAGGAGGAAGAGCTGGACACTCTGACTGATAACAGCTCTGTACTGAGGAGGAAGAGCTGAACACTCTGACTGTTAACAGCTCTGCTGCACTGAGGAGGAAGAGCTGGACACTCTGACTGTTAACAGCTCTGCTGCACTGAGGAGGAAGAGCTGGACACTCTGACTGATAACAGCTCTGCACTGAGGAGGAAGAGCTGGACACTCTGACTGATAACAGCTCTGCACTGAGGAGGAAGAGCTGAACACTCTGACTGCTAACAGCTCTGCACTGAGGAGGAAGAGCTGAACACTCTGACTGTTAACAGCTCTGCACTGAGGAGGAAGAGCTGAACACTCTGACTGATAACAGCTCTGCACAGAGGAAGAGCTGGACACTCTGACTGCTAACAGCTCTGCACTGAGGAGGAAGAGCTGGACACTCTGACTGTTAACAGCTCTGCACTGAGGAGGAAGAGCTGAACACTCTGACTGTTAACAGCTCTGCACTGAGGAGGAAGAGCTGGACACTCTGACTGTTAACAGCTCTGCACTGAGGAGGAAGAGCTGGACACTCTGACTGTTAACAGCTCTGTACTGAGGAGGAAGAGCTGGACACTCTGACTGATAACAGCTCTGCACTGAGGAGGAAGAGCTGGACACTCTGACTGTTAACAGCTCTGCACTGAGGAGGAAGAGCTGGACACTCTGACTGTTAACAGCTCTGCACTGAGGAGGAAGAGCTGGACACTCTGACTGTTAACAGCTCTGCACTGAGGAGGAAGAGCTGAACACTCTGACTGTTAACAGCTCTGCACTGAGGAGGAAGAGCTGAACACGCTGACTGTTAACAGCTCTGCACTGAGGAGGAAGAGCTGGACACTCTGACTGTTAACAGCTCTGCACTGAGGAGGAAGAGCTGGACACTCTGACTGTTAACAGCTCTGCACTGAGGAGGAAGAGCTGGACACTCTGACTGTTAACAGCTCTGCACTGAGGAGGAAGAGCTGGACACTGACTGTTAACAGCTCTGCACCCTGGAGGAAGAGCTGGACACTCTGACTGTTAACAGCTCTGCACTGAGGAGGAAGAGCTGGACACTCTGACTGTTAACAGCTCTGCACTGAGGAGGAAGAGCTGAACACTCTGACTGCTAACAGCTCTGCACTGAGGAGGAAGAGCTGGACACTCTGACTGCTAACAGCTCTGCACTGAGGAGGAAGAGCTGGACACTCTGACTGCTAACAGCTCTGTACTGAGGAGGAAGAGCTGGACACTCTGACTGTTAACAGCTCTGCTGCACTGAGGAGGAAGAGCTGGACACTCTGACTGCTAACAGCTCTGCACTGAGGAGGAAGAGCTGGACACTCTGACTGTTAACAGCTCTGCTGCACTGAGGAGGAAGAGCTGGACACTCTGACTGTTAACAGCTCTGCACTGAGGAGGAAGAGCTGGACACTCTGACTGCTAACAGCTCTGCACTGAGGAGGAAGAGCTGGACACTCTGACTGTTAACAGCTCTGTACTGAGGAGGAAGAGCTGGACACTCTGACTGTTAACTGCTCTGTACTGAGGAGGAAGAGCTGGACACTCTGACTGATAACAGCTCTGCTGCACTGAGGAGGAAGAGCTGAACACTCTGACTGCTAACAGCTCTGCACTGAGGAGGAAGAGCTGGACACTCTGACTGCTAACAGCTCTGCACTGAGGAGGAAGAGCTGGACACTCTGACTGCTAACAGCTCTGCACTGAGGAGGAAGAGCTGGACACTCTGACTGTTAACAGCTCTGCACCCTGGAGGAAGAGCTGGACACTCTGACTGTTATCAGCTCTGCACTGAGGAGGAAGAGCTGGACACTCTGACTGTTAACAGCTCTGCACTGAGGAGGAAGAGCTGGACACTGACTGTTAACAGCTCTGCACTGAGGAGGAAGAGCTGGACACTCTGACTGCTAACAGCTCTGTACTGAGGAGGAAGAGCTGGACACTCTGACTGTTAACAGCTCTGTACTGAGGAGGAAGAGCTGGACACTCTGACTGTTAACAGCTCTGTACTGAGGAGGAAGAGCTGGACACTCTGACTGATAACAGCTCTGCTGCACTGAGGAGGAAGAGCTGAACACTCTGACTGCTAACAGCTCTGCACTGAGGAGGAAGAGCTGGACACTCTTACTGCTAACAGCTCTGCACTGAGGAGGAAGAGCTGGACACTCTGACTGTTAACAGCTCTGCACCCTGGAGGAAGAGCTGGACACTCTGACTGTTAACAGCTCTGCACTGAGGAGGAAGAGCTGGACACTCTGACTGTTAACAGCTCTGCACTGAGGAGGAAGAGCTGGACACTGACTGTTAACAGCTCTGCACTGAGGAGGAAGAGCTGGACACTCTGACTGCTAACAGCTCTGTACTGAGGAGGAAGAGCTGGACACTCTGACTGTTAACAGCTCTGCACCCTGGAGGAAGAGCTGGACACTCTGACTGTTAACAGCTCTGCACTGAGGAGGAAGAGCTGGACACTCTGACTGTTAACAGCTCTGCACTGAGGAGGAAGAGCTGGACACTCTGACTGTTAACAGCTCTGTACTGAGGAGGAAGAGCTGGACACTCTGACTGATAACAGCTCTGCACTGAGGAGGAAGAGCTGGACACTCTGACTGTTAACAGCTCTGTACTGAGGAGGAAGAGCTGGACACTCTGACTGATAACAGCTCTGCTGCACTGAGGAGGAAGAGCTGGACACTCTGACTTCTAACAGCTCTGCACTGAGGAAGAGCTGGTCACTCTGACTGCTAACAGCTCTGCACTGAGGAGGGCAACCGCCTGAGCAAGCCTTGTGCTGGCTGAATGCAGAACAGTCAACATTAGCCACCTCAGGGTATTTGGGCAGGACAGGGCTCACTTGGGACGGGGTTCCAGGGGGTCCCCAGCAAAAACATATCTAATACAGCATCACAATCAGTTGAACCACTTTAACCCTATTTTATAATATATACTTGAAACAATTTAGAGGTTCCTTGAAATTGAAAAGACCAGTGCGAAGTGAGTGGAGCAAACGCGACATACCCGCATATCTCCTTGTATGGGCCGTTCTGTCCGTGACCTCAGTTACTTTAAGTGTATGAGCACGGATCTCCATATATGGAGCTCCGTCCTCATACACACACAGTGAAATGTAGGAGCGGTTTGCGCCGCTCAAAAAGCCTTTGAGAAGCACAGCGGTATGAAAAGGAAAACTCACGGTTTTCAAAGTAGAACTTGTGGAAGTCCATTCCTTCCACCAGGTTGCCCAGGGCCTCGGGCTCAAAGGAGGTCAAGCCGGGGTCACAAATCCTCCTGGGAAACGATAAGAAGACGATGGAGAGAGCAGAGAGGAAGTGGGGGGAAGGGAGGGAGGGGGGAAGAGGTAGAGGGTAAAAAGGCAGAGGGAAAAGGAGAGGTCAGTGAGTATTCAACATGTCGTCACTGTCGGGCAGAAACCTCCTATCTCCAAGTTTCACATTTGTGAGTAAAGCCCTAATTCATCATACAAGACAGTCGTACAAGACTACAAGTGTTGTGTGCTTGTAGATCGTCTATTTTCACTATTTTAAATCGTTTTTAAAATGATAAATACAAAGCGAACGGTTTGCGAACGTAGGTCGCAGCTATACTATGAAAATCGGCAGATCCTGTCAGTGGGTAACGTCAGAGGCCGGGTAACGCGACAAGACAGCCAGTTCAACTCCATTTATGGCCCCTACAGAATCCCCTTTATGCCCATATATGGAGCCTGGGTCCTAACTCTGACATGTACTGACATCACATATGAAGTGAATATGAATACACACTAACAGAATCCCTTTTATGCATATTAAGCCCATGTCTGTGAATGCCAATATACTGTATGTACATGTCAGTCTAACCTATATAGACTACATGTCAGTCTAACCAGTGTGGCTGGTTCTACAGACAGGTATCTCCATATATGGGCATAAAAGGGATTGTATATATGATGTCAGACGTCATAGGACTTTCACATAAACAGTAACCGAGTAAGCATGTCTGGGGTCTCACAGGACACGGTTGGTTCTACAGACTCCAACTTTTGCACACGGATAAACATTTCTGAGCATTTCCATACCGAACTGATATCGTTTCGGTAGGTCTTTTTTCTAATAAGGACAGCTTTGTGCAACGCTACGTCAAGATTTCTTCCGCATTCATTTACATCTCGTCGACATCTTCTCTTCGATCCGATTTGTTGATTGATAGTAGACAAGCACAACCGCGATCGATAAAGATAGGTATCATCAATCAATTAATATCATCTCTCTTCCGGTGCACTCTCCCTTTCGGTGTCGCTACAGTAGATCTCGTTGAGCGTGTTGCCGACACAAGTCGACAGGTCTCGAAAAACTGTGAACCCATTTTTAGGTCCTAGAATTATTGAATGTTTTAACCAGTGAAAAATAGCAGATATACAAGCTCACAGCGCGGCACCGAGTGCCGCGCTGCGAGCTTGTAGATCTGCTATTTTTGATCCGGTCACAGCGAGTGCCGCGCTGTGACCGGAGCTTGTATATCTGCTATTTTTCACTATAACTTGCTATGAAACTCACGTGTAGGCCTCAAAGTCTCCGTTGTTGACAGCCTCGATAAGTTGCTCCGTTATCTTGATGATCTCTTGTTTACGAGCTAGAGGAGGACGAGAGAGAAAGAGAGAGAGAGACACAGAGGTTGAGAAAGAGAGAGAGAAAGAGAGGGGGGAGGCGGGGGGAGAAGGAGGGGACAGACAGATACAGCGGTGGAAAACATGAGAGGATGATGATGATGATAAAGCAGGTGGTGTTTCTCTCAACAGTCTCTTCTATCCTTTCCCCTCCGGGGCCATAAATAGCGGTGTTGCTGCGTTCACCTCATCCTCTCGGTGGCTGACCTGAGGTGACTCAGCGCCTCTCTCACCTTCCATCTACTGTAGATCTGCTATTTTTGAAAAGTCGACAAAATGTGTGCAAGTCTTTGAAAATCTGTATGTATTTTTTAAAGCGAACATTTGTAACTAAAAAATGTTGCTTCTGGGGGGGGGGGGGGGGGGGGGGGGCCCTGGAACTGAATATTTTGACATGGGGGTCCGTGGCCAAATACATATGATTTTGGGGGACCTTCACGTGAAACAGTTTGAGCACCACTGACATAGAAAACATAGGTTTTTAAAAAAACTGATTTAGAAGACAGTTTTCGAGATTTTTCAAAATTAGCAGATCTACAAGCTCGCTGAGCTTGTATATCTGCTATTTTTTAATAGTTAAAGGGATATTTCACTTTAAAAAAAACGTTATCGTGTACTCAAGCTTTTGTGAACACCCTGGACAGATTTTAAAAGTTGCTTGATTCAGTGTTTAGATATTTGATATTCATTTTATCAGACACGCCCCCTTCCTATACAAACCCATTGTAACGTCAAACTCCATTTATTGTATCCATGATAGATTAATCAAAATCAACTGTCCTTTTTTTTCTGGTGACTCATACTGCAGCCTATTACAGATCCTTCTCAAAAAATTAGAATATTGTGTAAAAGTACATTTTCTTGAAACTTTCATATATTTCTTGAAACTTTCATATGTTCTAGATAAATTGGACATTCGGGGAATTCGGGGAATTATTCCAAACCTTTTTTTGTTAAAACTTTGAATTTGTATGTCATACAGCTCGTGAATATCAAAAGTCCATATTTCAAAATATTACAATATTACACAAGACCACTCAAAACAAGGATTTATAATAGCGAAATGTCAATCTTCTGAAGTCAGAGTTGCTTTAAGTCCAGTGGGAAGTTTCCGAAGTCAGTTATGATTTGGGGTGCTATGGCATCTGCTATGCTTTTTTACACAATATTCGAATTTATTTCGAGAAGGATTGGTATGTTCTGTTAATGAGAATCTGTGACACCCAAATCCAGTCATAAAAGAAGGACATCAACAGAAAACCGTGTGCCATTTGGTGGATAATAAGACAATTTGGTGTCAAGGATGGGACTTCTCTCAGGGTAATGAGGCCAAATAATAAAAAAGTGGTGTTATACACGTCTAGAAACGGGTCTCGCGTTTAACGAGACAACGGAAAAGCTTTGAGGCCCCATGAATAAAGACAGACTACAGCAATTGGTTGGTCACAAACAATAAGGCGCTCTACAGACGGACAGCGGTTGCCGCCGGGGCTCCCGCTTGGATCTGCGAGGAACACGCCGCGGTGATACACAAACACACTCGCTCTTTGAGTAAACGCTGCGCGGTATTTCACAAAGATGAACACAATCCATCTCTCACCGCCCGCGTACGCATGCACAAACGTGCACTCTCGCGGGGATTTTCACGGGACTGCGCCCGCTTGCCTCGCCGCCTCTAAACTTCGCTGCGCGAACGAAATAGCCGCCCGCCTCTCATTGAAAATGAATTACTAGCAGGCGGTGACCGCGTACCGTCTGGAATCCCCTTAACTCTGCTTTCTGTCCCGTGGTCGGTGCTGAAAACCTTTCCATCGGGCCGAGGGGGACTTGGACGCTCCCAATTAACCAGCTCTGACAAGACGCTGGACGTTTTTATTGCCAACGCTACAGGAATTATTTCGCTCTGCTGGAGAAAGAAAAAGTGCTGATTAAGCGGTGCTCGTTTTCAGACGCCGCAACACTAAATGAATTTGTTTGCGGCCTTGTGATGATTAAGGCCGTTTCCTGAGGCTTTGGTTGATTCCTTGGATGAGCTTTGGGAACAGCTTATTTGCGGCACATCAAGTTAAAAAAAATAAAAAACTCTTGCAGAGAAAACTTTACTGTGCTGGTATTCTAACATGATCTAAAAAAAAGGAGCTTAAACAACCCTGTTGTGTCTTTATTATATTGTCACGGCCTGGCAGAAACCTTGTATCTCCAAGTCTCAAATGTGTCATCACACAAGACCGTTGCACAAAACGAGTGAAAATAGCTGATCTTCAAGCACACAACACAACAACACCTCGAATCCGTGAGGCGTTGTCTGCTTGTAGATCAGCTATTTTCACAATCTTAAATAATTTTTAGAATGGTGTGCAGCACCGGAGCCCAACCAAACATAAAATGCACTTTGTCTTTTAGTTTTAACTTGATTCTCTCCTCCACTATAGTCCCTCCCAAAACATTTTAGTCTAGTCTTTATTCGCTGAGGAAATTGTCAAAATCAGCCAGCAGAGGGCGCAAGTACTGTGTCCGGAGCATCTGTGCGTCCTGTGAGTCTGCGTTTACGCCCGTAGCCAATCAGGGAGCAGCATTCATTGTGATGTCACCACCAACAAGTGGGGCCTGATATAACTAACAAGGCACAAGTTGGCACCTCGGCATAGTGCCAGCTTGCCCACCCACATACAGACAGCACTGAACAGCACCGATCACAGTACTTGCACACTCTGCTGGTGCACAAGTAGGCCATACATGGCCATGAGTGCACAAGGAGCAAGTTGGCACCACAACAGAGTGCAGTCTTGTTAGTCTTAGTTTTAGACATCACAGATTAAAGTTGCTATAAGCAGTTTTCTGCTGACATAAGCAGGAAACATGCAGTTGCTTATTTTTATTTTATTATATTCAGACGGCTAACCGTGCTCCCTAAAGAAATGTTGTGCCTGTGACACTTCCTGGGGCCACAATCTGCCTCCAAAACTATTATTTTTATCTGTGAGAAGTTCTGTCATTGGTTGATAGACATGATAGCCTGCCAAATAAGCAGACCAATCGGGACCGCCTCTTGTTCTTGTTCGGATTGGTTAACCTGTCTGTCAATCCTTTTAGCCCCGGTCAGCTGGTTCATGCACCAATGGGCTGCTAGTGACAGAGCTTCTTACAGATAAAATAATAATTTTGGAGGCAGACTGCGGCTCCTAGAAGCGCCACAGAGACTAGATTTTTTTAGGGGGCATTGTTAACCACCTGAATATAATAAAATAAAATTAAAAAATGAAAATAATCAATTGCATGTTTCCTGCTTATGTCAGCAGAAAACTGCTTATAGCAACTTTTTATTTAGTTTTCGTCAGTGACAAAAACGTATAGTCGTTGAGCGTTTATTTTTCCGCTATAGTTTTAGTCGACGGAATCAAGTAACACTTGTTGTGCACGTCCACCGCTAGCGTGGACTACGTCTATTCAGAGAGGTGTTGGGTTTGGGTTCTGCTTACTCTGGTTCTGAGTGTTGCTTTTAGTGCGGACGCTGCTGCCCCCTAGTGGAGCGGTGGTGGTAGGAGGAGGAGGAGGAGGGGCGGACTGGGCATGCTCCGGCTCGGGGGCGGAGCCATTGTTGCCCGAGCTGTTCCATGCCATGCGCTTTACGTCATGCTGCGGCGGCGGAACCGCTGGAACAAACACAGTGTGCACGGTCAACACATGCACGCGCACGCACGCATGCGCACACACAAACAAGACAGATGTACACAAACACACACCACAAGGCCTGTCACGATTTTTTTTACATAATCACCTAATTTTTCGACATAATCGCAATTGTTTGTTTGCATAATCGTTGTGGAAACATTTTTCAGAAATAAATATGGAAATGGAAATATCAGATCTACAAGCGCACGATATTTCCACTATTCCAAGTTTCTCGGGGCGTTTCTTTTTTAAGTATCAAGTTTAAAGTTATTTGTCTTTTGTTTACAAAGGCTAAAAAGACTAAACACAAATGTAATTTTAATTCATTATGTTCCAATGTTCAAAGACAGAAATGCAATTCAACCGTTATTGAGCGTTTTCTAATATTTTGTGTGAGACGACAAATTGGTGCATCTACTGTTCTCAACCTTTTCAGGACGCGATCCACCCCAAAATCATCACATTTGAACTGGGGACAAAGACTTGGGATGTAATGGTCGAACCATTCACTTTAGTTTGACTCGCTTCCAACATTTTGAAAATAGCAGATCTAGCTATTTTCTAAAAAAGAAATCTTATATTATTTGTCAATTTGGCCGATGTTTTGACCAGTATTTATAGTAGGGATGGGTATTGGCAAGAACCTCACGATATGTATCACGATATGTTACGATACAAAACATATTTCTGTATAAATTGCGATATATTGTGATATATATTGAGATGAATCACTGGAAGGCAAACTAATAGTACAGCGACATCTAGAGCAGTGGTTCTCAACCCCCACAATAATCATATTTTAACTCCCACCCTGACGAGCACTAAGAGTTGAGCCATTACATTTTGTTTAACACAGTTCTATTGTGAAAATAAAAATCAA
Source organism: Nannobrachium achirus (assembly GCF_963921795.1). Classification (NCBI taxonomy): domain Eukaryota; kingdom Metazoa; phylum Chordata; class Actinopteri; order Myctophiformes; family Myctophidae; genus Nannobrachium; species Nannobrachium achirus. The sequence goes on along the minus strand of NC_137825.1, from coordinate 13,538,517 downwards.
TTATATTGCCCATCCCTAATTTATAGTATAGTTTGTTGACTACTTTCGCACAATGAAATACGCAGAGCCCCTGAGACATGTACACGCAAACAAACACACTCTCACAAGCGTGCGCGCACACACACACACATGCACAGATGGAGACATAATGTAGTGTTACACACAGACACATGAACGAGTGCAAACACACACACACACACACACACACACACACACACACACACACACACACACACACACACACACACACACACACACACACACACACACACACACACACACACACACACACACACACACACACACACACACACACGGATGGGTGACTCCACGGACATAACATGCTTTAACCAAGACAAACAGCAGAAGTTAGTAGAACACCCAAGAACAGACAGACATGATGGCAGCCGCAGGGTTAGTACACAGAGATGAACAAGACAACAGACTCAGACGGATAACTAGTCAGGTGGGCGCCTCGGACATCTGGGCACCTCGTGGTAACATTGGCTATTTTGTCCATAACGTTTTAATAAAGTAAAATAAAGCATACGTGATGTAAACATGCATGGTACATTAGTGTTTCTGAAACTTTCAAATTTCAAGGTCTCCCCTTAACTCTGACAGTGTACTAATGGAACCAAATGGACCTGTTAGGGTTCATTTGGTTCCATTTGTACACTGTCAAAGTAAAATACTTGTATGGTTCAATTTAGACCCCCATAAAGGAACCTACAGAGTCCCTGGAATCCACTTTGAGAACCACTGTGGTACATCATTATCAGACTTAATTCTATCCTTCAACTTATTGTTTGTGCCCCAAAAACGACTGGATATACAGGTTTTGTAGCAATCACTGAAATATTAGACCTTAAAGGACAACTTTGTTTTTTTACAAGAAGGGTTCATATTTAAGATTGTAATTCGAGAAAAGAAAAGATGCATTTACTCCTTTCTATCGTTTTAGCCATTTTAATGACTTGATTTCAGTGGTTGGGGGCATGCGTGCAAGTGGTTAAGTATGTCTTTTTAGAGACAATAAGCCAATTTCCAAGATGCACCACAATCTGTCATGGGCAGATGTGACTTATGGGGGCTGGTAGTTTTACTGTAAAGAAATCGCCGGCTTATTGTGTCTAAAAAGACATATTTAGCCACTTGCACGCATGCCCCCAACCACTGAAATCAAGGTCAAGGGTTAAAATCACTAAAACTATAGAAAGAAGTAAATAAAAACATGTTAACACTCATCTTTTGTTTTCTTTTCTCTGATTACAATCTAAAATATGAACCCTTGTTGTAAAAAAACAAAGTTGTCCTTTAATTGTCGAATGTTTTCAGCATGTAATGATCATGTATACTCTCTTTTACTGAAGATATATATATTTTTTTTTTCATTTTTTTTACAATTGAACCAGAATCGTTCAAATCCTAAAAAAGGATACCAACCCTTGTTTTTGACAAGACAAGAAAGACTCAGACACACACACACACACACACACACACACCCTTTCCATCCCAACCAACCCTTGTTTGTTTTTTTGACAGACAAGACAAGCAAAGCAGGACAACATGGTAGAGACAGCAGCACGTCGTCCACACTACAGTGTGTCATGAGGCTCGGGGCAAGGTGAGAGGAGCACGAGTCTGACGGCGTCACGGCATGTGATGCACATCCCCCCCCACCCCCCCACCATGCATCTGTCATTTTTAATACGCTCATCGCGTCCGTATCTTAGCCCTCCCCTCTGGTTTCTAATGTTCCCATAGAACTGAACAGCCCCATAGCTCACCACTGTCACAGACTTTTGTACCGAGAAGAAAAAAATAATAATACAAAAGATGTTTGTGAAAGAGAAAAAGACTGGAACAAAAAGAAAGCTGCAGTTTGTTTTTTTGTTGTGGTTATTGGCTCACAGCAGGCATGTGGGAAGGCAGTGTTTGAAGAGAGAGAGACGGGGGGGGGGGGGGGGGGAGGGAGAGAGAGAGAGAGAGAGAGAGAGAGAGAGAGATAGAGAGAGAGAGATAGAGAGAGATAGAGAGAGAGAGAGAGAGAGAGAGAGAGGGGGGGGGGAGGGAGAGAGAGAGAGAGAGAGGACATGATATGCGGAAGGGCATGAAAGAGGAGAAGATGAAGAGAGGATGAACAAGACGGACAGATGAAACCAGCTGTGAAGGGAGAGAGAGAGAGGGAGGTTGAGGTGAAACCATCCTTCTGTGCAGGTGTGTGTCGAGGCCGATTTAGAGACCTGGGGTTATTCTATACTTTAGCTATTGAAAAACAGCAGATCTACAAGCTCACAGCGTGGCACTCGGTGCCGCGCTCTGAGCTTGTAGATCTGCTATTTTTTGAAAAAGTCGTGCAAAATGTGCGCAAAATCTTTGAATAGATGTATTTTTAGAGCGAACATTTGTAACTCAAATATTTGCTTCAGGGGGGCCCCCGGAACAAAATCTTTTGAGATGGGGGTCCGCAGCCCAATTACATATCATTTTGGGGGTCCTTGACGTGAAAAAGCTTTAGCACCACTGACATAGAAACGTGGGTTTTACAGAAAACTGAGACATTTATAGAATCGGGTCAAAAATATTCGATTTTCACGATTTTCACGATTTTTCATAAATAGCAGATCTACAAGCTCGCAGACGTTCCCGGTCTAAATGGGTTAAGGACGATTTACACATACATGGGTTGCTCGCCAGTGTCGCGCGCACCAAAACTGGAGGATCTACGTCATGCGTTTGTAGATCGGCTGTTTTTGTTTTCGTCGCGTGACACTGGCGTGCAACCGAGCATAACGAGAAAAGCGTTAGCCCAGAAGAGAGAGAGAGAGAGAGAGAGAGAGAGAGAGAGAGAGAGGGGAGAAACAAGGACAAGGAGAGAGAGACAAAAAAAGAATGGAGAATAGATGAGCGACGAAAAAGGAAATAGAGAACAGAGAAAGGATAAGAATAGAAGGAAGAGTAGAGGAATGAACGCGGGAGGGGAGGGGAGGGGAGGAGAAGAATGGACAGAGGAGGAGAGGAGAGGAGGAGAAGAATGGACAGAGGAGGAGAGGAGGAGAAAGGACAGGGTGTAAAGGAGTGGACTAGCGATGGGACGATAAGCGATATTATCGTTTTATCCTGATAAAAAACACTCACGATAAATCGTATCGTGGAGATTTAACTTACAGTATCGTGAAATCGTCCTCCGTCATGCACTGGGATCAATTCACCTTTTATTTGCCGAGCTGCATATCCGGTACCATTTAAACCCTCTATTGGTAAAACGTACTTATAATATACATACTTGATAGTCTTTTTTACACTCGTTACCATATCTCCTTGCCAAAAAATACAAGCTCTGTAGATCTGCTATTTTTGGGCGAATGTTCCACCCGCGATAATATCGCAAATTGCGATTTCTTTGGTTACAATAATCGTGATATGAAATGTTCATATCATCCCATCCCTAGAACGGACAGGGATTGGGAGGAGGAGAGAAGAACAAACAGAGGAGTAGAGAAGAGGAGAGGAGAGAGCACTAGGAGGGCTTGTGGTGCGCATGGCTCCTGCAGCAGTCAGTGGAACAAGACAGACAGACAGACAGTCAGGCAGACAGACAGACAAGACAAGACAGTTGAAAGGGTGATTTACACTCTGTTGTGCGCCCGTGCGCACGGCACGGGCGCACCGGTTGCCACAAGCCGCAGCGACAACGTCACAGAGCTCGTAGACGGCCCGTTTTTCGGGGCTCTCGTGGAGCACGGGCGCGCGGCCAAGCATAAATCAGGCATCGGAGCGGAGATAGCAAAGAGGCCAGCGGAGGACAAAGTCCGCGGCATCTTCCAGACCTTGGTTGTCCTACGAGCAGCACAAATGAGGGGCGTACGTAGGGGGGTACAGTGGTGGTGGGCAGTGGACACAGACCTACTGGTAGTGATCGCCATGGAGGAGCACACATGTAATCACACACACGCACACACACAAAAGACAGGTCAGAGCAACACAAAAGCTGTGGCAGACCAAAGATAGTGAAGGCAGGGACACCGAAAAGGTGGTGGTGGCGTGGGAGGTGGGGGTGTTGCCCAGTGACTGCAACAACACAGTGAGGGTGAGGGGGTTGGGGGTGGGGGTAGGGTGAGACGGGCAGGCCCTCTACGGGCCAGTGGAGGAGGGGGACAAGAGGGGAGAGGGGGGCGACTGTATACTGTATAGCCTTTGGCTGCCGTGAGTAAACTTACTGGCAGGCGCGCTTTGAGGTGAGGGCAGGAGGGGGGGCATCTCCTCGGTGGCGCTGCTCTGACTCAGCACCGAGCTGTCCGCTAGAACACACACACACGCACGCACACACACACACACACACACGCATACCAAAAGCAAAATACACATACGCAGTCACACACACACACGCACCCCGCAGGCACACAGTCAAGAGTGTATGAGAGACACGCACCAGTATCTCGGCCAAACCCCCTAGCAACGCGTGAGTCGCTACTAGTAAACCCACACACACACACACACACACCTCTCTAGAGGAAGAAGGGAGGGATGGAGGGAGCGAGGGAGGGATGGAGGGAAAGGAGGAGAGTAAAATAAAACGACAAAGTACCTTTCTTACCTTTCATCTCCTCCTCGTCATTGGTGGCGTTGCTCTCTGTTGAGCCCTGGTGGTCGGACGGGACGGAGAGGACAGGCGAGGGGAGAGAGAGAGATAAGAGATATTGAGACCATGGACAAAGCGAAGCCATTGGTTTCTATGCAGCGCAAATTATGCATTTTGGGTCCTTGGCATGGGTGTCGTCATCATAATTTGTAAAAGCACCAGAGGAGGCTATTGGCTGCCAACGGTCACGTGCAACCGCAGAGATACATGGGAGAATGCGGTCGGAGCCTCCCGAAATACAGCACACGAAGAAGAACACAGCCGGCTGGTATCAGTTTAGTTGGCCACGCCCCCCGCAACTTTATCATAAATTTTAACATAAATGGGACCTTATTTTCACAAAACGCATATCATCGTGATTGAAAGGCAATTTTTAACTAGCGATAGGAACCATAAAGTATTTATGAAAATGTTAATTAAGGTTAGAAAACGAAAGGGGAAAATGAATGGGGTCCAATGGAGAACAATTCTTTTTGCGATCGGCCGGGGGGGAAAACAGCGCAACTAACGGCCAATCATAGGAAGTTTTAGTTCCGTATTGGAATCATTTTAAATCGGCGGAACGATGCCCCTGGTTGAGACGCAGGGACTGGAGTTGGCATCAGTGTTGATTCAGTCGACTATGATGAACAATGTCCGTCGACTACCTTTTTTAACTGAAGAAAACTACATAAAAACTAAGCGATGATGACTGACTAGAACTGAGACTAAATATTTTGACAATTTGTCAGCAAATAAAAGCTAGACTTAAATGTTATGGAGGCAGTAGTGGAGAAGAAATGCAGTAGAACTAAAAGAGAAGTAATTTTATGAATGGTTGTGTAGTAGATTAGATATTATCATGATTGATTATGTGCGACGTTAGAGTAGATCATGTATTCATTGATTATATTAATATCTAGCTCTTATGATACATCATTGATACTGGATAGCTTGTGATATCTCTCTCTCTCGCTAGGACTGAGTTGCTATTGTTTTGGTAAAGCCTATCTTGTTATGGTACAGCTCAGTACACAGTATGTGTCTCTAGTGTCTCTCAATGCCTCGGGGCAGAACTCTTTTACCACTGCCCAGAGTGTTAAACTGTACTTCTGTCCATGATATCATAAACTTCACCACCACCACCTAATACATTGTCTTGTCTCCTCATTTTGTCATTGATTATTGATTGATCTGAATTAGGGCTGTCACAATTATTACATAATCGTCTAATCGTGATTATTTGACATTATCGCAATTATTTTGTCATAATCGTCATAATGTTGAAAAATTCCAGAAATAGTGGAAATAGCAGATCTACAAGCTCACAACACTATCAATGTTATTTTTAAGTAGTAAGTTGTCAAATATGTCAGTAATGTATTTGTATATTTAGGTTATGTGTCATATCTACCATGTGCAACTTCAAAGCCTAAAAGCCAAACAGAAATGTAATTGTCAACGACAAATACACAATTAAATCGTTAATCGCGTGACAATTAATCGTCATGTAAAATGTCATATCGTGACAGCCCTAATCTGAATTCCACCACAGTAGCACTGAAAAAAGCCGATCTACAAGCTCACAATGAGGTTTAACAGTGGGTAACAATGGTCTCACCTTGATGCCATCAGGAGGGTTGTGGACCACGGTGCTCTGAGATTCCTGTGATGGGAGAACAGTGAACACTGAGGTTAATCCACACAAACATCAACACTTCTGCTGACACTGAGACTGGTTGTTCATATTAACCCATCAGGACCCAAGGCAGATTCTACAAATGTCTTCTAAATCCTACGAGTTTTCAGAAAATCGTATGTTATATCATTGGCACTCAAACCTTTTTTTTTTTCTTCTTTTTTTTCAAGATTTGTTTTTGGGCTTTTATGACTTTATTGATAGTACAGTAGACTGACAGGAAATGGGGGAGAGATGGGGAGTGACATGCGGCAAAGGTCGTCCGGATCGGGAATCGAACCGGCGACGCTGTCAGGCATCAACGCCTAAGTGGCATGCGCCTGGACCAGTAGGCCAGCGGGCGCCCCAGCACTCAAACCTTTTCACGTCAAGGTCTCTCAAAATTATGTATGTACAGGATTTGGCATTGGACCCCCATCTTAAAATATTTTGTCCAGGGACCCACAGAAGCAAAATATTTAGTTAAATAGGTCTTTAAATGAATATACGTACATTCAAGGATTTTCACAGATTTACAAGCTCGTAGGACAGCAAAAAGTGACCCGCCATAAGCTTGAATATCTCATATTTTTTAATAGTAGGCAGAGTCTTAATGGGTTAAACAGAGGATAATACAACTATGAGGTTTTCATACCAACTAGACAATTTGAATATCTTGTTCTCCAAGCGGCTACTTGGCCTGCTATCTCACATCACGGCCAAGTTCTGAGACCCAAACCACTAAAAGACGACAACAGATACTGTAACACATTTCAAACGAACTAACAAACACGCTCAACGTAAAGCTAAGGCATGCACATGGAGTGTATCTGAGAGAGAGTAATGGCTGTTAGGAGATGAGGAAGAAGATGATAGTACGGCGGAGGACTTCAGAGGCTGCGTGGGAAGACAGGTTAGCACAGGATAGTAGGCAGTGGTGGTGGAAAGTAAAAGTATCAGTACCACAATGTAGAAATGCACTGTTACAGTTGAAAGTCTGGAATTCAGAATGTACTTGAGTAAAAGTATTGGGTATCAAAATGTTCTTTAGTACCAAAAGTAAAAAAAAAAAAAGTAGCCTACTCAATATGCAGAATGTCCCATTTCAAGTTTTCAAATGTATCCTCCTGTTTCTGTGAGAATTTACTGTAGAATTATGTGTGGGGCAGGCACACCCGGAGAACAGCAGACATACAAGATCGCGTCGCGTCGCAGATGCAACCGCTGTGAACTTGTAGATCACTCTCGGCTGCGACACCGGAACTGCCGCACACCTTCTGCGCAACGCACGATGGGACGTTGGAAACTTGTGAATAGAAATCTTTTGAAAATGGAAGATCTACAACAGGGGTGCCCAAAAGGTAGATCGTGATCTACCAGTAGATCACCAAGGGTGTGCAGGTAGACCACATGACAAGCCTCTAAAAACATATAATTAAAATATAAAAAGAATATGTCAATATGACATCAAGAAGGGCCTGTCAGCTCCCTTCATGGCTTCTGAAGTAGGCAAACCTCCAATGCAATGCTTTGTTCAAGAGTCAGTAGCATTACAAAGAACCACAAAACCTACCACTTCCATATAGAATGGGACGAAGACATTTCCCCCAGTATTTCCCATTTATTTCCCCCTTACAGTAAGTGTGTTGGTCTAAAATGTAACGCCAGTGCTGCTATTCCCAAGCTCCCCTCAGGCCCTCAGCTAAAACATTTTGGATGGGTAGATCATGTTGAGCTAGTCATTTTAAAAGTAGATCTCACGTCAAAAAAGTGTGGGCAGACTGGGCACCCCTGATCTACAAGCTCAATGTGTCGCATCACGGCGCATTGCGAGCTTGTAGATCCCATCGGCCATTTTCAAATGGCCGAAATGTATTTTAGGGCCCAAGTGGTTAATGTATGTTTTGTAATAATCAAAATATAGTAACTAAAGTGTTCTAATAATTGCGGTGGAGTAAAAAGTACAATATTATGCCTCTGAGATGTAGTGGAGTAGAAGGGAAAATGTACTGACAATTGGAGAAACACCCGTAAAGTAAAAGTACCTTTAAAGTGTACTTAAAGTTATACCATGTAACTTTTTTTATAAAACAAATCTTAAAATTGTCCTAACTGTTAAATCGCTAAAGTTTTAGAACACCCACTCCGTTATTTTCAGCTTCTGAAGCCTTCTCTTTATATGTTTTCTATGATCCTGTCCGGGGACCGGATTTCGCGGAAAAATTACGTCATTTGCATCATCCGTATACGTTGTGTATACGTTGGCCAATCACATTGCAGATCATACACACATGATACACTACCGGCCAATTACAGTGCATCTTGCGTCTCTTCAGGAAATAGCTTGCTTCAACAGCTTTGTTTACGCTGGTCTAGAAGTCTAGCATGTAACTCTCCAACCGCTGCTCGTAGAGGGACACGAGAGACCTCTATGGATGCGTCTCGGCGAGGCGGACGCGGTGGTCTGAAAACGGACGAAAAAGGCAGACGCGACCGCGGTTTGCTATACTGATACAGACCACTAGTTGAGCAACTTACACAGTATAGCTTTAAAGGACGACCACTTTCAACCTATCTTCATATAAATGTTCATGATAAAATATCACAATTTTTTCCTACTCTGTCTTTGTCTCTTAGGAGGGCTGTGGGCAGTTCAGAAACCTGTCTACCAGTGACATCATCATTTGGCAGATTCTTTTAAACATAAGATTTAAAAAACACACAGCACAATTAATGTGAGAACAATAGCTTCCATTATAACATTGTGACTTTTCAGGAATAGAAAGCCTGCAGTTTCTATTAGCTTGGATTCCCCATCAATGAGGTCACTGGTAGGCGGGTTTATGAACTGCCCACAGCCCTCCTATGAGACACAGACAGAGTAGAAAAGAATTGTGCCATTTTATCATGAACATGAGTGAGGACCAATTATATGAAGATACTGTAGGTTGAAAAGTGGTGAAGTCATCCTTTAAGTACAGCACTTAATTAAATGTAACTCAAAAGTGTACTCAAACATTTAGACCGTGAATGCAATATTAAGCATTATTTTATGCTTTAAATCTTCAAAATATATTTTGACCCGATTTTACAGTATAAGTGTCTAATAAAAATCCTTCTAAAGTTTCTTGAAAAACCTATGTTTCTATGCCAGTGGTGCTCCAACACTTTCATGTCAAGGACCCTCAAAATTACAGTTATTTGGCCACGGACAAAATATGTTGTTCCAGAAGCAGAGATTTTAGTTAAAAAAAGGTTTGCTTTGAAAAATATATATTGAAAATTGTGAACACATTTCCCTGATTTTTCAAAAATAGCAGATCTACAAGCTCGCTGTGAGCTTGTATATCTGCTATTTTTCAATAGCTAAAGCATTAAATAATTCTAGGCCTAAATGGGTTAAGTACGGTAAATGTAATCAGTTACTTTACACCACTGCTAGCGCTAGTAGGCGGCTGTGGTTTGTGAAGAAGGTTAGAAGGAGCGATGGTGGGCTGTGATTGTGAAGAGCGATGCTGTCCAACCTACGGCAGACTGAGGTTGGCGGAGTCAGGAGGAATATGCTAGCGAAGACGAGTTAAAATAGCAGCAGAGGCTGGTGAACTGTGTAGGGGTGTACGGGCTCAAGAGGAGTCCCAAAAAAAAAAACAACTACCAGGTTCTACACAATTACAACATCAGTAAATGCAGCTGTACTTGCATATTTTTTTACTTAAAGCCGTTATGACACGCAACGAAGTTTAACATCATGCTACAGTAGGCATTGTGGTCTTTCTACAAACGCTCTGAAAACGGAGCGAGTGACTGTGTATAGAGTATTCTTCGTCTGTCGCACAAAAGAGACGATCTACAAGCTCACAACGTGTCGACCACACACAGGTCACTCACACACACACACACGTTGTGTTGGGCGAGAAGTCACTCATGCGGAACAGTCAAGAGCTCCACCGACACTCCGGTTGCTTGAGACCGACTAGAGCAGTGTTTCTCAATCTTTTTTGGCTAGAGTACCCCCTTTCGCAGATTTTTTAATCCAAGTACCCCCTTTACCCGACAACAACATTTTCCCAACTGCAATTAAAACCATAACTAGCGGTATATAACGGTATAACCCCCCTTTTCAAGAATCTAACATCACAAAAAATTAAAAAAGGGAGTGAGAATTTCAACACTGTGGCCATAACATCTTAGTCGGGAGTTTAGACATGACAAAAAAAAAACACAACAAGCAGCCAGGTCTATAAAAATAAGTCAAAATTAAGCAACTAGGGCTTGTGAAATGTGAAAGAATTGTGGTGTTTCTCTGGAGGAGAGTTTCGCAAAATACCTACAATATCTCAGAATAGGGAAGAACAGAGAAACATAGTCCACAAGTGCAGATTCAAGTGCAGATAAACAGCTACTTTCATAACTTTTGTCTCGTCAATGGTTAAGAATCCAGACACAATTGCAGATAAACAATTTCTTTCACAATTTTTGTCTCACAAACATTCAGCTATCAGACACATTAACATTTACACCCTTCCTGCCATTTTGTCTGCAGTTTTGTAAGCTAAGCCTTTCTTCTAACTTGAATCTCACACCTGCCTTAAATACAATTTGTACTTTGCCTAATTTGACACTGACTACTGACAAACTACTATTAGTCCCATTTAAGCTAACTGTTCTGTCATGCTGATCTCACTCTGCTCATTGATACTTTTAGTAACATGTGAGTACTTTTTCCACCACTGATTTCACACGTGTTACCGTGTTCACTTTCAACATCACTGCAAATGAAACGGCAGCTTTTAATCTATGCATAAGGATAACAACTTTTAACAGCGAAGCGCCCGCGAAATTCTAGTAAATTACATTCAAACAACATTCAAACACATACCAGTTGCCTGGTAGCCTAATATGTAATTTGGGTTGGCAACTATCAGGCTCACAACAAGTTTCTCCAAGTGTCATCATTAAACATAACAGTAAACGTTTTTTTCTCCTTCTAATTCAATTGTAGTTAATTATTTAACTTTGAATAATAGTATCATGGTTTATACTTCTATTTTTCTTTTTGGGGGCCATTATCTTGAGTACCCCCTGCAGTACCTCCGCGTACCCCCATTTGAGAAACACTGGACTAGAGAGCAGGACACGGCCGCTAAACACGCCCCGAGCATGAGAGGAGAAAAGCCAGAGGCTGGAAACTAATTTTTTACGGCTTGTTTGTTGAAAACTACGTCTAACGGTGTCATAGACGTGGAGGCCTCATCTCTGCCCGCTTATCCACCGTTCAGGAGGTGTGGACACTGTAACTTCTCCACCCAAGCAGGCGTGGGTTTTGTTCTTTTTTCTCCTAATAGAACATTTCTTGGCTGCTGCAGGGAAACGGTGCTCTTATGTTCCATGATCCATTACAATGCTCTTATGTTCCATGATCCATTACAATGCTCTTATGTTCCATGATCCATTACAATGCTCTTATGTTCCATGATCCATTACAATGCTCTTATGTTCCATGATCCATTACAATGCTCTTATGTTCCATGATCCATTACAATGCTCTTATGTTCCATGATCCATTACAATGCTCTTATGTTCCATGATCCATTACAATGCTCTTATGTTCCATGATCCATTACAATGCTCTTATGTTCCATGATCCATTACAAACGCTCTTGGCTACTTCTTCTTTGAAACTCCAGCTGCTACACGTGCTTCTCGTTTAGCGTGTCTACTCTGGAAATCATTGGAAATGTTGCTCTTCAGGAGCACACACACACATATGTACATTCACTATCATAATTCACTCTCTCTCTCATGTGAGAGTCAAGACAGAAAGGAGCTCCACAGAGGATGAGTGTCACTGTGGAATGGGCGGCACAGAGCTAGCTGGGGTATGATAACAACAACACCTCTGACTCTGACACAGACTGGATGGATGACACAGAGCTACCGTCACACTACTAGTCCATGGGCCATACGAGATGTCAGTATCCGAAAGGTGGCAATGGTTACCATGCATTTTTGAAAAGCTCTATATCTGTAGATTATATGTTGGTACGATAAGCCTTTCTGAGACACAGCTAAATCGGTGTTATCAGCCGCTAGAGTTGGTGTCCCATTAACTTTACTATACAGGGGGAAAAAAGGAAAGAAAATCTGCTTTAAGTAGCATATGAGGGGTTTTTCATGGTTCTGAATCCATTGCATTTGTTTTACACAAAAAAACATTTCTTGAGCTAAAAACGGCCCACAAGACTATGGTTTAGTGATGAAAATCCCACTTTTGTGGGGGCCGTTTTAGCCCACGGAATGTGTTTTTTTTTGCAAAACAGATGCTTGCAATGGATTCAGAATCATGAAAAAACCCTATTTGACACCTCATATGCTACTTAAAGCAGATTCATTTTTAGCTTTTTTTCCCCTGTATTAGTAAAGTTAATGGGACACCAATGTCACCAACTCTAGCGACTGATAACACCAATTTAGCTGTGTCTCAGAAAGGGTTATCATAGCAAAATATAATCTACAGATATAGAGCTTTTAAAAAATGGCACCTTTCGGATACAGACATCTCGTATGGCCCATGGACTGACTATACTGGTTGTGTGGGGTGGTGGTATATGGGATGATGATATGGGATGGTTATGGTATGGGAGCGGGGAGTGGTTGATGATGAGGTGACACTGCGGCGAGAGAACTACCGTACCATCTGGGAGTTGGTCGCCATGTTGGAGTCTTTCAGGGCATTGATGGCGCTCACTATGCTGTTCTTACTGTTGTTGGTCGAAGGCTGGGGGAGCGGAAGACGCAAAGAAAAGGCATAGGGTCAATGACGAACGCGGGCACACACACACACACACGCACGCACACACACACACAACCAAACTGTAAAAGGACACAGTCGCAAAGAAAAATCAACATGTAAACAAGCATACACGGGGGTGTCGCACTAAATTCTGGGCCCTGGGTACAAGGATTCACCGCGTTATTTTGTGCTTTAACTATTGAAAAATAGCAGATATACACGCTGCGAGCTTGTAGATCTGCTATTTTTGCAAAATCGTGAAAATCTTTGAAAATTTGGGCAAACCTATGTTTCTATGTCAGTGGTGCTCAAACTTTTTCATGTTAAGGACCCCCCAAAATGATATGCATTTGGCCACGGACCCCCATCTCAAAATATTTAGTTCCAGGGTACCCCCTCAGAAGCAAAATATGAGTTACAAATGTTCACTTAAAAAAATACATACATTAAAAGATTTGCGCACATTTTCACAACTTTTCAAAAATAGCAGATCTACACGCTCGCAGCGCGGCACTTGGTGCCGCGCTGTTAGCTTGTATATCTGCTATTTTTCAATAGCTAAAATAATGGGCCCCTCCACCCTGGGCCCTACCACTCCCCCCCCCCCCCTTGTGACGCCCCTGCAACCACAACCAAACAGTAAAAGGACACGGTCGCACAAAGACGCTTGTATACATCAACATGTAAACAAGCATACACACACAACGAGACAGTCTCACACACACAAACACTTGTGTACGTCGCCCATCGTCCGGGGATGGGGGCGAGGGGAGGAGGGGGGAAGCTAATGTCGGTGGAGGCTCGCAGGCTGTTGAGCTAACAGGTTAAACGAGGGGGTTTGAGTGCAGAAGAATGGCCTTTAGATCATCCTTTTACTGCTTCACTAACTCTCTATGCCTCCGCCACTTAGCGGCATGGAGCCACCCCTGGGGCGGGGCAGAGCCGGGGATGGACATGGAGAGAGAGAGAGAGAGAGAGAGAGAGAGAGAGAGAGAGAGAAAGGGGAGGAAGAGGAGAGGGTGCTTTATAGAGGGAGAGAAAGACAGATTGCTCGTAAAAAGAGAGCAACGAACCCTGCAGAGCAGAGACAGAGAGAGAGAGGGTGGAAGGGAGAAAAGGCCTGTCTCTTATGATATTATCAGCAATGTGGATTGCAGTGTTGATTTCGTCAACTAAAAATATGAGGAAAATGTTTGTCGACTGCGAAAACGAACGAAAACTCAATAAAAACTATGATGACTAAAACTAAGACTTAAATGTATTGACTAAATACAACAGTAGATTTAGTCGCCTAAAATCTTATGTAATTTAGTTGACTAAAATTAGACTAAAACTTTTCAGGTAATTAAAATATGACTAAAACTAAATTACAGTTTATTAAAACTATGACTAAAACAAAATCAAAATTTGCTGTCAAAACAACATTGGTGGATCGGCACCATTCTGATGCGTTTGAAATAAAAAGTGGATAAATGGACCGTTTCTGTAGTCGTCCAAATAATACATAATCACATCCACCGGCTACTTTGTAGCGAGGGGATTGGTACGTATGTGGTACAGTAGATAAAAGGGGAAAGAGAGAAGGAGGGGGAAGAGTGTTTTGGGAAGACAGTATCCAAAGGACGAGTGTGCACGCAGTGAAGGAGACCAGACAGGTACGACGTAGAATGCAAAACCACGGGCTGAGTGCGCAGACATCCTTTATCCTTACCTTGGCTGAATCTGATTTCTTGTTGAGTAAACTTTTGCAAGCTGTAAAGGACAGACAGAGAGAGAGGAGAGTGGGAGAGAGGAGGAGAAAGAAGAGGGTTTGAGTGTTCTCTCATCTGCGCATAACCTTTACCCCACACTCACTTCCATGCACCTTCATCTCCACTCTCACCACCAGCCAACCAGCAACAGACTTGATCATGGTTTAGCTTCAGCACAGAGTATTATGGATGGAGGAAGTTGCCATCGGAGCAACGGTATCGACAAGGTCTCGTTAATTTGGAATGGATAATTTAGCAGGACGATACCCAGAGTGCATTGCACGCAGAGAGGAACCGAGCAGAGTAGAGCAGAGCAGTCTCTGTTACCAACCCCTGTCCCAGATGATTCTTACCCCAACCTTCTTCATGCGTAAAACGTAGCCATACTAACAGAGCCTGCCTAACTGTAAACTAAGATTCATTATTTAAACCAAGGGGTCTTCAACAGGGGGTCCGGGACCCCTAGGGGGTCCTCAGAGTTACTACAGTGGGTCCTCCAAATCGTCCAATCCTTTTCATATTAACAACTTAAACCCTAGTGTCCATATTCTGAGAACTGTAGCCAAAAATAGCAGATCTACAAGCTCAGTTGTGAGCTTGTAGATCTGCTATTTTTGTGTATAGAGGAAAAATGTTTTGTGTAGAGGGGGAAAAGAGCAGACTAAGTAGAGCATAAAACAAAAAGGGGAAAATGAACATCATTTAATATTTTGTGTGTACGTACAGTACGTACATACCATATTTAACTCTAGTAATACCCCCATATACATGTATATAGAGCTTGTAGATCTGCTATTTTCGGCAAAGAGGTTTGGTGTAGAGGGGTAAAATAGACCACACCAATACCAGCTCATGTGGTACGGGGGCAACGTACCTGTCCTCCACAACAGATTGTCTATACATATTTGGGGCAGGGAAGCCAGGCGGGGGACTGGGCGATGGTTTTGTCGCTGCACTAGTGACTCCTGTGGGTGGTGCCTGTCAGCGGGGAACGGAGGAGTAGGATGGAGTAGGATAGGATGGAGGCACTACCATCTCCAGGTGGGGGCGCTCAAGAGCAGCAGTAATGTGTGGGTGGTGTTCAGTGGCATAAGGAATACAACTGGGAGATTAAATGGGCAAAGATAATTGATGACTAAATGAAATCAACGTACACCACAACGCCTCAACCTAATTGCTTCTTTCTAAACTCCGCCATCTCTGGGCTGTTTGTGCATTATGGGTCACGGGTATTGTCCTGCAAACCAATCTTATTTTAAGTGCTACCATTTCATTAGCGCACGATATTAGGTTATGGGTTACTGCCGGAGCAATTTTCTTTGGCCCGTTGCAAATTGAACCGCTTCTGATTATTTGATTGGAAGTGATTGTTGGAGAACACGGGTCACGGTGTGTTAGGAGGACGGCATATCTTCAGGAGTTCACCTTGTGAAAGCATCTCAGGTATTAGGGGGACACCCGCTTGGCCTACACTGCTACTGATTAGAGTTCTCAACGGGCCTGAAAATGAAGGCCCAGCCCCTAACTGGGCCGGCCCGAGTTCCGGCCCGGGCCGACTACTTAGCATACATTTTAGGCCCTACCTGGCCCGAAAACATCGGGTCGGGTATGGTCGGGTTTGGGAAGAATTTGAGAACTCTACTACTGTTTATAATGACCACACTAAAAAGATTCTTGTAGGCAGAATTCTTTCAAAACATTTTCGCCATACAGTATATAATAATAGGTCTTAACCCATTAAGTCAAGTAGGTCGGGAGTGGCTTATTGTCGGTATCAGCCGGTAACACGCGGGAGTCTGTCCCCGTTACAATGCGCTAGACCCCTGGGAGATGGACTGCTGAGGTGGAGCGCCACACCTACCATCAGCTCCCAGTACTTGCCGCACAACTTGCCAAGCCGTGCTACTCATACGCTGAGTTGGCGGTGCCCGGAATCGAACCCATGACCTTGCGGTACAAAGGCGAGAGCTCTACCGACTGAGCTACCCGGGCACAGAATTATTGAATTCTGTACCCATTAGACCTAGAATTATTGAATGTTTTAACTATTGAAAAATAGCAGATATACAAGCTCACAGCGCGGCACCGAGTGCCGCGCTGCAAGCTTGTAGATCTGCTATTTTTGAAAAATCAAGATTTTCTTTTGCAAGTCTTTGAATATATCTATTTAAAAGCGAACATTTGTAACTCAAATATTTGCTTCTGGGGGTCCCTGGAACAACATATTTTGAGATGAGAGTCTGTGGCCAAATACCTGTAATTTTGAGGGTCCTTGACATGAAAAAGTTTGAGAACCACCGATTTCGAGGAAGGATTTAGAAGTCGGGTCAAAGATCGGGTCAAAGATATTCAAAGACTTGCACACATTTTCAAGATTTTTCAAAAATAGCCGATCTACAAGCTGTGAGCTTGTATATCTGCTGTTTTTCAATAGTTAAAGCATAAAATAATGGTTAAAGTGGTTAAAATCTAACGCGACTCGGGCGCGTTCCTGGTCTTTGAGAGTTAAGTGGTTAATTCAAACTGCCCAGGTAACAGCCTACGTTTAATGCACCAATCAATGCGGGGACGTTTTCCTGCTGGGCTGCGCAGGTTTGCTATACACGCCAACATCATCATCATGAGCCATTCATGGCCATCTGGGGGATACAGGAACCCTAAGAGCAAAGTAAACTTTGGTTCTCTCTCTCTCCCTCCATTTCCTGTCCGTCTGGACCAGAGTGTGATGGTCAGTGCTAAACGGCCGCCAAGGACTTTATGTGGACGAGTCAGGTTAATGTAAATCAATGATTTCCTTTAATGGTTCCAGTCATCACCGCCGCGAGTCTGGCTGGCTGTTGCTTCCCCTTTCTCACACACAGCACACACACGTTTTATATAGATACACATATGCATAATACAAATATATATATACAAAGTTTATACATTACACACACATGTATGATTTCACTCTCAAAAGTGGCATGTTTCTTACCTTAGGATAACAAGTGGGAGAAGGAAATGGGAGAAAAAAAGGGGATATAGAGAAGCCAGGGCTCAGTATTACAATACAAGAGAAGGTCAGAGGGGCACAGCTTTGTTTTCTTATTAAGACAGCAAACAGTCGCCTAGCTATGTGGTATCATCATGCTCCATGATCTTAGCCTACAGTAGGTGTACATAAATGCATTTTCTATTTTGGACTGGCCCATGCAGCATTCAAAAAGAAAAGAAAAGAACTACAGGCCTCAGGATGCATAGCGTACATTGCGCAACACAGGAGGGAAGAGGCTGATTGGCCTTTTGAATCAGGATATCCCCGACTAGAGCAGCCGACAGGGCGCAAGCACTGGGGAGGGGGGCGGGGTACGCGTTCCAATAATACTCTTGACGCCACCGTGGTTTTCCCGGTCACCCTGAGCGCAGCGGTGGGGGCCGATGGGCAAGGAGGGTCGCGAGCTTGACGTATTAGAAGTATTCCATAGGAAAAGGTACATGACATGATGACATCATGACAGTAAACTGATATTATTGATTCACTTGATTAATAGTGTAATATGTACACGTCAGGAAGCATATTTGGAAGAGTAAACGTATATCATGTATTTTAGGAAAGCTTTGTATACTAACTCGGCTTTCCATTTTGCACAAATGTCTAGATGAGGAACCCGTCCCTGATATAAAATGATGAGAGGCACACTTTCGTAAGAGACTCGTCACCAATTGCAAGATATTTAAAAGTTATTATTGTTATTAAGTGTTATTGTTTACAACCACAATTATTCACGTGTGGCAAGATCGCAGTTCCACTAGTTTTACTAGTAGGCTAGTGTAGGCCTAGAATCCTTTTCAGAAGTTAATTTAATGTTTTCCATTTAATGACTTCCTTTATCGGATGTGATGAAGGGAGCTCGCGACCCTCCTTGCCCATCGGCCGCCACCGTTGCGCTCAGGGTGACCGGGAAAACCGCGGTCGCTACTCTGACAACGATGCCTTCCCCCGGCGCACTCCGCAGGGAGCATGATCACTGATCTGACAACGGCTGGATGGGCGTAAAACCAGCTGATCTACAAGAAGTGAGGGTGGGAGGAGGAAGCTACTTCCGTCCACGTGTCAGATGAGTGATTAATTACCGGGGGAAACTAAACGAAGCGCTTATACACCTGGTTTACACTTGGGTTGCGTCGCCGCCTGCCTTGTCGCAGTCACACAACTCACACCGAATATAGCTGATCTTAAACTCACAATGCATCGGGGCAACGAACGGGGCGCCACACGACCCCAAGTATAAATCAGGCTTTAGGAAAGAATCTGAAAGGCACACCTCAAAGCCGTGTGTATATCGTCGTTGTCGGGTGGAAACCTTGTATCTCCAAGTTTCAAATTTGTACGTTCTTTCGCAAAGTAAAGCCCTGCCTCATCGTACAAGGCTGTCGCACAAAAGTAGTGAAAACAGCCGATCTACAAGCACACAACGCCTCGCGGTGCGAGGCGTTGTGCGCTTGTAGATCGGCTGTTTTCACTAGTTTAAATATTTTTTTAAAATGATAAATGCAAAACGAACGGTTTTGGACATACAAGGTTTTCACCCGACAGCGACGATATTGTAGCAAGTACTATAATGGGACATCCACATGCGAGAGGCAGCAAGGCAAAAAACAAACATTATCCTCGTTTAAACATAATACAACAGATACGGTTCCGTCACACTGTCCTAAGGACATTGGGTAAAGAGGGCAGGTTCATAAGCAAAAACTGCAAAGCCTCGGTTCTCAGCCATTCTAAGGAGGGCGTAAAGCTGGCGGTTTTAAGGGGAGACGGAGAACAGTATTTGGCGGTTGGTCGAGCAGTGTCACCCCGTCGGAGGACCGAGCCAATCGGATCGGAGCTGAGAGAAACAAACGGGGAGTCGTTGTTGTGGGAAGGGTTCGGTCTGAGGAGAGCTTCCCTCACATGATGGAGCCATGATGTCATATGAACGTCACAACGGGACAACTTACGGGCAGGACGATGGCTCCGGGGTTCTCACAGAGGGCAGGGCTCGCACCCACCACCCCGCTATTGGAGATGGGGGGGGGGTGGGGTGTGGGGGAGCTAACTTTTACAATCACACACCAACCACTTTCATTCCTGGATCGCCCGCAGGGCACTCTCCCATCATGCATTGCACTCATTAAACGTTTCGCTTCAACCATCCGCGGCTAAACCCAGCGGTTCGCAACCTTCTCTGGCCGTGACCTTCCACCAAATTAATCATATTTTTGGGGGAATGTAGGAGTTGAGGCGTTCGATTTGGTTCCACAGTTAAATATTGTGAAAACAGCAGCGCTACAAGCTCACAACGGCGTTGCGAGCCGCTGTGAGCTTGTAGATCAGCTATTTATTTAACATTTTTTGCCTCTTTTTTATATTATTTGACAATTTGGCCAACGGTTGACCAGTTTTTATAGTATAGTTTGTTGATTACTTTTGATGCAGTAATGACCTTTTTTTTTCTTCATTTAATGCATTCTTTTAGATATAACATTTTCATTTTTCACCCCCCCAAAAGAAGTCACGTGGGGACACCCCTGGGCGTCCCGACCCGCAGGTTGAGAACCACTGCTCCAGTAACCAGTGGCATTTGGTTTCTCCTCTCGACCCTGTCTTCTTCTCACAACGTTCATCAGTTTCACTCATGACCTCCAGATGTATCCTACATAGATAGGATGGATCTTCAGCGCTGCAGAGCAGAGAGGCTCCTCCATCTAGCCTTTAAGAGACTATGAAAGGTGACAGAGGAGCCGGTCTGCTCTACACCTCGTTCTTCCACCGCCTGTGGAAGAAGAATAAAAGAAAGAACGCCCAGGAGCCACCATGGGCATCGCCGACCTTCACCCACCCCCCCTCCCCTAACTCCAGAGACCCCCCCGTTTAGGTACTTTGAAAGAAGAATCCAGCCTTCTCCTCCTCCATGAAAGTCATGCGAGGAGGCGCTCTGATTTTGTTATTCTTTTCAAAGTGCTAAACCTGATGGAGGAGGAAAAGGAGGACAACGGGACGGACGGGGGGAGGGCAAGGGGGGTCGCCGGGGGATTCGTCAGGAAAAGGCCCCGCGTCCGCGACGCTGATGCAGTGTTAATTTTGTCGATTAAGACTAGCCTAGACTAATACAATTTCAGATTACTAAGACTAAAGACTATTATGTGTGTTATTTCAAAAGACTAAGACTTAATCAAAGTCTAAGACTAATGGCTGTAAAAATGAACACTGTGTATGTAACTGTGCAATGAAATTAAAGCCAAATACATATTGTATCTTTACATTTGAGAATGGCACTTATCTGTTCTTTTCAAATCTTCTTGGTTTAGCAGACAGTGTCAGATATGATTGACACTGTGATACTGTGAATGAATTGTTCAGCGTTATGTGGTTATATTTAGCCTAAAAGACTAAGACTAATCCCAAAAGACTAAGACTACAATATTTTGATATTTAATCGACTAAGACTAGACTAGACTAAAACAATTTCAGAAGACTAAGACAGGACTAAGACTAAAGGGTGTGTTATTCAAAAGACTAAGACTAAATCAAAATGTGCTGACAAAATTAACACTGCACTGATGGATTCAACAGCTGGATCCCGGAAGCCGAGTGGGGCCCTGACCGAGACGAACCCCCCCCGAAAGCCCCCTATACCTACCGTCCGTCCCGCGGTCCAAACTCCCTCCTACCGCACGTCTTTTGACTTCTCAAACAGTCGACTCGGCCCCACTTCCCCTTTACCCACCCCTCACTCTCTCCCACCCCGCTGAAGGTCAGACGATGGCAGCACGCCAACCCAGCTCCAGCCGCTCCAGCAGTGTCAGTCGCCCCCCAGATACACGCCACTCCCCATCCCCCCCCCCCATCCCAACCCCCTTTATAAGCCCTGGACATTGGGAGTTAAAGGGGGGGAGGTGGGTGTGGGGTGTGTGGTGGTGGGTGGTACAGGGGGGGATAGAGGGATAGTGGGATGGAAGTGGAGGAGTGGGGAGGAGTGGGTGTGGGTCAGGAAGTTGGCTAATGTTTTCCCTTAATGGCAAAGATAACGTCGTTGTCGGGTGGAAACCTTGTATGTCCAAAACCGTTTGTTTTGTATTTATCATTTTAAAAATGATTTAAACTAGTGAAAACAGCCGATCTACAAGCACACAACGCCTCGCGGTGCGAGGCGTTGTGTGCTTGTAGATCGGCTGTTTTCACTACTTTTGTGCCACGGCCTTGTACGGTGAAGCAGGGCTTTACTTTGCAAAAGAACGTACAAATTTGAAACTTGGAGATACGAGGTTTCCACCCGACAACGACGATAAATATCTTTGTCATTTGGGACTGGGGGAGGAGGAGGAAGAGGATGTGAGCTGATTACTCGGGTTGGTGTGAAGTACAGAAATAAGAGGGGCGGCGAATGAACGCGATCGAAGGGACGTCGAGAGAGGCTTGTGTTAAAAGTGTGTTAATGATTGTCCGAGTTGTACTTGTGGCTGAGTGGCGGGTGTCCATCTCTATCTGAGCAGGCCAAGTGGTTTATGTGGGCCATAACTGGGCCAGACCTATTTTGCTGTGTGGGGAGGTAGGGTGAAATCTACCGACGCAGATCTACAAGCCCGCGACGCGGAGCAGTCGCGACGCATCGCAGGCTTGTGGATCCGCTGTGTTTTTTTGGTGCGTGACAACTACTGTAAATATGAGCTTAACTGAGTGCACGGTGAGTTACTAACCTCTGGTGCAAAGTGGGGATGATCTAATACGTCTGTGTGTGTGAGTGTGTGCGCGTGCTCGAGTGCGTGCGTGTGTAAGAGCGCATGTTATTAGAGGTTGATGGCAGGCTTGCAGAGGCTGCATGCAAGGGGAACTAACTATGACAGTGGTTCTCAAAGTGGATTTCAGGGACTCCTTAAGTTCCTTTATGGGGGTCTAAATTGACCCTTACAAGTCTGTAACTTTAGACAGTGTACACATGGAACCAAATGGACCCGCCAGGGTCTATTTGGTTCCCTTTGTACAAGGGGAGACCTTCATATCCAAAGTTTGAGAACCACTGAACTACGAGGTTGAAGGGAAGGGGAATGAGCAGGGATGATGAGCCTGTTAAGATGAGATAAAAATGATGATCATTTCTTAGATCTCATCTTAAACTTGATGATCTCTGTAACTGTCGTGACCCCCATATATATCTATATATCTCTAGCCAGGAAGTAGGCTTCCTGTGGTGTTGTGCAGAGAGGAAGTGGATGGGCGTGTCTCTGGGACGTACCTTCCTGGGCCAGCGAGGCAGTGGAGGAGGCAACAGCAGAGTTGGTATGCTGCCGGCCCACTATTGGGACAGAAACGCTACAAGTTGGGAGGAGCTATTATGCAAGGTATTGTTATTATTAGGATGGCCTGACAGTAACTTATATATACTTATATATAACTTATTACTTATATATACTGTAAATATGTATATATCTCTCTCTCACACGGATACTGGTCAGGTGGGCACCAGGGACATTTGGGCACCTGGATGAAAAATGTTCTATTTTGTCCAGAATATTAAAACATTTAATATTTGAAAAACGGTCTTAAAGTAAATTAAAGTATACATGATGTTTGTGAACCATGTACGGTACATCATTATCAGACTTAATCTTATCACTCACAGAAATATTAGACCTTAATTGTTGAATGTTTAAGCATGTAATGATCATGTATAATTTATTTTACTAAAGACCATTTTTCAAACACTTAATTTTTTAACATTTTGGACAAAATAGCCAATTTTACGTCGAGGTATTGTCCCTAGTGCCCACCTGACCACTACATTGATATTGTTGATAGACTTCTGGAAACCAACCGTTTCCAACCCTGATAATTAACACCGCCGCTTTACAAAATGTTGCATTTTCTATCCAACCAGGTGGTTGAAAGGAGGGTGTTAATAAACGTTAAATACAATTTCCAGGTCAGGATACCAATTTAATCCAATCAGGAAAACTCATACAGGATACAGGATAAACAAGTGATGAAACAAAGAGAACACAATATTAGAACTGGAACAGAAGCTGATAAGGCGCCCTTTGTGCGGTTCTCTCTCCTGATTGGATATAATCAGTATCCCGAGCTGAACATTGTATCTTTTTCCTGTTTGCCAAGGAGCTGGAGACCGCCGTTATTGAAACGGAACAAACACTCTAGCCTAGAGCAATAAAATGTAGAGCTTTAACTAAGTAACCTTTCTTTTTGTTAACAACAAACATCACCACTGACGCCCCACTTTAGTTGCTTTCACCTGGTGGGATAGAAAAGCAGCAGCACCAGTGAGTGTTCAGTGTTGGGAACCACTGTTTGTCCCAGTATAACGCTAACCGTATTAACAGGGCATGCACTGCAGGCCACAGCCCAGCTGTATCACAACACATCCAGCACACTGGCTGGGATGAGATGTGATAGAAATGGGCCACAGCAAAAAAAAAAGAAAAAAGAAAAGAAAAAGAAAATCTAAACCACGTCTAGCCGCTGAAGGGGTTTCCCTATAGGCCCAGCAGGGCTGAAATCATTAGCAGTAGAATAATATTAATAATAGTAATATGCCGGTGCCATTCAGGCTTGAAGACAGGGCTTCAAGCTAATACAACCTCTCAGTCAGTGGATATACCGTAAAGCACAATCATAACGGACAGCTTTTTCTCTCTCTCTCTATATATATTTCTTTTAAGCGCCACACTTGACCCCAAACATAAAAGGCTCAATAAAATGAAGCACTCCCTCTCTCTCTCTCTCTCTCTCACACACACACAGGTGTCCGATAGAAAAGGAGCACGCACGCACGCGCGCACACACACACACACACACACACACACACACACACACACACACACACACACACACACACACACACACACACACACACACACACACACACACACACACACACACACACACACACACACACACACACACACACACACACACACACACACACACACACACACACACACACACACACAACACAGGGGAGAGAAACATTAGCATGGGCTGGTTGTGTTACCAACAAGCTCACATTGAGTCAACTACATGGCACACATACAGTATTATCACTATACACATAATTGACAAATTAACACAATGAACCTCATTCTAAACCACTATTCGGGAGTGTGGTTGCATTTGTGTATGCGCGTGTGCGTGTGTGTGTGTGTGTGTGTGTGTGTGTGTGTGTGTGTGTGTGTGTGGTCTCTACCCGTCTCCCGTCCTCCCGTCTCCCTGCAGGAGAGGAAGAGGAGGGTGGGGGGGTGAAGGATGCAACCTACCCGAGAAGTTTCTGGACACCAGCATGGTGGTCAAAATGGCTCCCTGTTTGGGGGGCGAAAAGAGAACATGTTTGAAAATGTTATATAATATAAACCAGTAAGGCTTCCCCCTAGACTCCATCCATCTCGTCCTGACAGCCAATCAGCGTTGATGTTGTCCGGAGACACTGACATGTTTTGGGTGTTTGGATTTTGGAGGGAGTCCCTTTTTTCCAGGTGTTTCGCCTTGATTCTGACGTGACTTTTTCTTTTTGTTGCAATTGACACGATTGAAGAGACAAAGAAAGAGCTTCAGGTTTGAACACCGCAGCTTCAGAGAGAGAGTGAGAGACAGACATTGAAAAAGATACAGAGAGATCGTGCCAGAGAGAGACAGAGAGACAGACAGACAGAGAAAGAGAGTGAGAAACAGAGAGAAGGGACAGAGAGTGGATGAAAGAAAGAAGATGAGGCACCTTGAGTTTTCGGCGAGCGTTGAACTTGCGCAGACACTCCACGGTCTCCTGCCTGTGCATCATGGAAGCCACTGTCGAACGTTGCTGCAGGAAGACAGACAAATACAAAGTCATTTTAGAACCATCAGAGGCATATTTAGAGTGTTGTTGTTACTTTTTGATAATGACGATGACTAGAGTATAAGTAGCCATCCAAATGATTACCGTACTTGAGTAAGAGTGGAAACCTAACTAGTGAAACAAGTTACTTTATATGAGCTGCTTTATCATTTATATACTGTATGATCAGAACATAAGTGAATGTCTAAAATATGAAAGTATAAATGCTTGCCCTATAGAAATAAATAACCGGTAATCGCTCTGAGAGAATGAAACTAACAGAATATAGGTCAAAAGGGTAGAACATTTTATTTTTACTTTTACCCATTTAGGATGGCAACCCATTTTGACGGGTTTAGCTTTCAAAATGGGAACTCCCTTTTTGGGTAGTTGTTGTGCTGTGTACAGTATATAGCAACATACATCTTTCTTTTTTTTTTCTTTCTTTTTTTTCCTGAAAACTTTAGAATGCAATTTTAGAATTCTCATTCCTAAATGGGTTAATATTCCTCCCAAGAAAGGAGTAAAAGTTAAGAGATGCTCGTGTGTGTGCGTGCGTGCGTGCGTGCGTGCGGTATCTTGTCTCCACTTACGCAGACCCACGGGTGCTTGAGTGCCTGTTCGGCAGTGATTCTCTTGGCCGGGTTGATGGTCAACATCTGGTTGATCAGGTTCTTAGCCTCCGGGGTCACCGTGTCCCACTCAGGAGATGGGAACTGTGGAGGGAGAGAGGGAGGGAGGGAGGGAGGGGGAGAGAGAGAGACAGAGAACAGGGTTCCCACCCATTTTTACCAATTAATTTCCAAAACTTTTCCAAAACTTTTCCAGAATATTTAACCCAATTTCCAGGACTATATAACAATAATTCAGCTCATTAACAAGTCGCTTACTCCTATGCGCAATGCCCAAAGACACGTAGTGTATGCCAGTGGTTCTCAACCTTTTCAGGCCGTGACCCCCGAAATAATCATATTTGAACTGGGGCGCTGACGAGCACTACGAGTTAAGGAATTTTGTATAACACGGTTTTATTGTGAAAATAGCCGATCTACGCGAGGCACTGTGAGCATGTAGATCTGCTATTTTCACAATTTCTGCCTCTAATATTTGACAATTTGGCCAATGTTAAATTTGCCATTTCAGAGTTATTAACAAAATCAATAACCAAAAACAATGCATAGCTATTTTCTCCAGGACCTTCCAGGACCCTTGATCAATTCCGGTACTGGAACAATATTTTTTCTAATTTCAAAATATTTCCAGGAATTTCATGACCATGGGAACCCTGAGAGAAGGACTGATTGATTATTTTATTAGACAAAAATGGAGAACAGTACAAGTATAGTCAATACTCTGGTGTTGTGGCTGTGGGTGTCGTTAACTTTTTGGAGAGGAGGAGAGAGGTGTGTCAGGGTTAAAAAAATAAGTGGGTGAACTATTACTGTAGATGTTTTTGTTTCACAAACTATGGTGGTGGTTGAAGAAGTATATGCTCAAGTATAGACTAAAAAGTACAAAGTACATTTTCTTGTTGATATCAATTTGATTTGTACAACAGTATGCAGTAAATGTGCATAATAAGTTAGTAATTTCCATAGGAAAGGTGACAAGACACTTGTGCTGGTGAGGTAAGAAACCATTTACATACAATTGAATTCATTAGTATTAGAAAGTGAAAAGAGTCATGTATTGCTGTATTTCCCTTATAAAAAGAAAACAAAAAAGGTTGGGTGGGGGGATTTACAAGTGTCACAGTAGGGCTTAAGTGGATAATTCATAAAATATTTTGTAAAAGTTTAGGTCGCAACTTGCAAGAGTCCCTTTCCTAGAAAAATAGGACTCTTAAGCAGGGACGTCCATTCCCTGTAAGCTATGTTTTTGTTGTTTTAAGTGTTAAATAGCTCTACATTTCCATATCATTCATTGATGTAGTGTTTGTTGTCTCCCTGTCTCGCTATTATAAACAGAAATTACATTTTCTGGTTGGGATTAGGGCATTAACGACTTGTGATTTTTGCAAGTCGACTCGACTCAGTAAAAAGTTGAGTTGAAGTCGACTATCTTTTGATGATGTCATCACATCACACAACCCAATTATTTTGGAGGGTCCCCAGATGATTAACTTGATGTGCAACATTGTTTTCTCACTCAACTGTAAACAAACCAACATAAAGTTAGGGTATCTTCACATTTCTAAAGTGCCAATTTAAGGACCTTTTAATACCTTTAAAATGACAAATTAAACATTGTCAAAATTGTCAAATATATAGAGGCAGAAATTGTGAAAATAGCCGATCTACATGCTCACAACGCCTCGCGATGCGAGGCGTTGTGAGCATGTAGATCGGCTATTTTCACAATAGAACCATGTTATACCAAATGTAATGTAGCACTGTAATATTGGATAATTCCGTTCTTGACAATATGCAATCCTACTGTTTGAATGCTGTACAGATGCACACTTGGAGCAAAAAATAACGATAGAAAAAAATACAAAGGATTTCTTTTTTTTGTTCAACTTCGA
Organism: Nannobrachium achirus; assembly: GCF_963921795.1. Taxonomy (NCBI): domain Eukaryota; kingdom Metazoa; phylum Chordata; class Actinopteri; order Myctophiformes; family Myctophidae; genus Nannobrachium; species Nannobrachium achirus. The sequence goes on along the minus strand of NC_137825.1, from coordinate 13,510,303 downwards.
CTTTCGACTTTCTCTGGTGGGAGTCGACTTGTGAAATGAAGTCGACTTGTCGACTTTTTCGTTAATGCCCTAGTTGGGATACCAATTTCATCCAATCGTGAGAGAGAACTCAAGACAGGATACAGGATAAACAAGTGGAACTGGAAGTGAAGTGATGAAACCAAAGAGAAAAATGAGCCGACTACTATAAATTGGAACTGGGACAGCATGAGATTGAGGCTGATAAATGGGCTTCTCTATCCTGATTTGATGAAATTGGCAACCCACCTGAAAACATATTTTCTGTTTATTAAAAAGAGCTAGAGAGACGGGGAAACCTCTCAGAATAGAGAGCTTTAACTTTTTAACAAAACAACTTTTTTAAACCCTCAAAAACACTTACACTTACTGTACGCACACGCTTTAGTATCGAGTGCTCTTGTGATTCCATCAAATTCCATCCTCAATTCAATCTTACGCTTTTATTAAAAACGCCAACGCGGTACGGTTTTTAATTTTAAGAATCCGGCACAAAAAAACAAAAACTAACAAACTGTGCTGCAAGTCTCAGTGCAACGGGGCGGATGTTGCGTGGTGGCGTACAGCGCGGAAAATAGACGCTTCACAGACACGTTCCACCGTTTCAGCGCTCCTTCAGCAGCCTTTGCAATAGTTTGCGGCTCTTTTGCGGCGATAGTTCAGTACTTCTATGACTTTCTCCCCGCCGTTTGGTGCCCCACCCCCAAGAATGGTGCTCTGTGCTGAAGCACCTAAAGCACGTCCATTAAGCCGGCCCTGAACCTGGCACCTCTACATTGGGCATGGCCAGAGACTTGTATTAGAGAGTTCTGCCAATGCGGGGTCAAAAACGGCGTCGGTCACGCCAGAAATGTCATCTTTTCCCCCATAGATTCCAAAGCATTCCGTAAACTCCCGGTTCATTGCTTTGTCACTATTCGCCAATAGATGAGTATGTAGAAGACCTGGCCCCATGAAGTGAACGGAGATGACACAACTCTCGAATAGAGGGCTCTGGGCATGGCATTGAAAATGTTTCAATCCCCTTTTTTATGTACTATGGAAATAGCAGATCTACAAGCTCACAGTCTGATGCGACATGTCTGGGCATTAAATTACATTCCTAAAATGTGTGTCCAAGGCAGAGTGTTCAGGAAGGAGACCTAGAAGAACCATCACTGATTAATGTTCCTATCTTGTCAACAAAAAGAAGTTCCCTTCCCATAGGCCAGGAGTTACTGCTACCACAGTGTAATACAGACAAGTTCCCATAGGCCAGGTGTTACACAGTGTAATACAGACAGGCAGTCTGGACCCCCCCCCCCCCCCCCCCCCCACACACACACACACACACACACACATACACACACACACACACACACACACACACACACTGGAAACTGCAATGTAACCTGATTACCACAGAGACTAAGACAGGAGGAGGTTACCCCTCCGCTCTCTCTCTCTCCCTCTCAAACACACACACACCGAAAGAAAGACACACACACAAGCCCCTCTGCAATGCGTCAGGGAGGCCCAGATAGGATCAATAGCTTTGGACCGGCTCTCAATTGGACACTATTAAACATTCACAAGCTACCTAGCCTGCACCCCGCACTGCTGCACCCTGCACACACGCACGCGCACGCACGCACGCACGCACACACACACACACACACACACACACACACACACACACACACACACACACACACACACACACACACACACACACACACACACACACACACACACACACACACACACACACACACACACACACACACACACACACACACACACACACACACACACACACACAAAGCAGCACTAAGTAACTTTTTGAGCGGTGGTCACACCGTCTCCTAAGAGTGACTCTGTCCGTTCCTATGTTACTATATGTGTCCATAGCACGAGCTGCAAGTGGTAGGCCAATCACAGTGCGTCCTCCCCGGACATGCTTGCAGAGACTCTTGGGTAATGAAGTCATAAAGACATTGGCTGCCATGTTATGTGTGTCCAAAGTCCCCACTGATACTCCAAACTACATGGGACTCCCTCTTTCCTTGGTGTTTCGCCTGGATTGCGCTTAAACCCTAACATTTAACTTCACTAAAACATGTCTAAACCTTAACCTAACCTCACAAAGACTATGCCTAACCCTCACCTTAAACCTACCCTCACAGAACCGCCTGGGCAAAACACCTACACCTGAAAGGGTTAACGGGGGACTAGGCACGTCTGTGTGTATACAAACACATCTCCCCTCTGACAGGCATCGAACAGGTAGTCGTCTTTGATGCTTTCATGAGCACTTGACACTTTTATGGCCCAATCAATTACCTCAGTGCACAACCCCATTGAAGTTCAAAGGGAGTTCAGCTCTGGCCACCTCCCCCTGACAAAAACGTCCCTCCGAGGGATGAACGTAAACATTAACAGTGGAACATAATCAAAATACAGCCAGGGGGATGTGTCTTTCTGCAAGGAACACCCAGCAAAATAACAGAGTAACTGATAAAGAAACCAAGGCGATACAAAGAGGTCCCACAGAAGCACACATACACACACACACACACTTACATCATAGGCTCCAGCTTTGATCTGCTGGTAGAGTTTGTGCTGATCTTCATCCCAGAATGGAGGGTAACCAACTAGCAGGATGTACAGGATCACACCTGGGACAACAGAGAGAGAGAGGACACATTTATGTATTTACAAAACACTTCAATCAGGCTTTGGTGTCCTTTTCATACAGCCAAACAGCAGTTAACCTAGCACATCTTGGGCCAACATTTGGCAAAATAAATAAATAGAAGATTTAGAAAACACACAAAGCATTGTGTTGCGATACATTGTGAAAACAGTATTTGATTGGGAAGGGCAAAAGAAACGGACGAGTGTACACTTGTGGGGGACCCCGTCGGTCAAGAAAGTATCTAGGGTTTAACTCACTCGGTGCCAAACACAAGTTTCCCGAGTTCGGGCCGTATATGGTTCCCTGGTTCGTCGACCGGCAATGCCATTAATAATAATACGTAGCTCAGATTTATATATCGCTTTTCTAAGTACCCAAACTCACTTTACATAAAGAAAAGAAAAGGAAGGAACCAACTTGTGACTGGCCACTCTGCGCCCGGGCACTCGCCACAAGCCTTGCAGTCAATGTGCCCGCGTTCTTGTCAAGTGATGCACCACGACTGGGGCGTTGTTTGCAACTGTACATTTGCTAGTGCAAAAGGCATTTATGCATAAATGTGGTCAGATGGCACCATTTGGTCCATAACACTATTTGAGACTCAGATGGGTTCAACTGAGGCATGACAACCTACAACAGGACCTAGTGCATTCAAACAATACCGGATGGTTTAAGAAAGACAACCTTTGCTGTAAATGATAAATGGCTGTTTAACAATAAACAAGCCTGGCTGTTTGTTCACGTCTTGCCACAGGAATGATGTTTGATTGGAGACTCACCACAAGCCCAGATGTCCACTGGTTTGCCGTAGGGGTCCTTTCTCAGGACCTCAGGTGAGAGGTAGCCAGGGGTGCCCGCAAAACCTGCCCGAAAGAAAAAACATTAGAATTCACTAAACACATTTCTTTCTTTCTGATGACAAGTGGTTTGCCTTGATTACAAATAATAAATAAACGATTACACAAAAAAAAGCAAAAATGGCATACATTTTTTTTTTTTAAATCATGTTCTCGTTGAAAAAATATATAATGGAGAAAAACCTTGCTTCTCGATTATTCGGTTCTAAGTCGGTTACTGGTCCTGAATATGGGTTTGGATCTGTGTTAATTTTGACACAAACATTTGTCTAAGTAGTTTTAGTCGACGACACGAACACTTGGTTTGAATTTGGGATGGGACGATATGAAAATGTCATGTCATGATTGTGACCAGAATAAATTGCGATTTACGATACTATCGCGATAATCAAAATATCCCCAACATCCATTATCCTGGGGCGGAACTTTGCCAAAAAATTGCCGATCTACAAGCTCACAACGTGTCACAAAGTGACGCGTTGTGAGCTTGTAGATCGGCTTTCCTTTGGCAAAGAGATTTAG
>NC_137825.1:13448729-13501229 GCF_963921795.1 Nannobrachium achirus | reverse complement strand
GTGGAAACCTTGTATGTCCAAAACCGTTTGTTTTGTATTTATCATCTATAAAATGTACTAAACTAGTGAAAACAGCCGATCTACAAGCACACAGCGCTTGTAGATCGGCTGTTTTCACTAGTTTTGTGTGACAGTCGTTGTCTGATGAAGCAGGGCTTTACTTTACCGAAAGACGTACACATTTGAAACTTGGAGATACGAGGTTTCTGCCCCACAGTGACGATATTTTAGTGATTATGTTGCGAGGAAAACGTTGAGATAATAGCCATTTTGGTTAGAACTGACTGAAGGGGAGCACACACTGGACGCGAACGGCTGCGCAGCGTCGCGCCGCGGTATCGACGCACATGAAGTGCCGCACGGTAACCCCAACTGGATGCGGCGCGCTGCCAAACAGTACATCCATTTCCCCGGTGGGGAGAACCATGGGAGAACATGTTCAACGCGCGGCAACGCTGGATAAATAGAACAGTGGTGTATCGGCGCGGCAGGCGACGCGGCAGAGCCGCGACTGCGCGCGTCTGACGCCGCCGGTGTGGGCTAGTTCATTGAAAATAACGGGGCTGTATGTTTTGACGCGGCGCCTCCGCGCCGCCTCCGCGTCCAGTGTGGGTTCCCCTTGAAAATAACTTTGTACTTCAAGTTTAAAATTATACAAAATAATATTTTTTCAAGTGTCCAAATAAATTCCAAATATTATCAAATGGTCTCGTGGCACCCCTGGACTTCTGTGGCGGCACCCCAGAGTGCCCCGTCACCCACGTTGAAAACCCCTGATCTAGACCCCTGGTTGCTACCCATCAGCAGGTTGGTGCCTTGCATGGTATCCTCCACCATCGGTGTATGAATGTGTGTGTGTCTGCTCTCAAGGATAGTAATGCAAATGTGCATGTGTGCGCACATGTGTTTGTGTGTGTGTGTGTATGTGTGTGTGTGTGTGTGTGTGTGTGTGTGTGTGTGTGTGTGTGTATGTGTGTGTGTGTGTGTGTGTGTGTGTGTGTGTGTGTGTGTGTGTGTGTGTGTGTGTGTGTTCTAAATGGCTGTTGTTTAGGCAGTTAGGACATAAGTAGATGCAGTAAAAGCCTCCACTCAGGATAAAAGGCCAACAAATCAGACAGACAGGAGCAGAGGTAATACGGTTATACTCTCTGACCCAGAGCTCTGTGTGTGCGTGTGTGTGTGCGTCCGTGCGTGTGTGAGCATGTACATCTGCTATTTTCACAACAGAACCGTGTTATTCAAAATGTAATGCCTCAACTCTTAGTGCTCGTCAGGGTGGGGGAGGGACCCCAGTTAAAATATGATTCTTCTGGGGGGGTCGTGGCCTGAAAAGGTTGAGAACCACCGATCTATAGACCCACTGCTCTAGACTGGGTAAACTGGACCCGACTTGACTCTGAACATGGACGTCTACACCACAACGTCTAAGCCGATCTACAAGCTCACAACAATGAGACCTGTTCTCAGTTGTAAATCTGCTATTTTTTTTGGCTATAACTTTCCCTTTGGAATAACGAACGATGGGGTTCAAATGGTTAAAAGGTAGGGTAAGTGATTTCATTTAATTCAAATAATAACAGAATGGGTCTATGTTCTGATAGTACCAGTTACTATAGAGTGTTTGGTCCATATTTTGGTTTTTGGTTTCAAAAACTGTTGGGTGACAGGTTTTCCTCCAATCAGGATAGAGTGGGGAACTTCCTCCAATCATGGTCGAGTGGGGGCGGGCCATACTTGCACCAAGGCCCGCCCCCACTTGATCATGATTGGAGGATAGCCTCCGCCTGTCCCCTACAGCACATGAAAACTGAAACGTAAGTGAAATCACTTGCCCTGCCTTTAAGCAGCCAATTGGAATATAAAAAAATAACCCCCCCCCCTCTCTCTCTTTCGTGTTGCCCCCCCCCCCCCCCCTCTCTCTTTCGGGTCGGCCAATCAGCGCACGAGAGAGAGAGAGAGAGAGAAGGGACGACGCAAAGCCCCGTCCCCACTCCCAGCACCCGGCCACTCAGGGAGGCTGTTGTGATGTCATTTGAGTCGTCATGGCAACCCTGGAGGTTCATCTCCACTTTTCACCTCATCTCTCATAATGGACCCTTTCACAATAGTCACAACATGTGAGTGTGTGTGCATGAGAGGCAGGGGCTGAAATATGTAAAAGGGCCTTGTGGTGAAAATCTACTAGTAAGACGCCTCAGGGTGACAAGGGAGAGGTCGCACCACAGTGATGTGGACATCAGGGATCTCCATATATGGGCATAGAAGGGATTTGTTCCCCCTGGCATCACAGGGATCTCTCTAACAGGGCATCATTAATATTGATGACATCGGGGAACTCCATACAAGTGTGATATCACAGTGAAGCCAGAGCGTGATGTCAGAGCAGCAAACCCATTCTGGTAGAGTGGTTCCCCTGACATCACAGTGACGTCAGAGCATGATGACATCATGATGACACATTTTTACGGTCCATAGACCGTAAAAATGTGTACACGGACGTCTACACGCGGACAAGCTGTGACGTTTCTCTACACGCTGTGCTGTGACGTGCTGTGAGCTTGGAGGTCGGCTATTTTCGATGCTTGATTTCTACACAGAGAGGGCAATTCTTTCAACATAAGATGCTGCGTTCAAGTTCAGGAGAGTTTGCACAAGGCAATTGTCTTGAATGCTGCCTTCAGGTATGGCATGGAAAGAGGGCATTTGCATTTCTTTCACCATAGTAGAAACAGACGGATAAAAAGGGCAGGGGCTCAAGCCCCCTTTGATGCCTATGTGTGCACGTGCCCGTGCGTGTGTGTCTGCACACGAGTCATCTTTTCCTTGCCATCGGTGAGAGTCAACCTTCACCAACATGTGTCGATGCCTCGCATGTTCTAAACTTTGCACGAGCACACATGAGTGCGCGCATGCACGTGCGCATGCACGCACGCACACACACACACACACACACACACACACACACACACACACACACACACACACACACACACACACACACACACACACACACACACACACACACACACACACACACACACACACACACACACACACACACACACACACACACACACACACACACTTAAAGCAATGGTCAAAGGCAGCCATGATGACAGACAGCCAGACAGACAGACAGACAGAGAGAACACATAAGTCAATGGTTCTCAACATGGGGGCCCAGACAGACAGGGTCAGGGGTAACCAGATAACTTAGTTAGCATAGCATACAACAGTGGTTCTCAACCTTTTCTGGCCGCAACCACCAAAATAATCTTATTTTAACTGGGGACCCCCCACCCTGACGAGCAATGACAGTTGAGGCAATACATTTTGTATAACACGGTTCTATTGTGAAAATAGCAGATCTAACACCTCGCTCACAACAACGTAGATCGGCTATGTTCAAGACGTCTGCCTCTAATATTTGACAATTTGCCCAATGTTTAATTTGTCATTTGGTATTAAAAAGTCCTCAAATTGTCACTTTAGAAATGTTCAGATACCCTCTATACACTTAAACTTTATGTTGGTTTGTTTACTGTTGAGTGAGAAAACGTGTCAAAAGTTAATCTGGGGACCCCCTTGGGTCCCAAATGATCCATTAAAGCTCACAAAACAGCCGATGCTCACAACGCCGAGGCGTTGTGAGCATATAGATCTGCTATTTTCACAATAGAACCGTGATAACGAGCACGGAAAAAACAGACAATTTCTCTTTTTTTAAAGGAACCAATGATTCTCTATGACCGCATGCACACCTGCTCCGAGTTTGCAGTGCGACAAGTGGCTGTGGCAGTTTCCCGATCGAACCCAGTTTAATGTGCGTCTTTTCGCATGCAGTAAAAGCTCATTGACTCCTTTTATGGCTCCTTTTCGGATCCGCAGTGAGGATTCCGCATTACATTGCACACCAAATCCAATGTGTTTTAATCATGCAGCAAACGTAAAAAAAAAAGCAACGGGCCTGTGTGCAAAGCCCTTTATACAAAATGTAATGCCTCAACTCTTAGTGCTCGTCCGGGTGTGGTGTCCCCCCAGTTAAAATATGATTACTTTGGAGGTCAAAGCCCTGAAAAGGTTGAGAACAACTTGTATGGATGAAGAAACTAGAACGACGTCACTGTGGGGCAGGAGCCTTCTAGTCTACTGTTGAATCCTGAAAAGCAACAGTTTTTTCGCTCATACGAGGTTTCCAAACCGACAGACAGAGAGACCAGAGAAGAACAAGATGGAGCGACAGAGAGAGAGGCTCCGTGCATGCATGCGTTGCCATGGCCACCAGTGGAGGTGTGTGCATGCGTGCGCGTGTTCGCGTGTGTGGGTGTGTGTGCGCGTGTGTGTGTGCTGTTGTCACGGAAACGGGCAGGCACTCACCTTGAGGTCTCTGTGTACAATATCGTGCTGGTGGATGTGATTGACACTCTCCAAGATCTGACTAATGCACTGACTGCACAGAGAGACACACAGACAGACAGAGAGACAGACAGACAGACAGAGAGAGAGAGACGAACAGAGAGACAGACAGAGAGACAAACAGAGAGAGAGACAGACAGACAGGGATTTCAATCATTGGTGTCGTTACAAAAAGAAGAAAAGATCATTAGAAACATGATTTGTAAAATCAGGGTTTTTTGATTGTTTGATTGAAGAATGTATTAGAAGGTTGCAATAGGAAAAAGTACAGTTTCATGATAGTACAAATCACTGGTACAAGGTCAACTGAAAGGAGATCCTAGTAAGCTGTTCGGCTTATTTACACAGGAATCACTTCATGTATCTCATATAACGTTGAAAGACAAATAAACGGATAGAACACAGTACTTCCATAGGAAATTATCATGTCATATTGTGTGTGTGTGTGTGTGCACGTGTGTGTGTGTGTGTGTGTGTGTGTGTGTGTGTGTGTGTGAATTATAAACAAATAATATCTAAAGAATTGTCATTTTTATTATTTGAGGTTCATTATTTGATCTCCTAACGGCAGGTTCCATGAGGATTCCATCACATACACGTGCACTAATAATCACTTCATTAGAACTGATTGGTTAAATCATGCAATGTGATTGTTTGATTATGATTATGAATTAGTGTTCTTGTACAATACAATTGTACCACACCAAGCAGCTCAGCAGAACCAGCTAAATGTAGGTCAAGGTGAAATCCACCACAGAATTTAAAGGTGAACTTTTCCCACGTGTTTTCAAACAAATAAAAGCTACTAGAAGATCTATGACGTGTTGCGATGCGTTGTTGTGCATTTCTGCATTTCTTTAATTAAGGTTTAAAGGACACCTTCACACATTTTGTGCACGCGCGCGTGTGTGTGCGTGGGGTTGTCCGGGTGGCACAGGTTTGACCACTTAACACCTTAAACCCCCGACATCCATCAGAAAGCACAGAGCTTGTCAATCTGCAATTTTCAGCGAAAGCTTTCCCCTCAATAACAGAAAACAAATGTGAAGAAGACAGATGTTTCGAGTAGGGGTGGGCGATAATATGGAAAAATACAATCTATATTAACGATTAAACAGGATTTTTTACAAGGCTCCCTCAATTGTATCACGATATACAGTATACAATACCTCTGAAAAGGCATATCGTGGAGACATTGTATCGTCTGAGCGATAATTATCACCATATCCCCCACCCCTAGTTTCGAGTGAAGGCAGAGCCTGGTAAAAGCTGCCTACCTACAGGCAATCATGTCCTTATCCCTGGGATAACGGGGGGTTATTCAAAAGACCATGACTAAAACCAAATCAAAATTTGCTGTCAAAAACAACACTACGCTGGTGTGACTCCTAGGGCTGTCACATGACGATTAATTGTCACTCAAATAATTGGCGATTAACGATTTAATTGTGTTTTTGTCGTTGATAATTACATTTCTGTTTGGCTTTTAGGCTTTGAAGTTGTACATGGTAGATATGACACATAACCTAAATATAGAAAGAAATTACTGACATATTTGACAACTTAATACTTAAAAAATAACTTTGATAGTGGAAATAGCCGATCTACAAGCTCACAACGCGTTGCATCGCGACGCGTTGTGAGCTTGTAGATCTGCTATTTCCACTATTTCGGACATTTTTCAACATTCACGATTATGACGATTATGACAAAATAATTGCGATAATGTCAAATAATCACGATTAGACGATTATATGTAATAAATAATTGTGACAGCCCTGTCAAAATCAACACTAGGCTGTACTGGTGTGACTCCTAACGGTTTGGGTCAGGCCATCAGTTCATCAGGGAGTCTGACAGAGATACTAGCTGGAACTAGTACACACATCACATTCCACCCTCCCAGTGAATGCCCTTGCCCTGCCCTTACCTGTCAGGTAAAAATAGAGCTCAACACTGACCGCCCGCCCGCCCACGTTTTGAACGGCCTAGTTTCCACAAGCCCATTTTCCCATTATAATTCACTGATGACATGAAACTCCTCCTGTCTTCCTCCTGTTGCCGTGTTAACAGCAACCAGGGGGTCTTCGTTATTTTCAGGACAAGGACCCCTTAGCTGAGAGAGAGAGAGATTAAGCAGGGACCCCCACACTACGTATTTCATAAGATTGTGTTAGATTAAAGGATTAGAGGTTTTCATAGATTTCTTAGACTTGTTTGACAACACTTTAATCAGGGTATGTTGTTGGATTAATGTGTATTTTTTAGACACTGAACCACTTGAACCGTCAACATTGGTCCGCTCTTCTTTTCCCTCTGCACCAAACCTCTTTGCCAAAAATAGCCGATCTACAAGCTCACAACGCCTCGCAGTGCGAGGCGTTGTGAGCTTGTAGATCGGCTATTTTTGGCTAAAGTTCCACGCGTAATAGGGTTGAAGTGGTTAGTGTAGAAAAACAATCTAAGTTTCTATCACATCAAGATTTGGAGGACCCCCTGTAGAAACTCCATATGACTCCCTAGGCCTAGGGGTCCCGGACTCCCTGTTGAAGACCACTGCCATATGATTCGGGTCAAATAAAGGAATTGGAAAACGCAAAAAAGGAGGGCTAAAGTAAAAGAGAAAAGGAGCTCCCATAAACCATTGGCATACTTTTCAACACCTTCAACCCAACACTAGTTTAGCCTGATTTTTCTTTAACCTTTGTCATTGTTATGGTGTAAACTATGCATGGGTTAGGGTCATCCCTCCAGGCTATGGGATCTAGCAGTAGCAGAAACTCATGTAATTATTGGTAGTTGCGGGTCGCAGTGTTTTGGCCTTGCTTTGTTTTGGGGAGTTGCTTGTTTGTGCTCGTTTCCCAATGTTGTTTAAACCAGTGGTTCTCAAACATTTACATGTCAAGGACCCCCAAATGTACAGTGTTTGCCCCGCAGACCCCCATCTGACAATATGTTGTGCTAAAATGTTTCACAAATATTCCAAATATCGAAAAGCGGAGCGTTTTTTTTTAAAATTGATCTGCTAGCTCACAGATCAACAAGCGTATAGATTTGCAATTTTCAAATAGCCAATGTAAATCAGTTCATAAAGTTGCTCATGTGGCCTATAGTCTGTACTTGTGGGCTTTATTTCATAGACCTTATCGCTTATTTCTCTCGCGAAATGTGTCAACACTGTGCGTGACTCCATGTGCATCGGAGGGGACATGTGGCAGTGTGTACAGTGACAGGGGACATCAGAGGGGACATACAGTGACAGGGGACATCAGAGGGGACATGTGGCATGCAGTGTGTACAGTGACAGGGGACATCAGAGGGGACATACAGTGACAGGGGACATCAGAGGGGACATGTGGCATGCAGTGTGTACAGTGACAGGGGACATCAGAGGGGACATACAGTGACAGGGGACATCAGAGGAGACATGTGACAGTGTGTACAGTGACAGAGGACATCAGAGGGGACATACAGTGACAGGGGACATCAGAGGAGACATGTGACAGTGTGTACAGTGACAGGGGACATCAGAGGGGACATACAGTGACAGGGGACATCAGAGGAGACATGTGACAGTGTGTACAGTGACAGAGGACATCAGAGGGGACATACAGTGACAGGGGACATCAGAGGGGACATACAGTGACAGGGGACATCAGAGGGGACATACAGTGACAGGGGACATCAGAGGGGACATGTGGCAGTGTGTACAGTGACAGGGGACATCAGAGGGGACATGTGGCAGTGTGTACAGTGACAGGGGACATCAGAGGGGACATACAGTGACAGGGGACATCAGAGGGGACATGTGGCAGTGTGTACAGTGACAGGGGACATCAGAGGGGACATGTGGCAGTGTGTACAGTGACAGGGGACATCAGAGGGGACATGTGGCAGTGTGTACAGTGACAGGGGACTGACTGCTGTACCCAGGGGGGCAACTAACTGGCGATTCATAAAACCGGGGAGCAAATAAAAAAATCATGAAGGAAAACAAACGTGAATAAGACAGACGTGTGGAGTGCATCGGAGCCTGGTGAAATCTCCCTACCAACAGCCAATCATCATGTCCTTATCCCTGGGGTAACGGGCCTCGTTGGCTCAACAGCCAATGAGGTTTGACCCATTTAGACTTGAACGCAAATCTGTGTCGCTTTAGATTTGGAACACTTTAACCTACATTTTATGCTTAGGGACGAAAAACTGTCAAATATTAGAGGCAGAAATTGTGAAAATTGCCAATCTACATGTTCACAACTTGTGAGCATGTAGATCTGCCATTTTCACAATAGGACCATGTTAAGCAAAATGTAATGCCTCAACTCTTAGTGCTCATCAGGATGGGAGGTCCCCACTTAAAATATAGGCCCATATGAGACACAGACTGAATTAAAAAATGTATATTATATTATATACCATTTTATTATGAGTATTAGTGAGGTGTCCAAGTGTATGAAGACACAAGACAGGTTGAAAACGGTCCCTATTCTATGCTTTGGCCATTTAAAAACAAACAGGCGGTTCAGGAGGCTGGCTGGTACGCTGCCGTCCAGACAGACCCTCTCTCCCCGAGGGATCAGGTTGTCGTTGCATCACACCGGACTATAGGCTCCAGGGGTCAAAAGGTCAAGCTTGGGGTCTCACTCCAAAACACACTCAGGGTTGTTTGTTGTGTACTGTATGCGTGTGTGTGTTACACGTGTTATGTGTGCGCATGTGTGTGTGTTTGTATATGTGCATCTTCTAAAGCCTCTCCCCCCCCTTGTGCAGAACAAGACAAAAGACCCCTTAATCCAATTACACAGCAGACCCATAAGCCGGCACCACACACACACACACACACACACACACACACACACACACACACACACACACACACACACACACACACACACACACACACACACACACACACACACACACACACACACACACACACAGCAACAGGAGGAAGACAGTGCTATGAGGGAGGGGAGAACACAGGGGAAGAGGAAGAGGAGGAGGAAGAAGAGAAGAGAGGAAGGGGGACAACGCAGGGAGCAGGACTAGGGCTGTCACCACCATTATGACATTTTTACATGACCCTTAATCGTCACTCAAATGATTGCGATTAACGATTTTATTGTGTTTCTGTCGTTGATGATTAGATTTCCGTTTGGCTTTTAAGCTTTGAAGTTGCACATGGTAGATATGACACCGAACCTAAATATACAAAGAAATGACCGACATATTTGACAACTTTATACTTAAAAGGATAACATTGACAGTGGAAATAGCCGATCTACAAGTTCACAATGCATCGCAACACGTTGTGAGCTTGTAGATCTGCCATTTCCACTATTTTTGAAAATGTTAAATAATAATAAATGAAAAAATGTCAACATAGAAACGTTTATGAAAAGATTATTGCGATTATGTCAAATGATTGCGATTAGTCGATCATGTGATCATTTTGACAGGCCTAAGTAGGAGATGAAGGAGTGATAGTGTTGGGACTGGAGAGACAGGGGAGAGGGGGAGAGGGAGGGAGGAGGGTGGGAGGGAGGGAGGGGGAGAATACTGATGCACCCGTTGACACCAGGAATGCAGTCGCTGACAGGAATACAAGTAGACCAATAATCACTGGAGAGGTGTGTGTGTGTGTGTGTGTGTGTGTGTGTGTGTGTGTGTGTGTGTGTGTGTGTGTGTGTGTGTGTGCGTGTGCGCGTGTGTGTGTGTGTGAGAGAGAGAGAGACAGACAGACCATGTCAGTTTGTACGTGCCTATGAATCCTGTTCCATTATTTCTCCATGTTTAATACACAGTAACAATCCTCAGTGTTAATTCGACTCTTTTTCTAAAGCGGTACAAATGGAACCGAGCGGATCTGCCGTGTGTGTGCGTGTGCGTGTGTGTGTGTGTGTGAAGGAGAGCGAGTTCTTGTGTGTGTGTTCCATGGTGAAGACAGCAGCGTCACATACCTGGCATCAGCCTCACTGTAATACTCCCGGGCCACGATGTCTTCAAACAACTCTCCACCGGTCACCCTGCGAGGGAGAGAGACATAGACAAGAGGTAGGGAGAGAGAGAGAGAGAGAGAGAGAGAGAGAGAGAGAGAGAGAGAGAGAGAGGGAGGGAGACAGAGGGGAGGGGGAGGGGGGAGAGACAGAGACAGGGAGAGAGAGAAAGAGGAGAGAAGCAAGGCTGTTAGCATACACATACAAACCGGCCATAGTCACGCACATGGGATACAATCTCAAATGTCACAGCGTGTGCGCTTGTGCGCGCGCGTGTGTGTGTGTGTGTGTGTGTGTGTGTGTGTGTGTGTGTGTGTGTGTGTGTGTGTGTGTGTGTGTGTGTGTGTGTGTGTGCGCGCGTGAGCATCTGTGTGTGTGTGTGTGTGTGTGTGTGTGTGTGTGTGCTTGTGCGTTCGTGCGTGTGCAGAAGATACTCACAGGTCAAAGACGAGGTAATGAAAGCCTTCCTCTGAAATGCTGTCATGGAGTCTCACTGCAGAGAGAGAGAGAAACAAGGGAACGAGGGGGGGGGGGGGAGGAGAAGTGGAGGGGATGAGGATGGATGGGGGGAGGCAGAGAGGGAGAGAGAGAACGATGGGAATGATGAGGCAACAGTTGAAGCAAACACAAAAGGAGAAGTACTCAAACCACAGCTTTTCAACGTCATCTCCACGTGTTTTATCGGTATGGCAGCGATGATCGATACGACGTCGAAGATCTCTGTGTGGCCGGCGAGGCGGACAATCGAAGGAGGTTCGTATTTGCGCGATGAAGTAATCGCTTGGACATGTATATGTTTTTTAAAGCCATTCTCCCGTTTGCCACTATATGGATAATGGCTTTAAAACATACATGGGCAACTGGCGGCCACATGCGGCCCCCACCTTCACTTAATGCTGCCCGCAGGTTAATATCGGAAATACTGACACATTATTGATTTCAGCCGTTACAATTCCAAACATGCAAACATGAGCCGCTTTAATTACTTCAGTCTATACTAGTATTCATGAAGTTAAGAAGTTAAGAACATATAAATGCATTTGAAACGAAAGAAAAATGCAAATTTTCAGCTAAAAAATTTCAGGATTACAATTCAAAAATGGCAGATCTACAAGCTCAAAATGTGTCGCAATGTGACACGTTTTGAGCTTGTTGTGACCGTCAGGTCGCAGTTACTATGAAAAGCTCCCCCTAGCTGTCAGTCACTCAGTCAGTCAGTCACGTCACGTCACACTTTTGCCCTACTCATATCTCTGCCACCGTTGGCCCCATCAATGCCAACCTTTACACACACACACTCCTTGGATGGCAAATCACTACCTCCACCCCTCATTATTCACATGGCCCTCTTCTAGCGCCACCATCAGGCCGATTTTTGCAAAACACATTTTTGGACACAGCTCCTACAAATGTTGGCCTAAAATCACGCAAAACAGTACACGGTATCTCTAAGGTCATGTCATCAACATGGATCTGTACCATTTCCCCCACGATTGCCTTCTAAAGTTTGTGTATTCGACCTGACAGTCGCTTATCTCCCAATTAGGGAGTCTTACTGGTATACTGTATATGCAATGTGGCCCTCCTGAGTGAGTGTGTAAATATAGTGGGCCTCTCCATCATCAACCTTGCCCACCCTGCTTTAAAAGAAATGGAGAACCATGCCTTCGCAGTGAACTGTGGGTATTGTCAGCTCTCATTGCATACTGTACCACCATGGACAGAATTAACACCACAAACACTGCACAATGATAGTGCAGTCAAACACAGTCTATGGAGCCATCTATGAAATCTATGAAAAGATTTTATCTGCAACACAATCTCATACTGTACAATATGTACAGTATGAGATTGTGTCATTATCTCTCTCTCTCTCAGCTAAGGGATCCTTGGCCTGAAAAATGTTGAGGACCTATATGGAATTTAAAAGTGAGAAAACAGCTAGCACACAATACATGTTCTTTGTTGTCAACGCGGAGGAAGACCGGTTAGGTTGAAACACGTACGTTGCCCTGAGGTAAATAACTACAAAAAAATGCAAAAACACCGTTGACAATGATGACAGACAGACAGTGTCCCTTTAAAAAATGCATGACAACAAAACATGTACTTTTACCCACATAATGCTTATGTTATGACGAATGTATGACAAACAGCAGGAAAAATAGCAGCATCTACAGCAGTGGTTCTCAACCTTTTCAAGCCGCCACCCCCAAAATAATATTTCAACTGGGGATCTCCACCCTGACAAGCACTAAGAGTTGATGCATTACATTTTGAATGACACGGTTCTATTGTGAAAATAGCAGATCTACATGCTCACAATGCAAGGCGTTGTGTAGATCGGCTATTTTCACAATATCTGCCTCTAATATTTGACAATTTGGCCAATGTTTAATTCATCATTTTAGAGGTATTAAAAATTCCTTAAATTGTAACTTTAGAATGTTGGTTATCTTGGTTTGTTTACTGTTGAGTGATAGAACAATCTTGCACATTAATTCATCATCTGAGGACCCCCACCTGTGGGTCCCGACTAGTCTCCGACCGATATATCGGCAGCCGATATTATCGGCCCGATATGACCTTATTTGGGCATATCGGTTTATATCGTATCGGTGAAATATCCCGCCAATATAATAAAAAGTAAGCCCAGCGCATTGAACGCAGTGTTGGAGAGCTCTGATGTAATGATATACATTGTCCAGCAGAGCGCGCCCTGCCACATATAAGCAATGAGCCTTCAACATTTCAATCACCAGTCGTCTCGACATGACTATTTTTAGAGACGTGTAATCGATGCGTTGCAGCCCTGCATGATTATGCACCAAATGCAGTGAGGTGGCATATGGCATAATAAACTAGCCATTCAGTTCAGTGTGGATTCCAATGCAGTGATTCAATGTAGTTCGAGTGGGATTTGTCTGTGTCACCGACTCAACTCCATGCTATGGTTCTGTTAGCTACCAAAACAAGCCAATAGGCTACTCTAACGTCCCTCGCCACTAAAGAGTCATAACGTCTGTGGTTCTGTGTTAAAGAGTCATAAAGTCCATGGTTATGTGTTCCTTCCCCAATAGTAGGCTGTGTATAATCCATAGACGGTTGACCATAACAAGTGAGCCCTCCTCCTCCGGTACTGTATGGTGAATTGACGACATACTGTGTTTGTGTCAGCCGAGCCCTGTCATATGAGGGGCCGTTTGGGCCAAAATTGCATAGTCAACGAGAAGCCCTTTAGGGCCAAAATTGCAGTCAACGAGAAGCCCTTTAGGGCCAACTCATTTGCTGCCCCCGCCCAAGTTCCCCGAGTTGGCAGCCATTTCTTTTATACATTTTTTTTTCTCCAAAAAACTTTTTTTTTTTTTTTTTTTTTCAAAACTTTTTTTTTTTTTTTTTCAAAAACATTTTTTTTCCTTTTTTTCAAAAATATTTTATTTCGGTATCGGTGATGGGCCCCCCTCTTGTACCGTATCGTATCGGTTAAAAAAAAAGTCTATCGGTCGGACACTAGTCCCGACCCACAGGTTGAGAACCACTGATCTACAGCACCAGTATTCGCCTATAAAGACATGTCCATCCCAAAATAGAGGAACGTCAGGGTTAATGAGTGAATGTTGAAAATGGTGAAAGACTTTGCCTCGTCTGTGGGAAATTAGATATTTTCAGTTTTACGTACCATTATAAGTGGTCTTATTTTGATCATAACACCATTTACTGAATCCAGGGGTTGACACTAACGGTTTGCCCGACGTTGAGGCAAGTGGAGGAGTTTGCCTTCAGGTTGCCCAACAGGAAGTGCATTCTGTCTTCATTAAAGCTATTATGACATGCTGTATTTACCAAACATAAAAGTCTTTGTCCTGTTAAAACTGAAAACTCCACTCCAGTTAGCCATGGCAGGTTTTTCTTCTCTCTCTTTGTTCTGAGGCCTTTTGACTCGCAAAGATAATATACCAGTAACCAGGCACTTTCCTGTTAATCGTCGCCTCTTTTGGAACGCAACAACCAAAGTGGTAAATGGTATAATATTGTGCATTGGAACGATACAAACACATTGGGAAGTAACAGCAAAGGCGTACGTCGGGAGGCCAAAGAACTCACTTTTCTGAGCCCAATTATTCAACAAAAACAGATAAAAACCAATGAATGTTGAAACTTCTGTTTTTTGTTTTTTTTGTTTTTTTGTAATTGAGGTCAGGGAACATGAAAAAATAATGTCATAAGACCTTTAAATATTATTGGCTTTTCATGAAGAAAAAATGCTACCTTTTTACAAGCAGCAGTTTCACTCATTCTGGCTTTTCAAAGTGACTGTCGCCACTCTGCAGTCATTGGATTGGATTTAACAACTTTTGGGCATGACCTGCACTTCTTGCCCGACGGGCCAAGTGCCTCTGAGACCTAAAGTGTCAACCTTTGCTGAACGTGACACTGATTTAATACGACACTATGGCACATTATGAGTCCCAACGAGTACGAGTGTTTCCCAAAGGTTCTATTTGCAAGGACCACCATGACTGATTTGGTATTCATTTGAACACTCAGTTACAGAACTGTTATGGTCTTTCAGGGCTATCTTTTTATGTTTCACTTTCTGGTAATAATTATTTGTCCGCTCATTTCGTTATGTCCGTGGCAAAGAAATTCCACCACAAGCCAGCAATGGCGATAAATAGTACATGGAAAATGGTGCATTTGTATAGTGCCTTTATCCAAGGCGCTTTACATAGATTGTGCATTACATTCACCCATTCACATTCATACACCGATGGCAGAGGAAACCATGCAAGGCACCAACCTGCAAACCGAGAGCAACTAGAGGGTTTCAGAGTCTTGCTCAAGGACTCTTCGACACTAACTCTGGGGGAGCATGGATTCGAACTGGGAACCCCTCGGGAACCCTCCGTGTTCTAATGACGGTTTCTCTACCCCTGAGCGACAGCCGATGACCCCTGACAGACCATAGATATAGAAGTTGCCACGCTGCCACTCAAAGTGACTACTGGCCAATCACAGCATGTCTTTTCCGGGAATTCTATCCATTCAATTCAAAGGAGCTTCATGAATGAACCAATATCGTCCATGTATCGTATCGTTAACCATGCATCGTGATGCGTATCGTATCGCTGTTAAAATGTATCGTTACACCCCTTACTATGCCGCATCAAGGTGTTTATTGGGTAGGCCCTAAAATGAATGCCCTTTGAGCACAGGGGAATTATTTGGGGTTAAAAGAGGATTCCGGTTTGATCTTTCCGGGCCAAAGTGTAGTCCTTTGAGGACTACAACAACATGACATAGAGTGGTTTCCGCTCCCGACCGGATCAAACCCCCCAAAAATTGGAGACAAGCAACCCCAAGCTAATGTCAATGTGAGCGGAGTGGACAGTGTCCCTTTAAAAAAGGCATGACAACATGACCAGCGGCTGGGATGATGATGATGATGATGACGAAGCAGGTTGAAGGTTACACAGCCTAGCCTGACAGTGACGACAGCACAGCACAGGACAGCACGGCCATGGCGACTGACTGGGGTTATGTAAAATAAAACAAGTATCAGTTGTGTAACAATAAGACGACGATGCAGCATGGATGGCCCTGCAGCACCATGAGAGAGAGAGAGAGAGAGAGAGAGAACGCTCACTCCTCCTCCTCCCTAACCCATCTTAGGGATGGGACGATACGTGATATTATCGTTTATCGTGATAAAAAAAAACTCGCGATAATCGCATCGTGGAGATTTATTTTATCGTGATATCGTCATCCGTCATGCACTGGGATCAATTAACCTTTTATTTGCCGAGCTGCATATCCGGTATCATTTAAACCCTCTAGTATTGGTAAAAGGTACTTATAATATACGTATTGATACAGTCTTTTTTCCACTCTCTATCAGATGTCTTTGTCAAAAAAATAGCCGATCTACAAGCTCACAACGCGTCGCAACCGAACGCGTTGTGAGCTTGTATATCTGCTATTTTTTGGCAAATGTTCCACCCCCAGGATAAAGGATATTGATTATCGTGATAATATCGTAAATCGCTCAAATTTCGTAAATCGCTCAAACACAATCGTGATATGAAATATTCATATCGTCCCATCCCTACTCCCTAACCAATCTCCTTTCTCTCTCTCTCTCCATCTGTCTCCCACTCCTGCCCTCTACTCTCTCTCTCTCTCTCTCCCTCTCTCTCTCTCTCTCTCTCCTTCCCATCTGTCTCTTTGCCGTGCCCTCTTTTTGTCCAAAGTTTCAACCAGGCCCGTGTTGGTATATGTCAAGAGAGGGGGAGGGAGAGAGACACAGAGAAACAGAGAGAGAGAGAGAGAGAGAGGAGGCGAGGGGTGTGCTGCGTGCCCGGGGGGGATGACAGAGAAACTAGGACAGCGAAGAAAAGAGGAAACTAAGGAGGAGGCCAGTTAAAAAGGTGTCGCTAGTTTAGCAGTTAGCACCCTCCCTCTCTCCCTCCTCAACCACCCACTCTACCATTCCTCTACAAGAGCGGCTTCTCGCGATAGGGCCTTTCTGTGTGGAGTTTGCATGTTCTCCCCGTGTCTCCTAGGGTTGATACCCTCACAAAAACATGCAGTAATCCTGGTCTCTTTAATGCCCCCCCCCCCCGGCCAGCAGGGGCGCCTGATGGAGGGGAAAGGAACTGGTTGGAATAACGTATTCCTTCCACGCGCTACATCCAAACCGGGGAAATCCCCAATGTCAGGTGAAAAGAAGCAACTTGGACTCCTCATGCATAGAAGGAAGCATGAGGTCAGTCCGTTGTCTCCCCAGGCATGGCAGAGGGAGAGCAGAGCCCAGGGTTACATAGGCAATTGGCACTGGGTGAAAATGGGTTACAAAATCGTGGGATAAAATAAATTAAAAAAGAGCGGTTTCTCAACCTTTTCAGACCGCGACCGCCAAAATAATCATATATATTTTTTTAACTGGGGACCCCCACACCCTTGGGAGTTGTAAGACTTGAGGCATTACATTTTGTTTAACACGGTTCTATTGTGAAAATAGCTGATCTACATGCTCACGAGGCGTTGTGAGCATGTAGATTGGCTATTTACACAATGTCTGCCTCTAATATTTGACAATATGGAGAATACTTTTAGAGGTATTAAAAGGGTCTTAAAAGTACTAAATTGTCATGCTAGAAATGTGCATATACCTATACACTTAAAACTTTTTGTTGGTTTGTTTACTGTTGAGTGAGAAAACAACATTGCACATTAAGTTCTAGGGAAATCTAGGGAACCCCCCAAAATAATTCGGGGACCACCCTGGAGGTCCCGACCCACAGGTTCTCAAAATGAGGTCTGGGGGTCCTCAGAGCAAAATGTTATAATATCATATATATATATATATATTTATGTCTTGCGTCCAGGACAGGCTTCAGACTGACATGCTGACATGGGGGACTGCCCCATAGGTCGAACTCCCGTTGGGTCGAACAGCGTTAGATAATCACCCGCGTCACGGTTACTGAGGTTAGGTTTAGGGTTAGGGTTAGAGTTTGGCATAGTTATACTGAGGTTAGGATTAGGGTTTGGCTTAGAGTTTGGTGGTCGATCCAAAGGGTGTTCGACCTAATGACATGTTACCGCTGACATGGACACAGAGTAGGGTTTGAACCCAATCCTTTTTATATTAACTACTTGAAACCTAGTGTCTATATTCTGAGAAATGTAGCCAATAATAGCAGATCTACAAGCTCACAACGCCTCGCAGCAAAGAGGTTTGGTGTAGAGTGGAAAAAGAGAAGACTAAGTACAGATTGAAAGGTCAAGTTTATTACGTATTGACAGTTCAAGTGGTTTAATATCTGAAAACGCAAATTTACATGAATCCAAAATACACTGATGATTGTGCTGTCAAACAATGAAACTATATGGAATCTATGAAAAGGTAGTGGGGGTCCCTGCTTCATCTCTCTCTCAACTAAGGGGTCCTTGGCCTGAAAACATTGAAGACGTAGGAGAGGCCCGGCCAGGAGTCAACCTACAGAGCCTGGTCCATCCACACGGTGTGCCAGACTGCCTCTCCCAGTCTCTGCAGAGCAGCTCCAGATCAGCAGAGTGTGTGGCCCTGTCTTTCCCTATTGGGACTGATCGTGGGAAGCTACTGGGACGCAAGTCAGGACTTAAGACAAAATATTTTCCCAAATATGGATTATGACTGACGTCTGACATCAAAAATGTCTTATGTTATAGACCACATGAGATTCACACAATATGTCTATATATGGGCATTCCAAGCCACGTCATCTAATAATAATAATAATATAATAATAATAGTTACCTACTCCTCCCGCGAGGGAAATTCAGATATCGCAGCCCAACCCAGCTGCTTTTTTTTCAGCTTAACCCAGCTGAACCCAGTGCTGCCCACAAGGAGCGCGAGGGGGAGGGGAGCAGTGATAGCTGGAGCGGGGAATCGTACCTGCGACCTCTGGGGCCTCCGGAGTCCTAGGTATGGACACTAACCACTCAGCCATCACTGCTGTGTAATCTGTAATCTGTAATCTGGGAGTGTCCCGTTGTGAGCTTGTAGATCGGCTATGTTTTGGCAAATGTTCCGCCCCAGGATAATGGATGTTGGGGATATTTTGATTATCGCAATAATATCGTAAATCGCAATTTCTTTGGTCACAATAATGGTGATATGGAATGTTCATATCGTCCCATCCTAGAAACAACTGGGACAAGACAAGACAAGCAGCAGTAGAGCAGCCAGGGGTCCCTGAAGACTAGGGTTGAACCACTGCACTCTGCATCAACCTCCTATCTTGTCCTACTGTAGAGTAGACCAGTGGTTCTCAAACCTTTTCATGTCAAGGACCCCAAATTGACACTTACTAGCCTGCGGACCCCCGTTTAAAAAGATATGCCAGGGGGACCCCCATACGAGAAGATTCTCACGACTCTAGCAGTGACCATTTTATTTTCAAGGATCGCCGGTTTGACATTCATTAGGCTACGGACCTAGCCTGACACTCAGCCTGAATTGACATTTCGTTTCACTCCATTATTCAGTCTGAAAGTGCTTCCCTCCAGAGCTGTTTCTGGGATGGGCGTTGCCAAAGAGGCAGTCTTCTGACCAACACGACAACAGTAGCAAAGCAGATGACGTAGTGTTGTTATGTGTGGCTGGCTAGCCTGTTGCTTGCTAGCGCTAATTGCTAACCAAAGAAACAGCAGGAATAGGAGCACAAATAATTAGTAATCAAACACAACATAACATGTCTGCTACTGATGTTTCATAGCGAGATCGATACGATCGCATTTTACCGCGACGCGATGTGTGCGGTCCCGTCCGGCGGCGGCGAATTGCACATGAGTTCTGGGAAAACCCCACCCACGCTGGTCACACGACGCTGATTCGCCGTACGGATTTCCAAACGAGGAAAATCTCTTCAGTGAGAGCAACACCAGACTCCCTGAATCACCAAAACAAGTTTTTAAAGGGGTGTGGCTAGCGATTCAGGGTCTGAACCAGGCTACTACGGACCCCCATTTAATGGCATTTCTATCTCTCATGGGACCCCAATTTATATTGTAAAATGAATGTTAATTTAACTCAAGAGTGTACAAATGGACTCTCTCAGTTACAGACCCATATGGGTCCATTTGGTTCCTCGTCATCATTTAGCTGGGGACCCCCTGGAACTCCCTCAAGGACCCCTGAGAACCAATGCTGTAAACAAATGATACACCACTGTTGATGTGACCCCTGCTGTGTACACTGGGTCCAGACTGGGCGAGACCTTGAAAAATATGCAGAGTGTGTGGGGGTGAGGACAGCGGAGAAGATTATGGGGACTTCGCTGACCCTCCATAACCCATTTAGGGCCTAGAATTATTGAGTGCTTTAACCAGTGAAGAATAGCAGATATACAAGCTCACAGCGCGGCACCGAGTGCCGCGCTGTGAGCTTGTAGATCTGCTATTTTTGAAAAAGTCGGGAAAATGTGTGCAAATCTTTGAATATATGTATTTTCAAAGCGAACGTTTGTACCTCAAATTTTGCTTCTGGGTGGTCCCTGGAACTAGATATTTTGAGATGGGGGGGGGGGGGGGTCTGTGGCCAAATAAATATCATTTTGGGGGTCCTTCACATGAAAAAGTTTGAGAACCACTGACATAGTAGTCTTTCAAGAACAGACTAACTGAGCTCCATTTAAGTGAAAAGGACCTTTTCTTTGACGATGGCTAGCCAGATTGCTGACAGCTGATAGGTTTTTCAAAAAAATCTTAGAAGGATTCAAAAGACACTTATAGAATCAGGGTCAAAATTCAAATTTTCACGATTTAAAAAAAAATAGCAGATCTACAAGCTTGCGGCGCGGCACTCGGTGCCGCGCTGTGAGCTTGTATATCTGCTATTTTTCAACAGTTAAAGCATAAAATAACGATACGCAATAATGTGTACCCGTTCTAAACGGGATAAAGGACATTGGCCCACAATCTGCTGTCTGACAAGAGGCCAAACATCATCACGACTGACCCCTACCCGCCCACACCATGGAACTGTTCAATCTGCTGCCTTCTGGCACCAGGTACCGCAGCGTCGGGACGGGAGCAGAAGTTTGTGTTTTTTCCCCCCCAAGCCATCAGACTTGTGAACTCTAAATAACTCTTGTCCCGTACAAGTGCAATATTCTCCTGCCCTTTCCCCTCTATGCTGCTGAAGAAAGAATCCTGCTGCTATGCAATAGTATTGTTGTTTCTGCATGCACTGACTTGTGATGGTATTTATTAAGTGGTGTTTTTAGGTTTTAGTATTGTAGTATTTTAACTTTCTTTTAACTAAGAGTAGTTCCATAGAAAGCCAGTGAAACAAAATGTCTCTAATGTATGCATTTATCTTTTATATATTTTTATCCCACGGTTTTGCAACCCATTTTCTCACCCAGTGCCAACTACCTAACCTGTAGTCCTGGTTTCCGCTCTCCCCCTGCCGCGTCAGGGGAATTGGGGAGCACCTGGCTGGCTAGGGGGAGGTAGTATAGAAACCAGGACTACTGCATGTTTTTGTGAGGGCATCTACCCTAGGAGACACGGAGAGAACATGCAAACTCCACACAGAAAGGCCTATCGCCAACCCCACCTAGGGTGTGGGCGCCGTGTATGCATTTCATTTATATGTTGAATGACAACAAAGCAATCTACAGTATCTAACTATCTTTATAAAAAACATAATAATAGTGATCATAATCAATACTGACAACTTCATTTTCATGGCATTTTCAACAATGTACTAGGTTACTTAACCACTTGTCACCCAACAAGTATTTTGGTCATGTCATTATAGGCGAAGGTTTTTAAAAACAACGAGAACCAGTAAGACTCCCTAATCGGGAGATAAGCCACCGTCAGGTCACATACACACACTTTAGAAGGCAATGGTAGCCAATCAGGAGGGAATATGGGAAATGGGACAGATCCATGTTGATGACATGACTTTAGAGATACTATGTACCGCTTTGCGTGATTTTAGGGCAAAATCTGTAGGAGCAGTGTGCAAAAATGTGTTTTGCTAAAATTGGCCTGATGGTGGTGCTAGAATAGAATAGAATAGAATAGAATAGAATAGAATAGAATAGAATAGAATAGAATAGAAGAGGGCCATGTGAGAAATGAGGTTGGAGGTTGTAATTTACCATCCAAGGAGTGTGTGTGCAAAGTTTGGCATTAGGGAAAACGGTGGCGGAGATACGAGTAAGGCAAAAGTGTGACGTGACAGACTGATAAGACAGCATAGTAACTGCGACCTGATGGTCTACAAGCTTATGACTAGGGATGGGACGATATTATCGTTTATCGTGATAAAAAAACACTCAGGATAATCGTATCGTGGAGATGTATCGCGATATCGTCCTCCTTCGTGCACTGGGTTCAATTCACCTTTTATTTCCCGAGCTGCATAATATCCGGTACCACTTAAACCCTCTAAAACTAGTAAAAGGAACTTATACTATACGAACTTGATACAGTCTTTTTTTCACTCTATCAAATGTCTTTGCCAAAACATAGCCGATCTACAAGCTCACAACGCGTCGCATTGTGACGCGTTGTGAGCTTGTAGATCTGCTATTTTTTGGCAAGTGTTCCACCCCAGGATAATGGATTTTAATTATCGTGAAAATATTGTAAATCGCGATTTCTTTTGTCACAATAATCGTGATATGAAATGTTCATATCGTCCCATCCCTTACGACGCCGCTCCACAACTGCAAAAGGCCCACCGTTGTATAAGGAAGTATGAAATAGGGCTTAAGTGGTTAAGAAATAACAGGAATCGTGGATGGAGTCCATAAAATGCTTTAGAGATAAACAGCTGTTGCAAGGTGCTTTATAAATGATACACACTGGCTCCATGAGTTAAAACACACAGGTTCAATTCCCATTTGTCACTGAGTGAGTGGTCTTATTAGTCTGGGGTCAGTGGGCAGAAATGACTGCCATATAATCTGCTGACCTCCCATTAGATCAGTGCTTCTCAATCTTTTTTGAGCTCTGGACGTATTCTTTGAGCGAAACTTTTCAGCGATTCTGCCAATGATCATAATTTGAGACACACATCCGAGTTTTTGCTGGCTAAACTACACTATGAATGACATGACGTTGATCCCCTGACCCCTTCACCTATTCACTCATCATAGAGAGTTACTACAGGGGGTCCTCCAAATCTTTGTGTGATAGAAACCTTTTTTTCTATTATATTAACCACTTGAACACTAGCGTCCATATTCTGAGAACTTAAGCCAAAAATAGTAGATCTACAAGCTCACAATGCCTTGCAGTTGTGAGCTTGTAGATCGGCTATTTTCGGCAAAGAGGTTTGGTGTAGAGGGGAAAAAGAGCAGACTAGGTACAGAGTGTTTATAAGTATTGATTGTTCAAGTGGTTAAATATCTAGAAACACAAATTAATAACATGAATCCAAAATACACCGATTGTGCTGTCAAACGATGAAACTATATGGAATCTATGAACAGGTTGTGGGGGTCCCTGCTTCATCTCTCTCTCAACTAAGGGGTACTTGGCCTGAAAACATTGAAGACCCCTGATTTAGAAGACATCTATAGAATCGGGTATTCAAAGACTTGCACAAAATGTTCACAGCCTTTTCAAAAAATTGCAGATCTACAAGCTCGTAGCGTGGCACTCTGTGAGCTTGTATATCTGCTATTTTTCAATATCTAAAGCATAAAATAAGGTCAAAGCGGCTCAAGTCTAACGTGACACAGACGCGTTCGTTCCAGGTCGAGAACGGGTTTAAAGTGGGTGAATTTCTCACCAGACGAGAAGCCGGCTCCAAATAGCTTATCAGGCTTTGACAGATTCTCTGTGATACTGATAATACAACTCAGCCAGTTTCTCACAGCCAGGCCCTAATAACCCATTCTCCGTGCACTCTCCGATGTAGAAGAACCTTACCCTACATGGCCTGGGAGGAAACGCACGCACGCACACGCACACACACACACACACACACACACACACACACACACACAGGCGTCACACCAAATTCTGGGCCCTGGGTACAAGGATTCACTGCGGGCCCCCCATGAATGTTAACTATTGAAAAATAGCAGATATACAAGCTCACAGCGTGGCACCGAGTGCCGCGAGCTTGTAGATCTGCTATTTTTGAAAAATCGTGAAAATGTGTGCAAGAAACCTATGTCAAGGACCCCGAAGATGATATGTATTTGGCCACGGAGCCCGATCTCAAAATATTTAATTCCAGGGACCCCCAGAAGCAAAATTTGAGTTAGAAATGTTCGCTTAAAAAATACATATATTCAAAGATTTTCACACATTTTCACAACTTTTCAAAAATAGCAGATCTACAAGCTCGCAGCGCGGCACTCGGTGCCGCGCTGTGAGCTTGTATATCTGCTATTTTTCAATAGATAAAGTTACTAGGGCCCCTCCACCTTGGGCCACAGTAACTCAGTCCCACTTTCCTACCCCTTGTGACGCCCCTGCACACACACACGCAGCTTGTGCGAACAGGCTTAACCTTACACCTCACCGCTGCATACCTAATACCTAATATACTATCCCCCCCTACCCTAAAATGGCTTTGGAAAGCATCATCGAGATATCAGAATGTCCTCACCTCACCGTCCCCGGACTTTTCTCTATTTCTTCCATCCTTGTGGATACTAGGATAACCTTGCATGGTAAGTTAACACACACTGATGTGCACAAAGTCCACAAACACACTAGCCTAGGGATGGGACGATAGTACTACCCATTATCGTTTATCGTGATAGAAAACACTCCACTATACCAATAATCGTATATCATGGAGATTTAAATTTATCGTGAAATTATCCTCCGTCATGCACTGGGATCAATTCACCTTTTATTTGCCGAGCTGCAAATCCGGTACCATTTAAACCCTCTATAATTGGTCAAACAGACCTGGAAATAACGTACTTGATACAGTCTTTTCTCTACCAAATCTCTTCATCGTATATTGTATATATATCGTATATCGTATATATATTGTATATCGTATATATATCGTATATCGTATATATATCGTATATCGTTAATCACAATTTCTTTGGGGACAATAATCGTGAAATGTTCATATCGTTCCATCGCTAACACACACACATTACTCACCGATGTTGGGGTGCTTCAGCAAACGACAGATCCGCGCTTCTCTCTCCAGCTTCTGATGGTCTGAGGGAGACAGAGAGCAAACGATTAATGTGGGTTACAAGCAAGAAATACATTTCATACTGCGTATCATTGCAGCAGGTGTGTGCATTGGCACTACTCTCACGATTCCAATACGATGCACCAGGTAACGTTTCGACTCTACGATGCATCGAGATGGTGCATCACACTTTTCTATATGATGGGTATCCAGGGTTTCCTGCAGCACTTTACAGGCCAGGCGCCCCGCCCGGCCAGAACCCCCCCCCCCCGGCCCCCCCAAGGGTCTTAAAAAAAAAATCGGGCTCTCAGCTAGCTAGCACAGTAGTGCTAATGTTAGACCCTCTGTCGCTCTGTGGAACAGTGGATTCTAGTTTGGTTAATTCCAGAAGAAAAGCTTGGTAGCTGGTTGGCTATTTCTTCCCAATTCCTACTTGTCTTGAGACGGGGGAGCAGAGGGACAGGGAGGAGGGGAGGGTCGGAATGAGCTTGGAGCGACGCGCCACGCTGTGTCTGTACTCCTCCATTCAACACAGAGACGCTCCAGCATGTGCCTGTGTAATCGACGCATCGCGGTGCTTGGATTGTGCAATTTGTGCTGTTTGTGCTGTCTTTTTTATTTTGCGCATCACATCTAGGAACCGATAGGCAGTACCGAAATTACATATATTTTTTGGGTACCCAGGAACCGTCATGTTCTTATCGATTCTGTCCCGGTACCGAATTTCGGTACCCATCCCTATTACTGAACGACATGGCAAATTTCAGTCAATACAAGCAGTTAGATATAGTGAACAACATATTGGATTTAGAATGATATTACATAATATTATATATATAAAGCATTATAATTATATTATTGCGACTTATGGTCGCAAGTTTACTATGAAAACCGGCACATCCAGTGATATCACAGGTGATATCACCTACGTAAAAGTCCATATTATGGGGATTCCCCATGAATGTCCCTGATGTCATCGATATATATCACTGGCCAGATAGCCAAGAAATGGCCCAAATCTGTGTGGCTGGTTCAGATAGGGATCTCCATCTAACAGAATCCCTTTTATGCCCATTTATGGAGATCCATGATGTCATCAATATTAAGCCCATATCTAATACGACTTCATATGGGAATGCCCATATATGGAGAAAGACAGCCCATATGTGTGGCTGGTTCAGACAGGGATCTCCATGTATGGGCATAAAAGGGATACATATATGGGTACCAGGGATCTCCATATACAGTATGGGTAACTGGTCCCATATATATCACTTTCCTGATGGCAAAGAATTGGCGCGACCTCGCCCTTCAGGGTTAGGCATGTCGCCCTGAGGCGTCTTACTACTAATTATAGATAATTAGATGTATTGAATACATATTTTATGTATTACCTACAGTATGTGTCATTTCTAACACCCAGGATTCCAACTCTGGTCTCCCATGTGAAAGTCCAATATCTTAACTAGACCAAAGGGACATCCCTATGGACAGAGGGAGATACTAGACGTTTGAGGCCATCAGGGCTGAGAGAGTGAGTCACTCTGCCACACATGCAACAGCGTTGTGCGCAAAGGTTGTGCGTTGTGCACACAAAGTAGTCGATCTAAAAAAGCTTGGAAGGCGGCGTGTTCCGCACTTGTAATGACAGCTGCTGGGTCCGTTGGCCACTGAAACGTTAAACAGCCCAAGTGTGAATCTTGTCACTTTACGCAAAGCACCAATGACCACAAGCGACTGTTTTAGTCGTTGGGGTCATGCAAAAATTCATCTGCAAATGACTGTGTGGCCGTGTTACGCAAGAGGTGTGTGTGTGCGTGTGTGTGTGTGTGTGTGTGTGTGTGTGTGTGTGTGTGTGTGTGTGTGTGTGTGTGTGTATGTGTGTGTGTGTGTGTGTGTGTGTGTGTGTGTGTGTGTGTGTGTGTAAATGGGTTAGTCTGAGGCCCAGTGGTGGAACATTGCAGTGCTGGCATTTCTAGTGCGCGAGGGAACAACACACAGAATGCTAGCAAGAACAGTCAACACACAAACGCATGCACGCAATAAAAAAATAAAAATAAACATCCTCCAAAAAGCCTTGTTTTTAGGATATACAGTAACTGGTATCGTATATCCCAACTATGTTGCGTGCATTTAATCTATCACTGTCACTGTCGAGTGGAAACCTTATATGTCTAAAATTAATTAAATGATTATTTTTAGGCCCAAGTCCGATATGAAAAAAGCCTTAAAAAACCTATGGCAAATTTGAAAATGACGCCCTAAAACGAAAGGTTAGTATGCAGTCAGAAAAGGGTATTTTGTTTATTTGTCTTTTATTAAAAACCTAATCTAAACCTTTTTTGTTAGTTAGAACATGTTTAAAATAACCTAAAATATCACATTTATAAGGTAATGGGTAAATAAGTGCCATAATCAGATTAATCGATTATGAAAATAATCGTTAGTTGCAGCCCTAATGGAGATATAAGGTTTCTGGCCCAACAGACAGCAAAGGAACGTTCGACCCCATCCGAGCCTGGGTGTGCGCTTGGCCCCGGCTTGTGGGTGCATGTGATGGTGCTACGCTGTGACGTGCAAGGGAATGTTAGAGAGGCAGGGGGCTGACATTTCTAAAAGGGGCTTTTAGTGGAAATATCGAAAATAGCAGACCTCCAAGCTCATAACGTGTCACAGAGCGGCGCGTTGTGAGCTTGGAGGTCGGCTATTTTCGGTACTTGATTGGTACTTGATACCACACTGAACTGCATAATCAAGTCAATACTGGAGATGTTGTGTAACGGCATGGATTTCTACGCAGAGAGGGCAATTCTTTCAGCAGAAGATGTTGCATTCAAGTTCAGAAGAGTTTGAAGGTAGCATTCTCTCGGATGCTGCCTTCAGGCATGGCATGGAAAGAGGGGGCATTTTTTTCATTTCTTTCACCACAGTAAAAACTGCATTCATGGTCTGGACTCAGAGGGCACTTTTTACAGACTAGGATAAAAGGGCAGGGGCTCAAGCCCCCTGATGTCTATGTGTGCTTGGCCAACCATTGCGTGCACGTGACGGTTGGTGCGCGTGGGCGTGTTGGGTCACGTGACTCATCACTCACCGCCCCCGGCTGCCTGGTGACAGCCACGTAGGCGGGGTCAGAGGTCAGCTGGGGTGACGACACCGGCAGCCGTGAGTCAGGAGGGAACGAGCCGGCGCTCGTTTTGCTTATCATCGCCGAGATGAATCCCACGTCGACAGGGACGTGCTGGCCATTGGGAAAAGCGGGACAACTCCCGAGCGGCCGGTTCATTCCCCCATTTTGGGGGGCTGGGTGGCCAACAAAGTAAATCGTCACTGTCGGGCAGAAACCTCGTATCTCCAAGTTTCAAATTTGTAAATTTTTTCGCAAAGCAAAGCCCTGCTTCATCATACAAGGCCGTCGCACAAAAGTAGTGAAAACAGCAGATCTACAAGCACACGTTGTGTGCTTGTAGATCGGCTGTTTTCACTAGTTTAAATAATTTTTAAAATGATAAATACAAAACGGTTTTGGACATACAAGGTTTCCACCCGACAATGACAAAATATAACTCATGTAATTGGCCCACTGGCTTGTCACTTGTCATGATCTGAAATGGCAAATCTTTGAGTAGCAGCAGCGCTATAGAGAGATCTCTCTCTCTATAGCATGCAAACGAGGTCCTCTCCAACTCTTTTTCCCGGGCTGAATCAGGGGCCCAGCATGTCCCTGCACATCGACGACGCACGCGGCTCTGACGCAAGACAGAGAGAGCTGCGGCACCGGCACAAAGAGCTCCCGACTCATTTTTGGGAAGATTTGCATGCGTGGCGAGCCGGGCCGGCCGGCTGGCTATCTCTGAGATGACATATTAGACACAATGGCCTCGTTGGTGAGAAATCAAAATGCAGCCAAAAGTAATTATTGCAGTCGTATTTTCTACGAATACGCCAAAGACATCTCGGCCTTGATTATCAATCGTCGCCGTCGTCGTCAGAGCCAAAAACCAATTACATATTTTTGGGTTTGTTGCTGATAGCTATTTTTGTCCTAGACAACAGAATACAGATTACCAAACGTTTTGACTGATATTTAGAGACGCTATTTTATTTCAAAACAGCTGATCTACAAGCTGAATTTTCGCCCCTAAAATAACATTCCCAAAAACAGGGAAGCCAGGATAATTGGTTTAAAAATCTGAAACACGTCAGCTGCATAATTGCAAATACTAAATGTCATCATATACTGTCAAAGTCAAATAACAGCCGATATATCGACCATACTCATATCAATTCTGTGACTCTGGAATTGGAGTGGTGTCCCAACGTTGTTTAAACCAGAGGTTCTCAAAAATGTTTACGTCAAGAACCCACTAAATCAGAACATATTTGGCCACAGATCCCCTCCCCCAATTAAAAATATTTTGTGCCAGGGAACCCCATCCAATATTCCAAATATATTTTTTTTAAAAAGTTTTCAAATGGTATATTGTGGCAAGACAGATTTTGATGCCACATTAACTCATTTAGCTGGGGACTGCCTGTGCGTGTGTGTGTGTGATCATGAGACCTGGACACTGCTCTGGGCTTGTTTTCGAAGACCAAGGCTGCTTTGTTTCTCTAACAAAAATCTAGGAAAACCCTCATGTGTCCAAAACTACCGTTATACCGGTACTTTGCAGGTCGACAACTCGCATTTTGAGCAGTACGATCTAGTCAGGCTTTAAAATTAAAACAACTTAAAAAACACAGGTTTCTGCCTGACCGCCACGACATTCCTTTGAATTTGCGTTCGGCTCTGTCCAAACTACAATACGACATCATTCAGAGGTATGGGGGGAGGGAGAAGGTACCGTCATTAATTCGGCTGTTCGGTGCCACCAAGATTGTGTGACTCCCCGAACCAAACGTAAATAAATTAGTCTCTAAAAGTGGAGTCTTTTAATCGGCCCTAAAGGTGGTCAAGGTGTCGACACCGAGACAAAGATCCCCTGCTCTTCTTCGCTAAGGGAGCCCAGGCGTCCTCCCTGCCCTGCCTCGCCTGTCAAGTCTGTCTCTCTCCCTGCCAGGTATAGATTTCCCTAATCTGAGAGAGAGAACGAGAGAGAGAGAATGAGAGAGAGAGAGAGAGAGAGAGACATCAACCACCTTCTAATTACACTAGTGACGCAGGAGGAGAGAGCGAGCACCAGCAGCAAGAGACAGACAGCGAGAGAGAGAGAGAGAGAGAGAGAGAGAGAGAGAGAGAGAGAGAGAGAGAGAGAGAGAGTGCGAGACAGACAGACAGAGAGAGCGAGAGAAAGAGAGCGAGACAGACAGACAGACAGATCGAGAGGGAGAGAGAGAGAGAGAGGGAGGATTACATCGAATGTCCATTTGCTAGAAGAGGATCACAGCTCCCCTGTGTGTGTGTGTGTGTGTGTGCGTGCGAGCGGCGTGCGCTTGTGCGTGTGTCCGTCTACCATGGTGCAGTGTCACTGCAGCACTCACTAATTCATTCAATCTCCTTATTTGTTGGTGTGTGCGTGTTTGTGTGTGTGTGTGTGTGTGTGTGTGTGTGTAAGTAGAGGATGGGAAAGAGAGAGAGCTAGCTGGCGGGTAATTACTGGCACTTCCTGCTGTTCTCTAATTGGCCATCTGCTTTGCCAGGGGGCGGGCCTACAGCCTTGTCTTACATCAGCGTGGGGGGGGGGGTACATGGAATAATGGAATACTAGCATGCGTGCAATCCGTGCATGCACGCATCATTCATCACACACACACACACACACACACAAGTGGTGCCCAGACTTGGAGACATTGTTTGTTGTTCGTCAACATTTTATGATTTTCAAATCTGCTTAAAACGTAAAACACATCAAACTTCAAGGCGTGAATGTAGCATCATTAAATGCCTTTAAAGGAGTAGTTCACCCCCAAAATGACTTTTTTTTCCTATTGATAACTCATGCCATGGAGAGTAGAGTTCAATAATATTTTTTGGTTTTTGTCACATTCCTAAGACAAAAAATTGATTCGAGTAAATTTACCCCCATTGATTCCGGATGGGGACCCGTTTCGAAACGGGCCCCCATCCGGAACGAATGGGGGTAAATTTATTGTTATCACATTTTTGTCTTAGGAATGCGACAAAAAACTAAAAATATTATTGAACTCTAGTCTCCATGGCATGAGTAATCAATAGAAAAAAAAGTCATTTTGGGGGTGAACTACTCCTTTAATCAGCCACCTCTTTAATCAGACTGGGTGAGAAGTAGTGAAGGGACGATAAGCGATATTATCGTGTATCGTGATAAAAAACAATCACGATAATCATATCGTGGAAAGAGTAGGTCGGGAGTGGCTTATTGTCGGTATCAGCCGGTAACACGCGGGAGTCTGTCCCCGTTACAATGCGCTAGACCCCTGGGAGATGGACTGCTGAGGTGGAGCGCCACACCTACCATCAGCTCCCAGTACTTGCCGCATGACTTGCCAAGCCGTGCTACTCATACGCTGAGTTGGCGGTGCCCGGAATCGAACCCATGACCTTGCGGTACAAAGGCAAGAGCTCTACCGACTGAGCTACCCGGGCACAGAAGAGGATCTCGTGGAGATCTAATTTATCGTGATAACGTCCTCCGTCATGCACTGGGATGAATTCACCTATTATTTGCCGAGCTGCATATCCAGTACCACTTAAACCTTCTATAATTGGTAAAAGGTACTTATAATATACATAATTGATACAGTCTCTCAGTCTCTCAAATGTCTTTGCCAAAAAATAGTCGATCTACAAGCTCACAACGCGTCGCAATGTTTGGTCCCAGGATAATGGATTTTGATTATCGCGATAATATCGTAAATCACGATTTATTTTGTCACAATAATCGTGATATGAAGTTTTCATATCGTCCCATCCCTAGTGAGAAGTGTGTGTGCGTGTGTCTGTGTGTGTCTGTGTCTGTGTGTGCATGTGCATGTGCGTGTGCTTGTGCTGGCTAGGGCTTTCACGAATAGTGATTTTTAGTATTTGAATTATTCGACCTCAAGGTATTCGAATAGTCGAATATTCGACAGGACTGGCTAAACTGGCAAATATTAAGTAAGCAAGAGGCGGACATTGTGAAAATAGCCGATCTACATGCTCACAACTGTGAGCATGTAGATCTGCTATTTTCACAATATTTATCTACGGAACAGAGTGCTTGTCAGGGTGGGGATCCCCCGTTCATATATGTTTATTTTGGGGGTCACAGCCTGAAAAGGTTTGAGAACACCTGGTATAGAGCATTAACAAAGAGAAAACAATAAAAATAAGCGAATATTCGACTCCGGTGAACAGCGTTGAATAGTGACTTTGATATTCGAATATTCGAATATTTGGTGAATGCCCTAGTGCATGCGTGCATGTGTGATGTGCTTGCAACCAGTCAAGCCTTCCCGCATGGATACCAACCACTAGAGTCCCTAAATCTGTGGAGAACAATTTGGCAAAAGAATAGCCAATCAACAAGCTCACACAAAGCATTGCAAACGTGAGTACAAGGGGGGAGTAGAGGAGCTTAATATAGAGCCCTGGGGGACTCCGGTCAACCAAGTACATACAGGGGCTTAAGGCTAAGGGGCTAGCCCTTAGCTAACCACCTACATCCCCCTCTCTGTCTCCCTGGCTCTCCCCTCAGATTACTGTGGTGTTTACTGGAGCTTTGGGAGACTTACCCACCAGGCCATGCAGCGTGAGCTCACATTGGCCCCCCCTGTCACATAAAAAAAAGAAAACACACACCCAAATCCTAGCGGGCGGGCACACTGCCCGCTCACGCAGCGAGCCGCCTTGGATGGGTGACCGTGCAGTAAGTGTTGCATGGACGTGGTTTGTGTAGTACAAGTGATACTCAAACTCCGGCCCGCGGGCCGGAAGTACAATTTTGACTGGCCCACCACCTTAACTCATTCGTAGTTTACGGCCGTAAAGCCCGTTAATTTCTCTATGTCTTTCACTGCCGGCTTCTCCAAGTCCTACCTGTTAACGTGGGCGCTCGTCCAGTTCCCATCGTGCGTGATCGGACACTGCTCGTGTGTTCGCGTATTCCATCAGCTTCTCAAATCCGTTGAAACTTTTTCAATTGATCAATAAATTCTCCATCTGTAAGCCGCGGAGTTCAGACAGTAAGCTGGGCCAAAATAGAGGACGGACTTCCGCTTCCGGTTCAGGGACTCCAATGTTAAAGTTGTCCGCTCAATAATGTGTCTGTGTAGAAACCGATCACGGAGCATTAGTTCCGGCCTATTTTAGTTGCGCTTCGATAAAAAAATGTTTTTTAATTAATTTTTATTACATTTACGGGTTCTACGGGCATGGCAGAGAAGGGGTACAAAGGGGTATTTTGATGGCAGAGTTTGTGTTAATGTCCTCGAAGTCACGCATCCAACAAGCTTTAAACTGAGCAGATTGGACCTCCCGTTCCAGAGATAATGCCCAAAATATCTTAAAAGCGGCCACTGAAATTGCCGATTTTTAAGCCATAAAATAATGCACATTGCATTTGTCTTACGTTATGTGGAAATAAAGCAAATAAAAGAGAGAAGTTATCAAGTAATGTCATTTTATCAACTGGCCCGCGGCCCCTTGACATTTTTGTAATGTTTTCTCTCAAAAGGAAACTAACCAACATACAGCTTAAGTGTATAGAGGGTATTATGCACATTTCTAAAGTGACAATTTAAGGACTTTTTAATACAGCTAAAATGACAAATTAAACATTGGCCAAATTGTCAAATATTAGAGGCAGAAATTGTGAAAATAGCAGATCTATATGCTCACAACACCTCGCAATGCGAGGCTATTTTCACAATAGAACCATGTTATACAAAGCGTACTCTTAGTACTCATCAGAGTGGCGGGGTCCCCAGTTCAAATATGATTATTTTGGGGGCCGTGGCCTGAAAAGGTTGAGAACCACTGGTGTAGTACACTAAACAGTGTTCATTTATCTCAAGAGCTCAGCACAGGGGTGTCACAAGGGGCGGAGAAAGTGGGACTGAGTTACTAGGGCCCAAGGTGGTGGAGGGGCCTGGAATTATTTTATATACTTTAGCTATTGAAAAATAGCAGATATACAAGCTCACAGCGCTGCACCGAGTGCCACGCTGCGAGATGGTAGATCTGCTATTTTTGAGAAGTCGTGAAAATGTGTGCAGATCTCTGAATATATGTATTTTTTAAGCGAACATTTCTAAATAAAGTTTTGCCTCTGGGGGGGTTCCCTGGAACTAAATATTTTGAGATGGGGGTCTGTGGCCAAATACATATCATTTTGGGGGTCCTTCACTTGAAAAAGTCTGAGCACCACCGACATAGAAACATAGGTTTAGGCTTGCACACATTATCACGATTTTTCAAAAATAGCAGATCTACAAGCTCGCAGTGCGGCACTCGGTGCCGCGCTGTGAGCTTGTATATCTGCTATTTTTCAATAGTTAAAGCACAAAATATGAAGAACATTCATGGGGGTACTGCAGTGAATCCTTTTACCCAGGGCCCAGAATTTGCTGCGACACCCCCGGCTCAGCCGACTGGAAGTGGTCAAGTGTACGATGACACTGGAATACTACAGTACATGGACATGTAGACTAATCCTGCCTCAGTGTTCACAATAGGCTGGTTGTGACAGACCATAGGCTTAGGGTGCCAGGAATAGAGCGGGGGACCTACTGTAGCTAGATGCCCTGAACCCTTAATGACTCAGAAGTGGGCACAAATATAAATAAATACATAAATTAACCGCGCACAGGTTTCACGGTGAGTGCGTATTGAGCGGCCCGGCCTGCTGTGGTATAGTTCCTCCTCCCTCGAATCAAAATGCTCTAGTTTTCCATCTCTGTCTGTCTGTCTGTCTGTCTGTCTGTCTGTCTGTCTGTCTGTCTGTCTGTCTGTCTGTCTGTCTGTCTGTCTGTCTGTCTGTCTGTCTGTCTGTCTGTCTGTCTGTCTGTCTGTCTGTCTGTCTGTCTGTCCAGCAGTGTGAGGTGTCACTGCCGCGTGATTATGGATCCCACTGGGAAAGATGGATAAACATGCCCCGGACTAATTTTTGAAGCTTGTGATTGGCTGAACCGGATGTAGGGAGCGCTCCGTTGTAGTCACTTGGACCGCGGCAGAGGTGCACCCAAACCTAAACCTATCCTTAACCCTAACACTAACCCTAACTCTAACCTTAACCTCAGTAAAACTAACTCTGGTGAATGCTAACCTGGTGAAATGCTAACCTGCCGACGCTGGTGAAAACGAGCGCTATATACCGTTTCCATCCATCTTCTCCAGTGGGATCCATAATCAGGCGTCACAGCCTTAAAGGGGAATTTCACCCCTGGAAGAATTTGCAATCACTCAATGGTAGTAGTATGTGTAGTAGATAACAGTAGGAAGATTTGAAATTTGCACCCGGATGGCCAGAAAAATAAGTCATGTAGTCATGAAATGAAATTAGGAAGTGCTAAGATGATGCAAAATGCATCATTAGAGCATGCTGAAATACTAAAATATATAAAAAAAAAAAAACCCCAGATCACTCAGGATTGTGTTGATTGTGTCCCAGACATCAATAAAATAAGATCTGGTTGTCCCAGAGGTGAAATGGCCCTTTAATGGTCCACGCCACACTGATAAAAACCAGTATGCGCGCACAGGTCGGCACCAAATGAACCCCAGCGCCCATTAGTGCTGGGCGATTAATCGAAAAATGGATCGCGATCTCGATTCAGACTCCTATGCGATCTCATTTCTTATAAGATCGCATTACGGCGATTCTATGACATCATGACACTGTGGCAGATAAATAAAAATGTTTGGACAACAGTCCGCACACTACCTTTGAGCAACAGTCGCGTCTCCCCTTCTCTCTCCCCCCCTCTCTATCACCACGGCGCACACACGCACGCACGCATGCACGCACGCACTCAGTCAAAGTGCTTTCTCCATGGCTGTCTCCCCTCTCTCCCCACCATACACAACACACACACGCAGTTAGAGATCATTCCAGCGTTCTTTCCCAAAAGAACGTTGCAACTAGTATTTAACTGATCCCAGTGCATGACGGAGGACGATATCACAATAAACTAGAAATACTGTATGGGCTCACATGTAACACCATGTATGGGTATAAAGGATCTACCAACTGGTAGCCCTGCCTTACTGTCGAGGAGAACTTGACTGATAGATGTCTTACATCATTTTGAGGAGACTCTTGATAGATAAATAATGAAGATAACATACGTGTGCTCGCTTTCAGCGAGAACACAACAACAATTAAATCTCCACGATACGATTATCGTGTTTTTTATCACGATAAAAAGATAATATGGCTTATCGTCCCATCCCTAGTGTGAGGTGTCTCTGCCTGCCTGGGCGCTCGCTGCTCACTGCAAAAACCAATACTGTTCTAAAACTCCCCCTCTCTCTCTGCTGGCCTGCTTCCTTCTCCCCTGGCAAACACGTGCACTGCACACACAACACAGTGAACACACACCTACATATATACCCACGCTTGAACCAGGCCAGTTGGAGTAAGACACACACACAAACAGGCACACGCACACGCACACACACGCTGAGCTCTGTGAAGAGCCAAAAAGATTTCTGCTGAGCTCTTACTTTTCTCTCCCTCTCTCCCTCT
Source organism: Nannobrachium achirus (assembly GCF_963921795.1). Classification (NCBI taxonomy): domain Eukaryota; kingdom Metazoa; phylum Chordata; class Actinopteri; order Myctophiformes; family Myctophidae; genus Nannobrachium; species Nannobrachium achirus. The sequence goes on along the minus strand of NC_137825.1, from coordinate 13,464,486 downwards.
CTCTCTCCCTCTCCCTCTCTCTCTCTCTCTCTCGCTGGGATATTAATACCAGGAGCTGCCCTGGGTGGACAGTGGATGTGTTCGGTGGAGGCTAGAACAATGACAGTATTACAACATGCACGGATGCCGCACAATACAAGACATGCAGCATTACCGTTAGTCCCTGACACACACTGTGCTCTGCCCAAAATGGCAGAGCACAACCACACACACACACACACACACACACACACACACACACACACACACACTCACGCACACACAGTCACACACACACAAAGCCGACACGCCACACACATAACACAAAGTGCCAACAACAGGCACACCGAGCAGACAACAACAGGGCACAAACAGGGAGGGAGGCGCCTATGGAATCCTTGGGGTCTTAGAGGTCCTGATGAGATACATTTAGTATAAGTGGATTACCCTCAATACTGGCCAATCCCCCTCTCCACAAGAGACAGACAGAGAGAGAGAGAGAGAGAGAGAGAGAGAGAGAGAGAGAGAGAGAGAGAGGGGAAGACAACTGGCACTGACGAAAACCTACGCCGTGTGAGAAATGTGACCAAGCGTTTCCAAACGAGTCTGTGGCCTTAAGCTAGATGCAGAATAGACCAACGTTTTGAGTGAAAAATGTTAACTCAAATCTTTACTTCTGGGAGTCCCTGGAACAAAATATTTTGTGCTGGGGGTCCGTGGCCAAATACATATAATTTTGGGGGTCCTTGACATGACATAGTTTGAGAACCACTGACAGCAACATATTATTTTCTTCAGAAAACTGTTTTGTTCCGGGGACCCCCAGAAGCAAAGATTTGAGTTAAAGATTTTCACTCAAAATGTTGGTCTATTCTGCATCTAGCTTAAGGCCACAGACTCGTTGGGAAACGCACAGTCGTGTGAGAAACAGAGAGAGAGAGAACGTGAGGGGGGCGACTGAGAAGGGGCGGGCGAGCTGCGAGAAGAGAGGTCTAGGAGAATAGGGGGCAGATGCGTGGTAGAGCAGTGGTTCTCAACCTTTTCAGGCCAGGGACCCTCAAAATAATCATATTTTAACTGGGGACCCCCCACCCTGACGAGCACTAAGAGTTGAAGAATTGCATTTTGTGTAACACGGTTCTATTTTGAAAATAGCCGATCTACATGCTCACAACGCCTCGCCTAATTCCCTGGATCGCCGTGTGGATCGTCTATTTTCACAATGTCTGCCTCTAATATTTGACAATGTTTGTAATTTGTCTTAAAAAGTCCTTAAATTGTCACTATAGAAATGTGCAGACACCCTCATTACACTTGAACTGTATGTTGGTTTGTTTACCGTTGAGTGAGAAAACAATGTTTCACATTAAGCTAATCTTCTGGGAACCCCCAAAAATCATTTGGGGATCCCCCCTTGGGGGTCCCGACCCACTGGTTGAGAACCACTGTGGTAGAGAGAGGAACATCATGGAGGGGATGGAAGGTAGCAGAGGAAAAAGCCCTCAGTTCTTTTTATTTATTTTTTATTAGGGATGCATTCCGACACACACTGACCCCACAATGACCCTGCTCTAGGGCTGTCACGATATGACATTTTACATGACGATTAATTGTCACTCAAATAATTGGTGATTAACGATTTAATTGTGTTTTTGTCGTTGATGATTACAGTATTTTCTGGACTATAAGGCGCACCTGACTATAAGGCGCACTGTCAATGAATGGTCTATTTTCAAACTGTTTTCATATAAGGCGCACCTGACTATAAGGCGCACATAATAGACGCTACCGTTGCGTTATGCATCCAACAGATGGAGCTGTGCTAAAGGGAATGTCAATGTCAATGAATGATCCATATATAAGGCGCACTGGACTATAAGGCGCACTGTAGTTTTTTGAGAAAATAAAAGGCTTTTAAGTGCGCCTTATAGTCCGGAAAATACGGTACATTTCTGTTTGGCTTTTAGGCTTTGAAGTTGTACGTGGCAGATATGACACATAACCTAAATATACAAAGAAATGACTGACATATTTGACAACGTACTACTTAAAAAATAACTTTGATAGTGGAAATAGCCGATCTACAAGCTTGTAGATCTGCTATTTCCACTATTTTGGACTTTTTTTTAAAATATATGAACATTTTTCAACATGGAAACGATTATGACGATTATGAAAAATAATCACGATTACCAGTATGTCAAATAATTGCGATTAGACGATTATGTAATAATTGTGACAGCCCTACCTGCACACATCTCTAGAATGTTTTCTGCATCTTGTCTCCCTGCCCTGACTCTCCAAAGATTTGACCCTGGCGCCGTCAACCCGGCCGGTGCCCCCCCCCTCCCTCCTCCTACTAAAATATTTGTATCAGTTCCTTGTACGGGCTGGGAGGAGGAGGAGGTGGGAGGCTGTACTGGTGCAGTGTAATGACACCACAGAGGAAGAACGCTGGCCTGTTCAGTGCCATGTTTATGAGTGAAAGTCATCACATGGGCAAGAGGCTCACAGAGAAGAATATTCCCCTACTGACGTGATGATGATGATGATCGGGGGCTTGGTGTTCTTGTGGGACCCACGGCTAGGGCTCTCACGATTATGACATTTTACGTGACGATTGCCACTCAAATAATTGCGATTAATGATTTAATTGTGTTTTTGTCGTTGACAATTAGATTTCTCTTTGGCTTTTAGGCTTTGAAGTTGCACATGGCAGATATGACACATAACCTAAATATACAAAGAAATTATTGACATATTTGACAATTTTATACTTAAAAAAGAACATTGATAGTGACAAGCTCACGATGCGACACGTTGAGCTTGTAGATCTGCTATTTCCACTACTTTTTGAAAGTGTAACTATGTTAACATTTCTCGACATGGAAACGATTATGACGATTATGCAAAATAATTGCGATTACCTCAAATAATTGCGATTAGACGATTATGTAATAATTGTGACAGCTGCAGTAGATTAGAGTTTATCATGATTGATTATGTGTGACTTTATAGAGTAGATCATGTATTCATTGATTATATTAATATCTAGGTCTGTATGATGATACTAATACTTGATAGTTAGGAGTCGAGAGGTCTTTAGTAGGCCTCAATACTATTGTTCTGGTAAAGCCTATCTTGTTATGGTACAGATCGTTCCAGAGGCCTTGAAGCCACACAGTATAATTCTAGTGTCGGACCATTCTACTTTACCACTGCCCAGAGTGTTAAAGTGTACTTCTGTCCATGATATCATGCAGTGATGTTACTAGGTTTTCAATGTAATGGGTCCCGGGACCCACAGGTGGTCATTCAAATGGGTCCCAGAAAGGTTCTCAATACAATGTTTTCGAGCACTGTGAGCTTGTAGATCGGCTATTTTCAAAATGTTTGCCTATTTCTTATATTTATTTTACAATTTGGCTAATGTTTGAACTTAGAACTACTAAAACTACTAAAACATGTGCCCCTAATGAATTTGGGCGCGCAAAATGGCGTCGGACATCGTCGGTGGAATCAATTGACGTTTCTATCGCCTGTTTAAGACTTTCTAGGTGGATTTTATTTGTGTTAACGTAGGGTAAAGTAGGATGCTTTCACCCATGAACAATGGTGGTGTCTGTGGAATTTTAAAATGTTTTTCTTTTACCGCGACCCGGTAAATTATTTTAACATGGACTCCAATGGAGGCGCATCCCCGGGACCCCAGGACCATGACATGAATGAGTCCCTGGGCGACTTGAATGAGTTTTTGATGCGGGATGCGCACGTAATGACATCACTGATCATGTTATATAAACTTAACCACCACCACCTGATATAATTGTCTTGTCTCCTCATTTTCTCATGATTTATTGATTGATCTTGACCACACAGCCCTACTTTTGGGACCCAAGGCTCTCCTGTTCAAATGCATGCATTCCAATACACAAACTAAACTAGACTCTGTCGAGGTGCCAACTTGCTCCTTGTGCACTCGTGGCCAAGTATGGCCTACTTGTGCACCAGCAGAGCGTGCAAGTACTGTTGTCTGTATGTGGGTGGGCAACCTTGTTATTTATATATATCAGGTCGCACTTGTTGTTGGTCACGTCACCAAGAATGCTGGTCCCTCATTGGCTGTTGATGGTGACGTCACCTGGAATGCTGGTCCGTGATTGGCTACGGGCCTAAACAGACACCCGACAGGGACGCAGATAAACGCCAGTACTTGCACGCTCCGCTGGCGCAAGTAACAAAACATATGAGTAGGAGTGGGATCTTTGTGTGTGTGTGTGTGTGTGTGTGTGTGTGTGTGTGTGTGTGTGTGTGTGTGTGTGTGTGTGTGTTACCTCTGGCGGACAGCTTCTTCGTGTTGATTATTTTCGCAGCATACTCCTGTCCCGAGGACTTCTTAACACATCGGCGCACCACTGAAAAAGCTCCCCTAAACAAGGAAAAGAGACAACAAAACCAAAATAAATCAGTTCTTCTTCTTCTCTGGCAGCCAACTTTCACACATGACAGTCAATGTCGTTATGCACGTCGTTATACTGTCAGAGATAAGGAGAAACCTTGACATTTTAAAGTTCGAGAACTACTGATTTAGACCAAAATGCAGGTTTAATGGTGGATTCTGCAATGAATCTCTGTATTAACAATTCAAGACGATTTTTTCATATTGGCTCCCTCATTGTATCACAATATATACGATATCTGAAAAGGCATATCGTGGAGATATTGTATCGTCTCAACGATAATTATCACCATATCGCCCACAAGTCGGGGGCCTTAGGGAGATAGAACGGTAATTTCGTGCTAATCAGTCTAAAAGCGCCACATTTTGCACAGATGTAGCCCAGGGCATGCTCTAATGATTTAGCTAAGGCGCCCGAGTCGGCGACCTTCGGGGTCGCCACAGCAGCCAAATCAAGTTGGGCTCCCATCGACTTTCTATATAGGAGGAAAATACCCAGATTCTTTTCTTTTTTTCTGGGTATTAAAGTAGGATGTGAGGGGTCTAACTAGGGGTTTGTCATGATGCTGAATCCATTGCAAGCATTTATTTTGCATAAAAAACATTCCTTGGGCTACAAATGGCCCCAGAAAACGATGGTTTAGTGGTTTTGTGGGCACAGTTTTGTGGGCGTTTTCTGGGGCCTCCGACTACACCCTACGTTGAATACAATAACACGGTGGCCGCTGCTGTGCCAGGGTCCTGTTATCTCTTCCACAGACAAGTTAACTGTTGCCATGGTTACCAGCTAAACAGGTGCCGCGGTAGCGGCTGGTGAGCGAAAACACTACATATCCCATCATGCAACTCGGCCGCCAGCAATAGTTTCGCGACCAAATGTACACAAACTTGACGTCCATTTTAAAATCGTCAATATTACACAACATGCACACGCACGTGGCTTCCGGGGCTCTTCAAAATAAAGCGTAAGTGAATGGCGCCGCTCTACAGCACTAGAATGACCAAAACAATGGCAGCCCGTGTGTTAACGAGTGCATCACTGCGGAGATGGAAACGTAAACGGAGTAATGATATTCAGTTGTGTGTCTGGACAGTTTCATACATGCACATAGAAAGAAAGGTCAGCACAGACATTAGTCAGCAGCAGCGGGGCAGAAGATTATTCAACTATTCGGTCAGACACTTAAAAGCAGCGAGTGAGTTAGGGATATCGTGATAAAAAACATTCATGATAATCATATCGTGGAGATTTAATTCATCGTGATATTGTCATGCACTGGAATCAATTTATATTTTATTTGCCAAGCTGCATATCCAGTACCACTTAAACCCTCTATAATTGGTAAATACCTGCGTAGGCTACTTAATACAGTTTTTTTTTCACTCTCTATCAAATGTCTTCGCCAAAAAATAGCCGATCTACAAGCTCACAGTGAGCCTGTAGATCGGCTATTTTTTGGCAAATGTTCTGCACAGGATAATGGATTTTGATTATCGCGATATCGTAAATCACAATTTCTTTTGTCACAATAATCGTGATATGAAATGTTCATATCGTCCCATCCCTTGAGTGAGTGCCCTGGTGGTGGCTGAACCGACTGGCATGCTGGAAAAGTTCACAGGTTCAATTCCTGCTGCAACAATGTGTCCTGGAGACACTAAATTCCTAATTGGTTGTGCATTGGGTAAGAGTGTCACACACGTCATGCTAGTAAGGTACAGTATATAGCAGGGGTCTAAAACAGGGGACCCCTAAATCTTTGTGATAGGATCATTCTTTTAAATTAACAACTTGAACCCTCACATCCCTATTCTGAGAACGACAAAAATAGCAGATCTATAGCAGATATATCTAATAACAGCTCTCAGAGAGCTTGTAGATCAGCTATTTTCGGCAAATAGGTTTGGTGTAGAAGAAAAAAAGAGCAGACCAAGTACAGAGTGAAAGGTCATGTTAACTAAAAACATGAACAACATACGTAGACGGATGACTGTGCTGTCAAACAAGTCTATGAATATATCTCTATCGATGAAAATCTGCATCACACATTTATACAATATGTAAAGAGGGTCCCCGCTTCGTCTCTCTCTCAGCTAAGGGGTCCTTGGCCTGAAAACGTTGAAGACCCCATGTTATATAGCATGCCTCCAGAGTTGTACTGGACTGGTGAATTCATCTTTGGGGTGAGCTATTTTAAAACCTACACTACAGCTAGGAGTTAGCAAGTCAGACAATAGACCAGGGTTCCGCAATTAGTTTTCCCCAAGGGCCAAATTATGTCTAGGATACCAAGCCGAGGGCCACAACATTGCAGGGGGCGACGGTGCCGTCCCCGCTACTCCAGCGTCCCCGCTACTCCAGCGACAGTTCAGATATCGTCATTGTCGGGTGAAATTCTTGTATGTCCAAAACCGTCCGTTTTGCATTTATCATTTTAAAAATGATTTAAACTAGTGAAAACAGCCGATCTACAAGCACACAACGCCTCGCGTGATTTTAGATCTGCTGTTTTCACTACTTTTGTGTGAAGGCCTTGTTTGATGAAGCAGAGCTTTACTTTGCGAAAGAACGTACACATTGTGAGATACGGGTTTTCCACCCAACAACGACAACATACTAGTGTTGTTGCTGCTCTTATACCACCATTATTACTGGGGTTGGTGGGGGCCAGACAGTAGCCCCCCGCGGGCCACAAATGGCCCGCGGGCCGCCTATTGGGGAACCCTGCAATAGACTATTGATAATGCAACCAGGCTCATTCCTATGTCAAATCATCCTGGTGACACTACAGCTTTTGTGAACGTTGGGGTGTGAACTTTGCAACGGATCGGATGCATTGTGCGTTTACTTTGTGCGCTCCTTCTCGAAAAGATTCGGGACGGCATGGTAGTAACCCGTGACATGATCAATACAACACTGCATGCCTCAGATGTAAGGCCTAGTAGTTTTCAATTGTTTTAGTAAAGTAATGCTTATGTTATGAATGTAATATCGACTGCAATCACACAGCAGGTTCAATATAGTTAGTACCTCTAGTGCAGTGATTCGCAAAGTGGGTGCCGTGGCACCCAAGGGTGCCATGATGCCAGTCCAGGGGTGCTGCATAATCATTAGAAAGTACTTGGAATTCATTAACCCATTTAGGCCTAGAATTATTGAATGCTCTAACCAGTGAAAAATAGCAGATATACAAGCTCACAGCGCGGCACCGAGTGCCGCGCTGCGAGCTTGTAGATCTGCTATTTTTGAAAAAGTCGTAAAAATGTGTGCAAATCTTTGAATATATGTATTTTCAAAGCGAACGTTTGTAACTCAAATGTTGCTTCTGGGTGGTCCCTAGAACTAAATATGTTGAATGGGGGTCCGTGGCTATATAAATATCATTTTGGGGGTCCTTCACATGAAAAGGTTTGAGAACCACTGACATAGTAGTCTCTCAAGAACAGACTAACTGAGCTCCATTTAAGTGAAAAGGACCTTTTCTTTGACAATGGCTGGCCAGATTGCTGACATAGAAACATAGGTTTTTCAAAAAACATACGTTTTTCAAAAAAACGCGCTGTGAGCTTGTATGTCTGATAGTTTTCACTGGTTAAAGCATTCAATAGTTCTAGGCCTATCACGACTACATCATTCAATATCACTTCACTAGGCTTAATAAAACAGAGCTGATTTGCACTGTACTTCATGAGTTCTTTTTGTCCATCTACGGGCAACTCTCTTCACCAAAATTAGCAGATCTACCAGCTCACTCACAATGCTTCAAGTTGTGACACGTTGTGAGCTTGTAGATCAGATTTTTTTACAATTTAGGCAGTTGGCAGACGCTCTTAATCGAGAGCAACTTACGATAATACATATTTTTGGTGAACCTTCCCCCCAGAATAGCGATGCTGGGGTTCAAGTAGTTAAACGTCAAGTATAAAGTTACTTATTTTCAGTCAGTTCTGATGGAAACTGACATATTTTCTCCGAGACATATCCTACCATATCTTAGGTGGAAAGATGTGCATTTTTTACGGTGCGTAATATGATTTAAGATTCAAAAGATTAACAGTGTAATTCAGGGGTGCAATGGAGGAAAAGGTTATTTAGAGGGGTGCCCTGAGTCCATTAGGGGTGGGCAATATAATCGATATTGGCAATACGTCACAATAGTTTATTTGCCAATACTGTATTGATACTTCATGCTGCAGTATCGCGATACTTTGAGGGAAATAAAATATGTTCCCATGCATAGAAGCCAATTAATGGTAGAAGTCCGGTCCTGACACTCCGCTGCCTCTAGATGTCGCTGTACTATAGTAACTACTTCCCCTTCCCACGGTTCAGTGAGTGAGGTCTCTCGAGAAAATGGCTGCGAACGACGAAAACAACATTAGAGCAGCGTCTTCAGCTTTTAAAGCTGATATATCGCAATAGTATCGCAATAGTATCGTATCGTAAAGATTCTCAATTTATCGTGATACTATTGCATCGAGACCCATGTATCGTGATACGTATTGCATCGCGAGATTCTTGCCAATATCCACCGCTAGAGTCAATAGAGTTTGAAATCCCCTGCACTATTACCTACTAGTACAGCACAGTCAGCCCTTGCCTTCATGTGTAAGATATGTAGGCCTGCAACTTTCAAGACTGCATTCTTCCACTCCACCCCCCCAGCAGCGCTCTGCACTTACTGTCAATTATTTAAAAGAAAGTGACAGGTGACAGAAATATGCTGCTTGCTTAAGAAAAAAGAGAGAGAGAGAGAGAGAGTCATATGAGGGGAAACGCAACACAGAATCAAGATGGAAATGGTTGCAGGAAGAACATGTGGCGGGTTCAGTTCAGTGAGTGTTGGTCAGGTTCAGTGGATGTGAAAACACTATAGCAGGGGTCTTCAACAGGGGGTCCTCAGAGTTACTATAGGGGGTCCTCCAAATCTTCCAATCCTTTGTATATCAACAACTCAAGCCCTGGTGTCCATATTCTGAGAACTGTAGCCAAAAAATAGCAGATCTGGTGTTGAGGTTTGGTGTTGAGGGGAAAAAGAGCAGACTAAGTACAGAGTAAAAGGTCAAGTTTATTAGGTAATGACGGCTCAAGTGGTTAAATACAGTATCTGAAAACTCAAATTGACATGAATCCAAAATACACTGATGATTGTGCTGTCAAACAACAAAACTATAAGGAATCTATGAACAGGTTGTGTGGGGGTCCCTGGCTTCATCTCTCTCTCAACTAAGGGGTCCCCGGCCTGAAAACGTTGAAGACCCCTACACTGCTATAGCCCTGCCCATGCTCCTCCACCATGGTTATACTGGCTCGGGGGGGGGGGGGAAGCGGAGTGGGGGGTGGGAGTGGACGTGACAGTTGTTACGCAGCTACAACCATGGAAACCAGGTGTGCTGTGCAACCACGGAACAATCACCAGCATTGATTACTGTCAATCACGGTGGGCGCACACGCACACACGCACACACACACACACACACACACACACACACACACACAGGATGGTGGGTGTGTGGGAGAGGGGAGGCGATAGTAGCAGGAGAAGTAAGGAGAAGTGGGGACTGGGGAGGTTGGGGGATGATGATGATGGGGGGGGAAAGCCTGCCTGCATGCATGCTGTCGCTTTGGTCAAAACGAGAGGAATACAAGACAGACAGACTATTGGCCAATTAGAAAAAGAGAGCGAGCACACGAGAGAGGGATATGATGGCCCCGTTTTATCAGTCATCAAAAAAAAAGAGGAAAAGAATCTCACCACAGCAATACCTATTACACCACAAAACGTTGCCTCCCTCCCAATAACAATAATAATACTAATGGAGAAGATAATGCAGCGGTGCAGCCAGCGTGCGTGCATAACGCCACTCTACGCGGACGATGACAACGTATTTATTGATAACTGGTGGTGGTGGTGGTGGTGACGACAAGGCCAGCTGCAGTGTGTGCTGCTAGGGGGCGGGTGGAGGGGTGTAGAGAGAGAGAGAGAGAGAGAGAGAGAGAGAGAGGAGGAGAAGGAGGGGGTGGTTATTATACTGCAAGCAAACAAAACAGAAAAAAAGGAGAAAGCGATGATAATAAATGCACGGCACGGTCCTGATCCTTATCGATACAATAGATCTTAGGTAGAGGCTAACGTTACTCTCTCAACACCGTCACACCAAATCATCTGCAGCTGCCTGGCAGAGAGAGAGGGAGAGAGAAATGGTCGGCCTAGCACAGACCTTAAAGCCTCTAGTAGTCTCTCTCTCTCTCTCTCTCTAAACCTGCATACACACATGCACACACTCACAGAGGGTTGTGTCACACACACGCATGCATGCATGAGGACAGTGCAGCTTATACACTGACAGGCGATACGCGCGTCGCTAGCTTTTATTACAGGACGGCTATTACGTTGTAATAAAATACAAACATCTATGTAATAAAGAAGTTGATTTAATCCTCTCCTCTTAGCTAAGATGGGAGATCACTGTCTTAAAAGGGGGAGGGAGGGGGAGGTTTCGGCATTGCACTGCTGCTGGCTGGCTGGCAATGCTGCGAAATGCACACATATTATACATAACACAGCATTTTATCTATCGTTATATAACTAAATAAAACAATATTAATACGAGTTTCGTGAGCGACGTCTGGTTTCCTCGTTTTCCTTTTTATCTTTTTGCTTTTAGCATATTCAGTCTAAACCAACAGGCCCTGCAAATGCAGAAGTCAGTGTGTTTCTGATTCTGACGGGCAACGATAAAAAGATAACGAAGTGTTCTCCTCTGGGTGGGGGTGTGTGTGAGTGGGTGGAGGTGGTGTATTTGGTATGACAGCTACGTCTTGGTAGTGGTGGTGGTCGTATAGCAGCAGTACCACCACTAGACCAGTAGACCAGAGGGGCTAAAAACATGAGGGGAGGAGGGCACGGAAATGTCACAGAGGAGGGATAGCTTTTATTATAGCTCTGAGAAGAACACATTAAGCCCTATCTATACCTGACAAATTACAACCAAAAACACACCAAAAAAACAACCTATAGGTTGGGTTTTTTGTGTGTTTTTTGTTGTAATTTGTCTTCTTTATCAAACCCCACAACAAGCCGGTGGCAGTTGGACATCAACGCAGGGCGTTAACACTACAGCCCAGTCAACATAGGAGGCTATCCAACCCTCACCACCAATGTTAGCTTAATACCCACCACACCAACACACACACACACACACACACACACACACACACACACACACACACACACACACACACACACACACACACGAGAAGGAGGAGATATATATTAGCTTATTTTAGCCAGTTAGCTTCTTAGCTGCTTTACCAATGCATATCAACGGGGTTTATTTTAGCCCCGAGGAGCTAGGCTATCATAGGCTAGCAACAGCTATATTAGCAGCCCACACAGCCAAGCAATATAAGCTTTATTCCCCCCAGACAGAGAGAGAGAGAGCAATTATTCGTTTTATTTATTTATTTTTTACTGCTGGGGGGAAAAGAATTATGCAAAAGACAAGAAGCCCACAAAGACATAAACGACTAGGTTTATATTGAAAATAATAACAAGAGCCATTACACAAGCAGACGTGTTGTGTGTTAGCTTGTAAAGGTCTATATAGGTGCTCTCTTTCTTCATCCTATTTGTTGTAACAATTTTTTTACGAAATGGTTACTAAAACGCACCAAGAAAAACGTCCAATAATATGTCTAATTATTTTAGTGTTTTTGTTTGTAATTCCGTCGACGAATCTTTATTACAAATAACAAAAAAGCTCGCCAAATATAATACAGTATGAAAGCGACACACTCCCCTTTTGCTTGAATTTGTGCCCATTATTGCTTCTTAATTTTTTTTACTGCTTAATTTACAAATTACAACAAAATCACTAAATAAATAAAACCTATAGGGTTTTATTTTGCGTGTATTTATGTTTTAATCTGTCGACAAATGTACACATTACAACAAAAAACCCACACCGACCAAATATGCATAGCATAAAGCGACGCACTCCCCTTATTGAATATGTCCCTATTATTAAATATCTTCTATATTTGAACAGTAGCTTACTTTCCCAGTTCCTCGTAGAGCTGGTATTCGTCGGTGAACCTGGTGGAGGTGACGATCGTGGTAGCCATGGCTGTTGTTGGTGGTGGTGACAGTGGAAGGAGCCGTAGTCTCTGTGCGATCAGAGCCCAGGGCAGGCGGGGGTAGATCGGATAGAGGAGGAGAAGGAGGTGGGTGGGTGCAGGGTGCCTGGGTGGGTGGTGGAGGTAAACGGCCACTGGCTCTCTCTCTCTCTCGATCCGACCAGGGGGGATCCAGGCAGGGGGAAGAGGAGAGGGTGGAGGAGGGTAAAAAGAAAGAAGGAGAGCCTGGCTAGTGGCTGTTTTTTGGTGGTGGTTGGAGATAGAGAAGCAACAACACCACTACACCGACACTGACAGACTGACTGGACTGGAGCACCTTTCTCTCTCTCTCTCTCTCTCTCTCTCTCTCTCTCTCTCTCTCTCTCTCTCTCTGACAGCACAGCAGCAGCAGCAAGCGAGGCTGAGATGTTGGCAGTGGCGTCAGTTCAGAAAAAGCTAAGGTATGGCAACATGACTGGTGTCTCCAGTCATGTTGCCATACCTTAGCAACAGGCACGATGAAAAGTACATTTTATTATTTCCCCCTGTAGTCAAGGTATGGCAGCTACCATAGCTTGCCATACCCAATTGACGCCTCTGAATGGAGGGAGGAGTCAACTCTAGATCCCATGGCCAAGAGGGATGGATCATGGCCCACACACGGTGCTATGATTGGTTGAAGTTGGGTTGTCAGGACAACTGGACAAGGGAGGGGGCGGGACAGGGGGGTATGAAAATGAAAAAGACATTACAATATTTACATAAATTCAGATTATCAATACTTTAGTTTGGCCACTTCCAACCTGGTGTCCCTGTTATATTTTGGGGTCTAACAAGCTGCCACAATGAGGTGGTTGTATATTCACAATATTTTGTATTGTATTTTTGAGCGGTGCTAACCGCTCCTACAGTATGTCTGACTTTGTGATAGAGCAGACCTTGGCATTGTGCGGCCCTGGGGCCGTATGCGGCCCTTTGGTTCACTCTGACCGGCCCTTGTAGGGTTAATGGCAAATTACAAAATGTACACATTTTCTAATTTTAACGACTAACGACGATTTATTTTATTTTAACGTTTTTATTCACATACATATTGACGCAATGCGTACATCAGCAAATGTGTGATCATTGGTCTCAATAACAAGCGGTGGTCAGACTGGTCACACGACCTGCCTTACCTTACCCATCAAAAATGGCTAAAGTGGCTAAAAAAAGAAAAGTCAATGCCAAAAAATGCAACAAAGAAGATGTATGGTGTGTGTCTTGTTTGATACCATGCGAACTTCGTACAACAAGTGCAATTTAGCCCACTTGAAGTTCGGGTGGCCCTCATCTATACTATAATTTTGCGAATGTCTGAGTGAGTGTCTGTCTGTCTGTCTGAAACAGCGTTTCTCCTCAGTGGCTGGAGCAATTGATCTGAAATCGCATCACCATTAGCATATGAACACACCTAACATAACTGTGAAGCCCGTTTGTCACTTTCACAAATCATATACTGTATATTAGCATTTTTATGGTGCATCTACTATCTATTCTGCATCTAGCATGAGGCACATCTATTCTGCATCTAGCATGAGGCAACATGTTTAACCAGCTCTCTCTGTGTGTGTGTGTGTGTGTGTGTGTGTGTGTGTGTGTGTGTGTGTGTGTGTGTGTGTGTGTGTGTGTGTGTGCAGGCAGGCGGGTGTGTGCGCAGGCGGGTGGGCGGGTGGGCGGGCGGGCGGGGGGGGGGGGGGGGGGGTTAGCCATTAAACGAAACGGGTATTTCTTACATTGATGCTCCTACATATTATCATGCAAGCACCAGTTAAAGTTACTTTCCATCCCTCATATACTGTATGCACAGTGCACATACCATAACCCACACACTGCACATCATTTTGGAGCTCATATCTTTGAACGGGTAAGGGCTAGTCTACTTAACACCGCCAATCCATATATGGAGATCCCTGATGTTATCAGTTTATGCCCATATTACTGGTATGCCCATATAATATGGAGATATCTGTACTGTATCTGTCAGTCAGTCCTTGTCTTGTATATGCCCTTATATGGAGTTCCCTGATGTCATCGGTATGCCCATATGGGCATGCCCCCTTTTGTGCCCATATATGGAGCTGAGTGATTTGTTTGCGCTTGATGCTAAAGAGATTGAAGACACATGGTTAGACAACACACTCCATATTTGGATTGGGATGGGATTTGGAACTCCTTATATGGTCATGGCTGAGTCATGGTGTCTTGAGATAAAGTATTCAATCAATCAATCAAACAAACAAACAATCAATCTGTCACCAGAATATTGGTATTGGTATTGGTATTGCTCTCAGCAACCTGTCCTGCACACTTCAAAGGGTCCAGAGAATCTGCCTGCATGACACCTGTAATATAAAAGCCAAGAGCCAGAGGCTCAATTCTCTTGTTGTTGTTTTTTTTTTTTTTCTTCAAAAAATAAAATAAAATAAAGTAATAAAAAAAAAGCTGTCTGTGAGCACATTGTCGTTGATAGTTATTGCCTAGAATATGATAGGAATAAGACGTTTCGCAAACAGCTACTGTAGGTCTCACAGTAGGCCAGCGCTGTCATTTCTGTCCACGGAGTAAACATATTACAGATTTGTTGTCTCCTCAAAATACTTTATTAATTCATCAAATTATTACATATTAGTGCGGATATATTTTTAGATAAAATTGCTGTAATCCTCAGCTGTTTCGGGTTATGGGATCTAGACTAGCTATACCACTGGAGACCATGGGCTGGAGGAGGCTGGAGTGTTGTGTGTGTGCTCGCGCGCGTGTGTATGTGTGTGTGTGTGTGTGTGTGTGTGTGTGTGTGTGTGTGTGTGTGTGTGTGTGTGTGTGTGTGTGTGTGTGTGTGTGTGTGAGAGAGAGAGAGAGAGAGAGAGAGAGAGAGAGAGAGAGAGAATGGGATGATGCTCGCGAGAACTGTGTTATACCTATACCCGATGTCTAAATAAATGCAGTGAGAATGTGTGAGGTGGTGGTGCAGAGTTTTCGTTGGCTTATAGACATATAATTCCTTGGTTCGGATAGTTATTTACACCTGGGTCGGGGTCAGGAGCACATTGGAGCAGATGGTGAAGCACTGGCCCCCCATTTAAACCAGATGATTTAACTTAATGTGCAACATTGTTTTCCCTCACTCAACAGTAAACAAACCAGCATAAAGTTTAAGT